>NC_044327.1:49153200-49461476 GCF_007399415.2 Gopherus evgoodei
TTTTATATTGTATATTATAAAATAGGCAAAATTGCAACACAACATTTGATCTGAAACAAAATGTTCAGCTTATATGGTATAATTAGACACTTATTGGGTTTCTACCTCTCTTTTCATATTTCTTTCTAAAATAAACAGTTTTTTCACACTTAAAGTTATGCTAGGTCTCAGATCGCATAAGCAATGTAACAAGCACATACTTCCAATGTCTTCATAGCAAATTCTATTATTGATGTTATTTTAACTCAAATTTTAATTACAGAGCAAGCACTTTGTCTGTCTTTAGTGTCATTTAATACAGGAAGTTCTGGGGAAAGCAACTGATCTGTCCTGTAATCTCTCTATAGCACTAAGTATTTTATGCCAAACCTTATATGATTTCACAACTCTAAAACATATTATGCTTTCAGCTCCACCTTTGTACCTCAGGTAGAAGTCAGAATACCTCAGATATAAATGATACAGCTGAAGTGGCATCCAGCGCATTTGGTGGCAGTTTTTTTTTTCTCCTCACAGTTGTATAACTTTAATTGGAAATGTTTCACAGCAGCGTAATTTCCTTCCTAGAGTTTTATTAATTAAATGTGAGTATAGGCTTTTCTAGTGTCATGCTTTTAAATGGCATTTAGGTGATCTGCAGGGGATGAGTTGATTTATTAAAATGTACAGACATATATTTTTGCGTCTGGTATGTCTGATTTCCTTAAGAGAGCTCTTATTTCACAGCCAGGAGACTTTCTTTAGATAAGACCCCAAAAACTATACTAATTCTTTCACTCTTGGTTATCTGGCAAGATACAATCTTTATAAAGACACACTGCTTATTACTTTTCTATCTATCTTAGGTAGTTGAATGGCCCCTGTTACTGTAGTTTCTGTGCTACTCACTTCTTTAACGTATTTATCCTCCATAAAGTAGAGAAGTGCTATTATCCAATATTTTTAAAGATGGGAAACCAAGGCAGAAAGGGGCTAAATGACTTGCCCATCGTTCACATAGGGAGTCTGGGGCAGAGCAAGGGATCAAACCCAGGTTTCCCAAGTCTCCGGCTAGCTTGCTCTTGGTTCCGTTCATCATCTAACAGTTTAATTATTTTTTCTTTCTTAAAAGTTTTTCTATTATTTTGAGCCCAACTTATCTGTTGAGTAAAGCATGATAATTGTGAGGATCATGTTTTCCTTTCAATAAAACTAGTACTACATGTGCCGTTTCTCCAGTCTTCTAGTACCGCACCAGTTTTTCATCGCTTCTCAGAACTAGTTGTCAGTGATAGGCACTCGGATTGCATGGTGATGAGCACAGTGTTAATGCACTGTAGAGATTGTGCCCCTCCAGATGTGCATGTGAAGGATACACTCTTCATGTGGCTATTCTCCTGCCTGTACAGAAGAGAGGTCAGCTGCCTATATGGTCAAATCCTGCCTCTGGACTTGGGGGATTCTTGTAATGCGTGGATGAGGGTGAGGGGAAGAATGAGAGAGGCTGGACATGAGGTTAAGGGTAGGCCCCTCATTCTTACTGGAGTTTATAAAGTAAAGGCGATATGGCATAGGTTGTATTTCTATTCTCGTTGTGTTTCTTCGTTGATAGTTATACCTGCTTAAGAGGTAGCCCTAGAGTAGCTGTGGCTAGGGGGAGGACCTATTAATTCAGCTCTAGTGAAGCTATGCTACCAGAGCCAGAGCAGTTGAGGGCACAAGGACAGTAAGAATAGGCCTGGCTTCCTCAGTGATCTCCATTCCCAGTTACACATCAACTTGTCCCTACATTTCCAAGGCTTAAATTTCTGAAGCATGCTCACAGGTGTCCAATATATGGAATGTAACAGTACCAGTTGCCATTTCACCTTTGAGTTTGACAGATCTATATTTTTTCTCCCATCAGCTATTACATTTCAATAAGGTATTTATTGCTTCTATATATTTCTCCTCTTCAGATTTAAAGTACAATAATACATTCTCATTAGTATTTACTAGAAGATTATAGAGGGCAGATCTCTGATGTATATAGTAATACAGCTCTACTTGAACAGTGTTCTATATAAAGGGCTCTGTGATGAAAGTTTTAAGCTGGCATTTAACATATTTTGCATGCACTGCCTCAGTTGGAGACTCTGCCACGACTCAACCTTAACAAATCTCTCTCTTCTTGTAAATCCATAAATGACAAGCCTATTATTCAAGCATAAATCTGCAATTCTTACCATTTCCCTTTTCAATTCAAGAACAGCAATTACTCGCTTTCTCTGCAACAATAGCTAGAAAAAACTACGCAGGGCTAGAAAAAAGCTGGTATGCTGCAGTATGGCATACTGGGACTTGTGGACAACATGCCTACGCCATTGTCTGTCAGCACTAGAGTTTCCTCATTGTCTCTGTTTTGTGTGGTCAGATGGAATGGACGTGCGAGAGGGAAGGAGCAAAGCTAGAAACAGCTACTGTTCACTGAAATGTAACTTCCTTCTGATTGTTTCTCTGAAATAATGAGAGTGAATGAAAAGGTACAAACTTTAAACCTCTACTTAGTCACCTGCCCTTTTTCTTTATATCCGCCCTTCCCAATCATGTGAAAGCTGAGCAGCCCTTGAATATCTGTGAAACAAGGCTTTTGGAAGTATATAATAAGCCTAAGGTTACTACTGCCTTCAGAGCAGCGACTTGGGCAGTGTAAACTCTCTCGGGTTTGATGGGAATTAAAACAAGCTTTAGGTTGGAGAATACAAAGTGTAAGGAAGAGTACCTGTTTCTATCTGGAACGTCCTCTTTCTGGTTAAACCACCAGCAGTAATCATTAGACCAGCAGTAATCATTGGGGGAAAGGGTTACTGTTAAGCCATTTCTTTTTAGTTTAGTGTCTTCTGGAATTGGGGAGCATCAGTTTACTGTGGGAGGGTGGGCTTAGAGAAGAGGAGAGGTAAGGTGCAGTTAGACAAAGCTGAATTGCCCTGGATCAACCCTGCCTTTCCAAAGGTAGGAGTATTTCCACATTCTGAGTAAAGTGTGGGTGACTCCTTGAAAGCTACTCACATCCACTTCTTGCTTCTTTGGTGGCCCATAATGCAATCTGCTCTAAGGACAACTCAGATACAGGCCTGTGTACTCTGACAACAGCTTGCTGCTCCTGTGGAGATCTGTTCAATGATGAGAACCCAGTCTCCCAACAAATGGCTCTCACAGCCAAACAGCTAAAAAGCACATGTATCCTGGTGAGTAGGGAGAAGGGAAGAAAGAGATGAGACGCCGGAGGGAGAGCAAGAAAGCAAGAAGGAGGAAAAGGAAATGGCAGAGACAAAAGGGGTGGGACAGACAAAATGGATAGATAAAAGGAAAGACAGTGGCAACTTTACCATGAAATAAGAGACTTCTAATGGCTGGGTCATCCTTGCCATCTATCAACCCATCACAAGGATAGCTCCAGCAAAATGCAGTTGAGAACCAGTGTTTTAGCATTTCAGGATGTAAGGATGATCAGCATCTTGCCCTACTATATGTGTGGAGTTGCAGCTTTGTTGTTGTTTTTTGGGTGTTTGTTTTTTGTTCCTCAAAAAGGGACAACATCTGTTATTGGCTGGAGCAAACCAATGGGCAGGGTTTTGCTGTAGGTTGTGGCCTAGGGTCCTAGAAGAGGTTTGGAACAGAAAAGCAAGAAATACAAAGTATGGTTCTTTACTGACAGGCACATTTTTATAGCAGCTGAAGTTGACTGAGTTGCTCCTTTTATAATGAAAGGATCATGTGTTTATATATATATATATATATATATATATATATATATATATATATATATATATATATATATATATATATAAACATTTCCTATGTTACAGAAAAAAATCTGGGGTCTATACATTCTGATGTTCCATTGATTTCAGTGAACATTCATTTAAAACTGCAGAAAAGAAATAAGCGGAGGGTGCCCACTAGCAGAGGGCTACAGACAGAGTTCAAAGAAAGTGCACCTACAAGTTCATACCAATGTCTACAATACTTAAAACAGCCATTTAAAATCAGATTTACTTACTGTACATTATTCTTCAACAAAAAATTGTAAAGAAAAAGAACTAGGAAGTAAAGGCAGGCCCCAGATAGCCAATGGAAAACTAAAGAGAATGAGCTAAACTATAAAATTGTAATAAAGCAAAGAGAGAAAAGGATCAGTCAGAGAGTTAGGAAAATGGGAAAAGTTTAGTTACAGGGAGAAATTTTAATAGCAAAGATTTTGATATTCTAAGCATATAAATGTCTCCATAAAGTTGTAAAAGTCTAAGTGACTAGGATTGTTTAAAATGAATTACAATTATAATAAAGTTCTATTTAAAATAAATATCTCAAATTATAGTTCAAAAGAAAATGATTAGAAATATTTTCTCACCTAGTTAAACTAATTGTGCATACAACCAACATCTTCATAGTTTCATTACAGAGTCAAAGAATAAGGCATCTGATTAGTTTTTCCTGATGAAAAAATAAACAAATTAGCAAATTAAACAAAATTTTGTAATGATGGTGTTTGCGGAGTAGCACAATTATGATGAAGAAACTTCATATCAATTTATTGCAGTTAACATTTATTGCCAAATGCAGAGTAGTAGCACTGTAGTTCCATTTCTATCAGCCCCTGCCTCCATCCCCATCAATAGGTATACATGTTAAAATAATAATTATAATCCATTCAGGTTTGTTTCTTAGTCATTATGTTGATAAAAATGGCTTTGAAAGAGAGCACCTTATTTATAATCATTTAAAAACAAGCCTCATGAAAGAGAAAAATAAACCATGGATGAGTTACAGAGCCACTAGAACATTTTTGATAAATAATTACAAGGAATTTATGTTGAATTAAATGGGAAGTATGAAAGAGCAAAGCTTGCACCTGCTTCACTCTTCAGTGGACAGCAATTTTATTTTTTGTTTGTTTGTCTCTGTAGCAAGTTGGAAAAAGGCAAGAGTTGAAAAGCAAAACAATTGATTTAACTTTTCTAGCCCAGGAACTGAATACAAATAATTTTCTCTTGCTGGATTCATATTGGTGGCCCTTCAAAATAAAATAAGGAAACTGTAAATGCTTGCACCAATCATTTTTTAATAAAGACTGATTGAAATTGCTGTTGTACGAGAAAGTCATATTAACAGTTATTACTGTGGTGTCTCATTTCAGCTTTCTGTGTTCAGAGGAAAGATTTCTTATTTGAATGGATCCTGCTGCCTTCATAAGGCATCAAAATCTGTCAAGTGGTGAGATTAGAATCCTAACAACTTGCAGATGACATTCAACCATAGCAAACCCTTATCCTTTGTTGACAGTTTGTCTGGTAATTGTCTACAACACTGACATTTAGACAAGAAGAGGCCTATGGAATGTATACACTTAAAGAATTCAGCTGAGGCTAATCGTCTGTTTATTTGATGCTTTTTTTTTAAGTTAAAGATTGGTTACAAGCTTTCAAGGAAGGAAAGTCATAGCATATCCCACTAAAGCACAAACCCAACTTTGAAAATAGATTTTCAGCATAACTGAGTAATTCATACCAAATAATTTTGCCTCATTTTCTGTTTAGAAATTGATCACCAGAAGATTGTTTGCTAGTTTTTTTTAATGTATTCATTATTCGATTTTCTTTGCATAATTTCTGAAAATAATTTTCTTGAAAACAATTGTGCGCATTTGATAAACATGAAATTTGAGCCATTTCAATTGGACACATAGTAGAGATGCTATGTTTCTATTCCCTGTCTGGATAAGCATAATTCTTAGGCTCTGCATTCTGGCTGAATACTTGCATATGAATTTGAAATTAGCTGTTCTTGAATATTTGCATTTGCTTAAAATCCATTGTTTGAGAAACATTCCAGCCGTCAATCTTTCTTGCTTGTGTTTTCAGGAAAAGGGCAGTGGTGCAAACATAGTCAAAGTGGATTCATTTAAAAATTCACACTAATTTTCAGAAAACTTTTTTTGTGGAATCTTCTCATCTCTAATATTTAGCCACCACATATGATATAATGCACACTGTCCACCATACTATTATAAAAGTTGGGAATGGAGGGGCATAAAATGTAATGAAAGTTTCAAGCCTTCCTTCAAAGCCAATTCTAGTTATTCTTTTAATTCCATATATACAGGGGAAAATAATAAAACAAACAACTTTCGCTACTTTCAGCCTGCATGAAGCCCAGAAAACCCCACACAAAGAAAGAGTAGCAAACTCACTAATGTATTAATTGGGTAGGTAGTCAGTCATTAATTAAAATGATTAAATATTTGCAGATTATTTATATAGGACTTTTCATACAAGAATGGTTTTTAAGAAGCTTTATAATGAAAGATGCCTTGGAAATTTGTGAAGCTCATAACATGTTTCTTTACTGTCATGCTTAAGTTTAAAAAAAGATTCTTTCCCTTCTTTTTAGTCTGATTTCCTGCATTTATGATTCTTAAATCAGACCAGCGCTATGGATGTATCATACTAACAACCTTAAATTAGGTTGTTCTTTGACTTGAGGCTTTTGCTAGGTTATTGCTAATTGAGGCTTATAGCTCAAAACTGCAGGTAGAAAGCTGCTTTTTAAAATTTCAGTACACCATTAAAGGCAATTGTGCTTTGAAAGCTGCTGATAAACTGAATAATTCACACAGGATTCAGGTTATATAGGTTCATCAAGAAATCCAGGAAGCGTGAAAACCCTACTGTGCAAATGCTTCTTTGTGAAGCTGTTTGTGTATACATCAAGAATCAACAAACCATCAGCTTTGCTTCGGAATTAAATGCTTTTTAAAAAACAACAATGGTGCAATTTAATATGAGGTTCTTGGGTAGGCAATGTACAATATTATTTCTTCAGTTCCAAGTGTGAACCTCTCACAACAATATTTGGTTTCATACCAAGAAATATAATAACACATACATAAAAAGTATTGATACAGGCACTTTATAACAAATACCCACTCCATTGTAAAAAGGGAGAAAATCTTTGTAGAATCTTTTCAATCATTGTTAACAGAAAAGGAGAAATCTTATACTCTGTTAGTAGCCGCCAGCTCCAAGAATATTTAATTCAACACAAGGGGTTAATCTTTCTACTGTAACCATGTGACTGATGGCAACAGCCACCACTGGTTCTTAGATGGAACAAGCTAAGCATTTTCAAACCTGCACCAGTGCGAGAAGAAGCTTTGTTGGAAACCATTAATGCGGAATACTGGGAATCGAGTATAATTCTAACTCCAGAGACCACATGACAGAAAGCAAACAAAGAAGCAAAGAATGGCCTGCAGAACATGGAAGTCTGTTTGAGATAGGAAATTATGAGAAGTGAAGCTTTTTGGTTTGAGGGACTTTAGGCTCTGAATGGATGGGATATGGAAACGTTTATGGGTTGATGGCTGGGGAAGGAAGTGGTTATGTTAGTGCAGATTGTTTTGTGTCTGCTCTAAAAGTTCAGTTTGGTTGTTCACAGGGGCGGGTCTAGCTTTTTTGCCACCCCAAGCACAGCAGGCAGGCTGCCTTCGGCGGTTTGCCTGTAGGAGGTCCCCGGTCCTGTGGATTCGGCATACCCGTTGCTGAATTGCTGCTGAATCCGCAGGACCGGCAGACCTCCCACAGGCAAGCCGCCGAAGGCAGCTTGACTGCCACCGTCACAGGGACCAGCAGGCTGCCCCCCCATGACTTGCCTCCCCAGGCATGCGCTTGGAGCGCTGGTGCCTGGAGCCGCCACTGGTTGTTCACATGAGACAGCTGTAGCCCTTTGATAGCCACTGTAGGATCACTGAAAGGGTGTCAGTGGTTAAAGTTTGCTTGGTCGAAATGGGTTGCAGACCTCACAAATAAATTTTCTATAACTCCAGCTGGATTGCTGAGGGATGCAAATTTCAGTCTTTCTTGTAGGGAGGAAACCTCTTTTGAGTGGCTGTTTTCCCCCTACTTCCCCACCTCTTAGGGGTTCAACAGCCAGTCAAGACTCAGATAGTGCTTTCCCCAACTTCAAGAACCACCATCCTCACAGAAAGGGGAAGAAGGGAACGGAAAGAGACTAATAGTTCAGAGCAGCTCTGCGCCCTTCTTCCCCCTCCCTTCCTATGAACTAGAGGATGGATTCTCTTTTCCTCATCCATTCTTGCAACACCAGGTCTAAGAAGGAGAAGAAGGGATCTTGCTGCAGTCCCACCCAAGCCTCAGAGGTGGAGGGGGGGTGAAGAACCCCAAACTTTGCAGGAGAAACAGAAATGAGGTTGCGTATGCAGAATTGATGGCGGTGAGGAGCAGAACTGATGTGTGATGTCACTTTCATTTAGATAGAAAATGATAGACACATCCACACACTTTTGTAAGAGCACTGTGAACATGGGTGGAAGAGTGTTACTGTGTGCTAAGGATATGAAAACCTAGAGTTAGGGTTGGTTGTGATTTCTATGGTAGTGAGTGAGCAACTGGAATGCCTGTCATATGACCTCTGTCAACACGTGGTAACTAAGAGGTAAATAATTACCCAACAGCTGTAGGCTTTTGGTAAACATTCAGTGATCAGACTGTAAAAGAGATGCTAAAGTACATAGTACCGCAATTTGCAAAAGACAGTACCAATGGAAGATGTAGGGAAATAATCCCCTAAATAAAAAAGTAAACATTTTCCAACCACAGTTGTGACTCCTTTCAGATCAGTCTGAATCAATGACCTGTCCTCTCCGTCATTATTTACCATACATCCAATTTTTGTGTTATCTGCAAACTTGATTATTTTATGTTTTCTGCCAGGTCATTGAAAAAAGAAAAAGTTAAATAGCATAGGGTCAGGAATGATCCCGGTGGGAGCCCTCCCTGGAAACAGACCCATCCAATGACTATTCCCCATTTACAGTTACATTTTGAAACCTAACAGTGAGCCAGTTTTTAATTCATTTAATGTGAACCATGTTAATTTTATATCATTCTAGTTGTTTTAGTCAAAATATCTGGACTATTTTATATAAACACATGTTGATTTACATTAATAATTAAGTTACCTTCCTTTATTTCTTTATTAATTTAGTCCTATATCAGCTACGTCATTTTCTTGTCCTGAATTGATGTCAGACTAAAAGGCCTATAATTACCCTCCTCCTGTTTACCCTGTTTAAAAATTGACATATTAGCTTTCTGAAACTTCCCCAGAGTGCCAAGAGTTATTGAAAATCAACATTAACAAGCTCCTCATCCAGCTCCTTAAAAACTCTTGGATTCAAGTTATGTGGACCTGCTAATTTAAAAAGGTCTAACTTCAGTAGCTTCTGTTTAATGTCCTACAGACATATTAGTTGAATGGAAAGAATGTTATCCTCACCATATGATGAGACTATATCATCTGTTTTTTCCTCAAATACAGAACAGACATATTTATTGAACACTTCTGCCATTTCTGCTGTGACAGACCCAGGCCAGTGGGGTGCAGGAGTCTGGTAGAGGCAAATATACTGGTCACTGGGTGAGTAGTTTTCTGTTCCCTGAGTGACCAGAGCAGGGGCTGCACTAGAGTAGTCAGGAACTTGCTAGAACCAATTAAGGCAGACAGGCTGATTAGAACACCTGCAGCCAATCAAGGCAGACTAATCAGGGCACCTGGGTTTTAAAAGGAGCTCTCTCCAGTCAGATGGGGGAGGAGCCAGAGGAGAGGAAGTGTGTGTGGGGAGCTGGAAGCAAGAGACATGAGCTGAGACTGAGAGGGTGTGCTGCTGGAGAACTAAGGAGTAGAAGCGTTATCAGACACCAGGAGGAAGGTCCTGTGGTGAGGATAAAGAAGGTGTTTGGAGGAGGCCTTGGGGAAGTAGCCCAGGGAGGTGTAGCTGTAACACAGCTGTTACAAGAGGCACTATAGACAGCTGCAAATCCATAGGGCCCTGGGCTGGAACCTGGAGTAGAGGGTGGGCCTGGGTTCCCCCCAAACCTCCCAACTCCTGATCAGGCACAGGAGGAGTTGATCCAGACTGAGGGGGAGATCACTGAGGTGAGCAAATCTGCCAGTAACTTCAGGACCCACCAAGGTAGAGGAGGAACTTTGTCACAATGCATTATCGAAAATTCTGTCATTTCCATCTGGTAGTGCATAAATACCATTGCCAGGATTCTTTTTGTTACTAATACAATTTAAAAAAAACAACCTTTTTTGTTCTTAATTTTGTTGGCTATTGATTTCTTCTTGCGTCCCTTTGCTTCCCTTATTAATTTTTTATGTTTTCTAACTTCTGATTTATATTCTTTACAATCAATTATTCCTTTTTTCCATTTGTTATATATTACTTTCTTACAGCTGCCTTTATTTATCCTCAAACCAGGCCATTTTACTAAAAGTACAGTCTCCTTCCTTGATTTTGGGATTGTGGCTTTTTGGGCATCTAGTAAGGTGCTCATAAATTATTCCCAATTATCACTCACATTTATCTGATTAAATTTTTCCTCTCTGATTTGGCCCATAACTGTTTTCAGTTTTGTGAAATTGGCACTTTTAAAGCACCAAGTATAGATAAATTACTGGTTACTTTATTCTGCATGCATATTATAAATGCAATCATCATGATTAAGGCTAAGATTTTGTCATGCATATTTTTGGTAAAAGTCACGGATAGGTCACAAGCAATAAAGAAAAATTCATCAAAGCCCATGACCTGTCCGTGACTTTTATTAAAAATATGCATGACAAAATAGGAAGCTGCATTCTCCCCACACCACCTGGGGGGCCTGGCTCAGAGCTCCAGGGTCCCCCCACCACCAGAGGTTCCAAACTCAGGGCACCTCCGCCACCTGAAGTGGCTCGAAGCTCTGGGGTTCCCCCTCCGCCTGTGGCAGCTCTGTGCTCTTGAGCACCTCAGCCACCTGCAGGGCCGGGAGATGCAGGCTGTGTCTGCCAGAAGCAGTGGCTGAGAGCTCCTGGGGGCCCTGCTGCCTCCAGCGTCTAGAAGCTTGGGGTATCCCCGCTGCCTGGGAATTCTGGGCACCCCTGCTGCCCTCTGCAGCTGAGAGCTTGGGCCCTCACAGTTCTCAGGCACCAGGAGTGGTGGGGGACCCTAGAGTTCCCAGGCGCGGGGGCTCAAGTCACAAAGGTCTCTAGAAGTCACAGATTCTGTGACCTCCATGACAAAATCATAGCCCTAATCATGATCATTTGTACCTAAGCTACCATTAATATTTAGTTCTGTGATCAGTTCTTCCTTATTTGTCAGGGCAAGGTCTAACAGAATTTTCCTGCATTGGCTATAACACTTTTTGTGTTAGGAACGTGACATCTATAATGTTTAGAAATGTTGTAGTACTGGCAGCATGAGACCTCAAGCATATGTCACTCCAACTAAAGTCCCTCAAGATTATGCAGTTTTTTTCCTACACATTAGCGATAGTTGTGTAAGGAGGCAGTCCTCATGTTCCCTAGCATGATTTGGTGGCCAGTAGCAGACACCAACTAGTACCCTAACTTGTGCTTTATCTATTAGGACATTGATCCATAAAAATCCAAGATCATTTTCTTCCAAGTCATCAGTGACTCAGAAAGAGGTAATGCCATTTTTGACATAGAGTGCTACTCTCCTGCCCTTTTGCCCACTTAGTCATTCCAAAATAAGTTAAAACCTTTGATTTTAACATTCCAGTTGTGTGACTCATCCCACCAGGTTTCAGTAATATCAATTAAATGGAATTTATGCTCATAAATGAGCAACTTCAATTTGTCTTGTTTATGCACCAATGCAAGGAAACTGGGTAACAGTGTTGACTGTTGACCCTGACCTCATCTTGGAAGGTATATGGTTTTGGGTAAAATATAATCTATTTGCTAAGCATGCATATAGAAATAAAAGTGGAAGTTATTGAAGCTGTAACAGCAAATAGAAGAATCAAAATATATGTATTAAAAGTAGGCTTGGCTATCAGTTATAAACATTAAGTGTTGAGTGAGACCCAGTAGAAGTTGGCAGTTGGCATAAATTAACATGAGTATTGTTTGCTTGATGTAAGGTTATAAAATTTAGCAGTATGTATCTTGTGATTTAGTACGTAAACCACAAATAAACATATGGTATCATCTTAGGATACTTTTGCAATAAGATAATCATGGATGTAACTGTATTGACATATTGAAACTATTGGGACATTTACTGATGAACGTGAGGTGTTAACGGTCAGAAGTTTAACCATAGTTAGCCACTATACTGCACATGATTAGCCAGAAGACCAAATCCTTATCATATATGGTTGCTGACATGTATGGGTGGAATAGGAAAAGGTGTATTGAAGATAAGGTTATCCAATCTCTTGTTGGGGCACCAGGAAGCAACGTGGGATGCCTTTCTCTCAGGATGATCTTTACTTATGTTTCCTTCCATTTTGTTTCTAGTGGTCTGCATAAGGTTATAAATATGTACAGTATAGGAAACCACTTTATTGTATTTGCCTTATTCTTAAGTGTATTGATTTTTCCTACGATTTCAATTATATCTGGCTGTATTAACTAAAGCTCATAAAGTTTCGATATAAAGGGCCTCGTTGTGTGGACGGGTGCAGGGTTAAATCGGTTTAACGCTGCTAAATTCAGGCCTTGGCTACACTGGCACTTTACAGCGCTGCAACTTTCGCACTCAGGGGTGTGAAAAAACACCCCCCTGAGCGCTGCAAGATACAGCGCTGTAAAGCCTCAGTGTAATCAGTGCCACAGCACTGGGAGCGCGGCTTCCAGCGCTGCAAGCTGCACCCGTAGTGGATGTGGTTTATGTGCAGCTCTCTCCCAGCGCTGGCGCTCCGACCACACTCACACTTCAAAGCACTGCCGCGGCAGCGATTTGAAATTTCAAGTGTAGCCATACCCTCTGTTTAAACGCATAGTGTAGACCAGGCCTAAGGAAAACTAAGCAGCTGCCACAGTAGGCAACAGTTTTAAATGGAGATCTGTTTTTCTTTAGCTATTGAGGATTATTTGTGATAGCTAAACTAGTATTGTCATAGCAGATTCAAAGGAAGCATTTGCCTATAATTTAAGTAGGGGTACAATAAGATCAAGCTAAATAATTGCCAATGGAAATATATCATTGCCAGCCAGTTAAATTGTTGCAGGCTTAAACTTTTTACAACTCTTCATATAAAAGAGGTTAGGGAAGAGCTTTCCATCTGAAGAAGATGGAGGATGCTGAGGGAATGTGTAAAACATGTTTCTCAAGAAGGATGAGAGGATAGTACTGAAACATTCACCTCAGTAATGTACCTGGAAACAGTCGAGTTAGGGCAGATGTAGGACCCTATACTTTGACACAAGACATTTAGGGCAAGTCTACACTACAGGACTACATTGGCTTTAGTGCGCTGCTGTAGCATGTCTGTTGAAGACGCGCTATGCCAACGGGAGAGCGCTCTCCAGTTGGCACAATTACTCCACCTCAGTGAGAAGTGGAAGCTATGTCACCGGGGGAGCGTCTCCCAGGGCTGCCCGGGGGGGTGGGATAAGTGGGGCAATTAGCCCCGGGCCCCGCAGGAGCCCCATGAGAGTTTTTCAGGACCCCTCGAGGGGGGTCCTTCACTCGCTCCGGGGGCCCCGGAAAACTCTCACGGGGCCCAGGCCCCCAGAGCTTCTTCAGCTCTGGGTCTTCGGCGGTGGGGGGTCAATTTGCCCTGGGGTGGAAGGACCCCCTGCCGCTGAATTACCACCAAAGCAGGGGCCCCCCGCCGCCGAAGACCCCAAGTCCCTGAATCCTCTGGCTGCCCTGGCATCTCCTGCCAACATAGTGCCAGTGTGGACAGAGCAAAACTTGTGTTGCATGTGGAGGGGCCTTTTTCACACCGCTGAGTGATGTAAGTTATATTGACTTAGGCTATACTGTAGACCTGCCCTTAGAGAGTGGGGGAACTGAAAAGCATATTAAAAACATATGAAACATCAGACAAATATTTGTGTCTAAAGTTCCTAGGCAAGATTAGGAATTATGTTTGGAGGTTTATCTGCTTTCATTAGGTTACAGGCAAAATAAAGTGTAATTATTGATGATTTGGTAAGATAGTTATATTTAACGATTAGCTTTTATTTATTTAAAAGCAGAGGGCCATATCCTCAGCTTGTGTGCACTGGCATACTTCTATTGATTTCAGTGAAGCGATGATGATTTAATGACAGTGGCCCAGAAGATTCTATTAATAAAAGTTAACCAACTTGTGGTCCTTACCATTCTCACTGTTCAGAAAGAGGGGGTTTGGACATCAGGAAATACTATTTTGGATTATAATAATTTGTATTCCTCTGGTATGTGTATTGTTGCAGATACAGGAAGGACTGAAACTTGTTAAAAAAGTTTAATGTACACCAAAACAGAACTAATTATGTTCAATTTAAAGGGAATGACATTTGTGAACAGTAACCTTATAATCTGAAACCCCTTCATGACAACCACAGTTTCCTTTCCTGAGTTTTAAATTGCAAGTCCAAATGCACAGGGAAGTCCTAAAATCAATTTTCAATTTATACTACACAAATTGCAAGATACTTCACATTTGCATTGAAGCCATCTGTTCTTCCAGGGCAATTTTTAAATGATTCCAGTTGCACCTGCTTTTGCTTTAAAAAGAGACTATAAACAGCAACCCCATTAGGTATGTTTTAGAGTAGGAAAGATTAAATATACCTTTACAACACATTTGGACTGCATTTACTGTGAAATAATTTGTTTATGTAATGAATTCCTAGCTTAACACTTGTATTACTTTGAATGCCATTGTGGCACACAGCAAAAGATGAGAACCCCGATTTCTAGATAATGATCTAGAAATAGTAATGATCTCATGATTACTTGATATGTCTTCTTGTAATCATAATCAGGATTAATCTGGGTTTCATGGTTGATATGTAATACATGTAATATGTTAACTGCTGGATATATTTATTGAGCCTATCTCAGCATCTGGCCACCAGAGGCCTAGGGCACCCAGAACGTGGGGTTGCATCACTGACCATCTTGGCTAATAGTCATTGATGGACCTATCCTCCATGAATTTATCTAATTCTTTTTTTAATCCAGTTATACTTTTATCCTTCACAACATCCCCTGGCAATGAGTTCCACAGCTTGACTGTGCATTGTGTAAAGTATTTCCCTGTGTTTGTTTTAAACCTGCTGCCTATTAATTTCATTGTGTGTCTCTTGGTTCTTGTGTTATTTGAAGAAGTAAATAAAATTTTCCTATTCACTTTTTCAACATTATGATTTTATAGACCTCTATCATATCCTCCACTTGCCCAGTTCCACATCCCTTATCATTTTTGTATCTTTTCCAATTCTAATATATCTTTTTTTGAGATGAGACTGGAACTGCACATAGTATTCAAGGTGTGGGTATACTATGGCTTTATATAGTGGCATCATGATATTTTCTGTCTTATTATTTATCCATTTCCTAATGGTTACTAACATTCTGTTTGCTTTTTTGACTGCTGCTGAACATTGAGAGGATGTATTCAAAGACCTGTCCACAATGACCTCCAGATCTCTTTTTTGAGTGCTAACTAATTTAGAACCTGCCATTTTGTATGAATAGTTGTGATTAAGTTTTTGAATGTGAATTACTTTGCATTTATCAACATTGAATTTCATCTGCCATTTTGTTGCCCAGTCACATTTTGTGAGATCCCTTGGTAATTCTTTGTAGTCTGCTTTGGACTTAACTATCTTGGTGGCTTGGAAATCATTCCTGAAGCCAATCTGTCCAGTGCCCCTAAGAAACTTTAATAACTGGCTTTTTGCTTGAGGAGCGACATGGGTTATTTTACATAACAAAAATAAAGAGGATAACTTAACTGTACAATCACCTGATTTCTTGTTTACTTTTCCATCTTTAGACTATGAGCTTCCTGGGGCAGGGATTTTGCTATCTTCTCTGTTATGAATGTGCCTAACACTCTACGGAGGCTACCAAAAATAAATAGTAAATAATAATATGATCCCTGTCCTTTAATTACAGTAGAGGTAAGCACCACTGTTAGCAGCTTCAGCAAAGAGGCCAAGAATTTGAATGAGTATAGAGAGTGGACCACCCTGTCTCTCTTAATGAGGTGGTCCATTAAAATTAGGATAGAAACACCATCAAAGCAGCAGCTGAGGAAACTTGCCTGGCATTCCTATGCTGTACTATTCTTAGGAGGTCAGTCCTGAGACATTTCAATCTCGCACTTTCAATAAACGCTGAACTCACTTTAGAAAACTTATTTTTAAAACCATTCCAAAGCACCTTTTTGATTAGCCTCTCAATGGATATAAATCAATATAACTCCATTGACTTCAATGCACTTAAGAAGATTTACACTAGATGAAGATCTGACCCTGGGATTTTTGTCCAGCCTTTACTTCTAATTAATAATATTCATTTAACCTGTTTTTCTTTTTAAATGCATTCCAATGGACTGAAGTGTGCTCTATGTGAATGTGCTATGCAAAACTCTTGCCCAGAATATTTCCTAGCAAATATAGCAATTCATTTTTGAAAAAAAAATTAGGAACTCTTCTACTGGTATATCATTTTAGCATTACTTTTGTATTAGTTATTTTATAAAACAAATAATATTACTGGCAATAACTACCTCCGAAGGAAACTCAGAAAGAGTTGAATGTGAATGTGTGAGACTACTATATAATACGTTTAATGCTATTAAGCACTGAACCTGTTGGAGGAGCATTGGATTTAAGCTTTTTTATTTGAAAACATGGATTATTCAGATCCCCAGCATGCACCTGGATATGACCAGGAAGCAACAATGAAATCAGACATCTGTGTGCCTTCCAGATATTCACAGCTGATTAATCCGCAGACAGCATTAATTGTCTGTCTAATTTAAGGTTTTCTATAACACCTATCAACCTAATATCTAAGTGCAAGTCTATGCATAGCAAAAGATTAGACCTCACCTTTTCTCCAGTTTTCTGTGAAAAATGTCAGTTTTCTCTGACTTTCTGTCCAATATGGAAAGAGAAACAGCTATACATTTTTATTAAGATTAAAGAAGTCAATTTATTATTGATTATACTGAATGAAGTATATAAATCTCATTACAGTAAGGAAATGGGGTGAGAGAGCCACAAGGAAATATATTATGGAACAGTTGTACCAAAGAGATACTTTTCCAATTCACTCAAAAACTGATTTCTGAGACTGCAGAATCTTATTTCACTTTATACAAGTCCCACAGATCTAAAAACTTTCATTTAGCTGCCTGGGGGAAATAATATTTAATGCAATTATTGTAAAGGTTTCTTTGCTCTTATATTCTGAATCCAAATCATCTTCCTACCTCCTTGTCAATCTGCCTTTTTTAATGCCAACACACTGAAGAAGAAATGTCTAACACTGACAATTAATCAAAGTGTATTGAGGCTACACAATTGAGACCTTTTTTCTATGAGCACTCATATGTCCTTTCAGATGATGTTCAGCACATTAAAATATAATTGTATAAAGTATAATTCATATATATACCTCACAAAGCACACCAGTTGCAACAATGGACAGTGTCAAAAATTATAAGGTATGAGCATAGGAGTGGAAAGAAATCTTAGAAGTGTGAAGGGCTGATAATATATTAAATAGGGTTATGAAACTGGTTGACAGCTTACTACTTATAGGCAGCATAGAAGAAGTGGTTTCAGAGCTGCATTTTAATGAGGGTAGAGAATCGGCTAGGCAAATGGAGACAGGCATATAGCCCCAAATACCTGGTGCAACAGCAGGAGCAAGAACACTGGAAGAGAGAAGGGAATAGGGAATCTAAGGTAGGATAAATGCACTGGAGTGGAGAAAACAAGAGATCTTGAATGGTGAGAAATGTTTTTTTATTGTATATGAAATAATAGAGAGCAGTCATCCATGAACAGGGTGATGTAGCTGCATTTGCACATATGGGTGAGAAAATGTGTTGCAGCATTCCGAAGAGATGCCCATTTGGTTATAAGTGGGCCTGGCCAGGAAACAAGAATTTTCTTTTGCACTTCTTTTTTTTTTTTTTGCAATTTGTTTTTGTTCTGCATTAAAACAAACAAACAAATCATTAAAACACTCTTACCACACCATCCCCAAAAGCCAATAACCCCAATAGCCACACTTGCCTGGGATGTAGGAAACCCAGATTAAAGTCCCTGCTCTGTCTGAACTGGAGCCAGGACTTTAACTTGGGTCTCCCATCTCCTTGGTTAATTTCCTAACCATCGGGCTATAGACTCAGACTATGGCTACAGTAGAGAGTTTACAATGGCGCAGCTTCACCAGTGCAGCTATGCTGCTGTAAGCTTTCCAGTGTAACTACTCTAAGCCAATGGGAGAGAGCTCCTCTGTAGACTTAATCCACCTGAATGAGTAGCTGCAGCAATGTCGGCGGAAGAAGCTCTCCATCCGACATAGTGCTGTCCACACCAGTGCTTAGGTCGGTGTAACTTATGCTGCTCAGGGGGGTGGTTTAGGGCTTATCTTCACTACTGGGGTAAGTTGACCTAAATTATGCCACTCCAGCTATGTGAATAACGTAGCTGGAGTCGTCATAGACTAGGTTGACTTACTGTGGTGTCTTCACTGCGCTGTGTTGATGGGAGACGCTCTCCAGTCGACTTCCCTTACTCTTCTCGGACAGCTGGAGAATTGGGTTTGACTGGAGAGCGCTGTGCTGTCGTTTTAGCCGGGCTTCACCAGACCCATTAAATTGATACCCGCTGCATCGATTACAGCAGTGTCGATCTCCCCGGGAGTGAAGACAAGCCCTTATTCACAGATCTAGGCAACATAAATGGTAGTGAGGATATAGCCTCAGTCTTACTTTCAATCTCTCATGCTGAAGGGCTGTGGGTACTTCATGATGTGGAGGGCAGCCAGCTGACAGCAACCCTCAGCTCTCCCTGGACGCAGTTGAGGGAAAAGGAACCGAGGGAACTGGGAAGCCAACAGATGTGGAGAAGTGGGTAGGAAGTAACCCAGGGAGTCTTTGCGTGGAGTTGGTTGGACAACCGGAGGCTAGCTTGGTGTGTTTGGGCCAGATCCCCACTGGGCTGGTGGCAGGCAACCCTGCAACCGACAGGGCCCTGGGTTGGAATCTGGTCGAGAGAAGGGCCTGGGTCCCTCTATTCAGGCCACTGCCTGCTCCTCCCCCGCCCCGAGGTGGCGGCTCATCCTGACAGCTATTGACTCTGCCTGCTAGGCCGTACAACCCCGAGCCTGGGGTAGCTATTGGCTCTGACCACTAGGCCATACAGCCCTGAGCCTGGGGCTCAGCTGTTGACTCTGGCCGCTAGGCCATACAACCCCAAGCCAGGGGGCAGCTATTGACTCTGGCCGCTAGGCCGCACAGACCACCTGTGGTAGTGAGGGACTGGGATGGAGGGACTAGGTTCAAATACTTGCACTGAATCAGGTAGAGCAGGGATTTTAACCAGGGACCCCCACATCCCAGGTCAATGCCCTAATCACTGAACTATTGGCTATTTTCTGGCTCTGATTCTTGCTTTCATTTTGACCAGAGACTCATCCTGGACCACAGACATTGTTTTGATGAATTGGCATTTTGTACAAAAAATGTTTTGTCCAGAAAATCCCAAGCAGTTGTAGTTGTAGGTGACACTAGGAGACCACAGAGGAGAAACTGTTTATAACAGACAAAACGTGAAGTGACTAAGGCATGAAATTGCAATTCCAAAGGAGTAAGCAGCAAGGAAGTGTCATATGTTGGTTATATTAGGATGGTGAAAGGCAGACTTGTAGACGTCAGCCACATGAAATGCAAAAGAGAAGTCAAAGTAAAAGATGACTTGACTTCAAAATTACAGACAAGATAGCTAAAAGGTGGGCCAGAATTTAAAAGGGAGTTGTGCAATGGGTGTGACTGAAAGTATTTTTCTTGACAGTGGAAAGGTATCATTAAATTAACTTAAGTTAAAACAAGTATTGATGTGCTTAAGACAGATGGGAATTGTATTGATGGAGGGATCCCTGAAAGGTTTAAAGGTGAGGTCAGCATAAAACTGGTAGTTGAGGTTAAATTCTCAAATGATATATCCAAGTGGGAAGGCAGAAGATAGAAAAGACAAGGGCTAAGAACAGAGTTTCAGGAAATCTCCGAGAGGAATGATCTAATATCAAGTAAATACAAATAGTAAAATAAAATAAAAGAATATAAATTGCTGGGTAAAAGTCAACATGGTTTCTGTAAAGGGAAATCATGTCTTACTATTAGAGATCTTTGAAGGAGTCAACAAACATGTGGACAAGGGGGATCCAGTGAACATAGTGTACTTAGATTTCCAGAAAGCCTTTGACAAGGTCCCTCACCAAAGGCTCTTACGTAAATTAAGTTGTCATGGGATAAGAGGGAAGATCCTTTCATGGATTGAGAACTGCTTAAAAGACGGGGAACAAAGGGTAGGAATAAATGGTAAATTCTCAGAATGGAGAGGGGTAACTAGTGGTGTTCCCCAATGGTCAGTCCTAGGACCAGTTCAATTCAACTTATTCATAAATGATCTGGAGAAAGGCGTAAACATTGAGGTGGCAAAGTTTGCAGATGATACTAAACAGCTGAAGATAATTAAAACCAAAGGAGACTGTGAAGAACTTCAAAATGATCTCACAAAACTAAGTGATTGGGCAACAAAATGGAAAATGAAATTTAATGTGGGTAAATGTAAAGTAATGCACATTGGAAAAAATAACGCCAACCATACATACAATATGATGGAAGCTAATTTAGCTGCAACTAATCAGGAAAGTGATCTTGGAGTCATCATGGAATGTTCCCTGAAGACGTCCATGCAGTGTGCAGCGGCAGTCAAAAAAGCAAACAGGATGTTAGGAATCATTAAAAAAGGAATAGATAATAAGATGGAGAATATCTTATTGCCCTTATATAAATCGATGGAACGTCCACATCTTGAATACTGCATACAGATGTGGTTTCCTCATCTCAAAAAAGACATACTGGCACTAAAAAGGTTCAGAGAAGGGCAACTAAAATGATTAGGGGTTTGGAACGGGACTCATATGAGTAGAGATTAAAGAGGCTAGGACTTTTCAGCTTGGAAAAGAGGAGAGTAAGGAGGGATATGATAGAGGTATATAAAATCATGAGTGGTGCGGAGAAAGTGAATAAGGAAAAGTTATTTACTTGTCCCCATAATATAAGAACTAGGGGCCACCAAATGAAATTAAAGGGCAGCAGGTTTAAAACAAATAAAAGAAAGTTCTTCTTCATACAGCTCACAGTCAACCTGTAGAACTCCTTGCCTGAGGAGCTTTTGAAGACTAGGACTATAATAGGGTTTAAAAGAGAACTAGATAAATTCATGGTGGTGAAGTCCATTAATGGCTGTTAGCCAGGATGGGTAAGGAATGGTGTCCCTATCCTCTGTTTGTCAGAGGGTGGAGATGAATGGCAGGAGAGAGATAACTTGATCATTACCTGTTAGGTTCACTCCCTCTGGGACACCTGGCATTAGTCAGTGTCAGCAGACAGAATACTGGGCTGGATGGACCTTTGGTCTGACCCAGTATGGCCATTCTTATGTTCTTGTGAGCAGTTAGATACCATAGATATGAGCATAGCAGGCATGGAATGGACCTGAGACACCAGCATAGTATTCAAAGTATACCAGTAGGATGGTGTGGCCAGGAGTGAGGTCAAGGAAGAGGGGTATGGTAGTGTGAGGGAGCCATGGCTAGCAGAGAGTAACTTTCCACGAACGACCTTCCAAAAGGCCATTTTAGCTTTCTAGTCAGTGTTAAAACTGGATTTGGATGGATTGAGAATGCTGGGGGCAGAGGGTGGAAGGGACCAAAGAGAAAAGACTGCTTTTATTGATTAAGAGTTGGGTTTACAAATCAATGAGTCTTTTTAATCAACACAAATATTTCATGAAATACCTAAACTTAATTTGTATTGCTGGAAGAAGTGAAATACACCAAGAAATAGAAGCGATCTCTCTAGGGCAAAGACAACAGAATTATTAATGGCATATATGTTCCAAGCACTTAAAACTTCCTGGGGTGGAAGTACACTCATTCAAGTGTTTCTGGTTGATCTGATAAAAGTGTAGGACTAAAATACACAGGGTTCCTGGCTATGTGATGTTAAAGGTACATTGATTTTCATATGCTTGATTTTAGAAGTCTATCACATAACTGAAAAGAAATTTGGATAATAATAGAGAACAAAGACTTCACACAGTGGAAGGTTCAGCAGGTATTCCCTCTATCACACATTCTTTGTGTCACGCTTTCAGCGGCTCCTTATAGGATAGATGCAGAACATGGCTACAGTATACTGGTCACATTCCCTCGCCATCCCCACAAGAAATCTCGTGATCTTAAGGAAATGCTGTATTCACTCTTTACCTGCTAGTGCTGGTTCTGAATGATAGGGCTATGAGAGAAAAACCATGTGTGCTTATGTTAAAATACACATGATTATTTTATTGCAGGCAAAAATGCTTCAGTGTCAGAGTTCTCTATTGAAAAATAAACCTCAATAGGATGAACTTATGTACTTTAAAGACCACATGTGTTCCAATTTGGTGGATGTGCATTTTGTATTCGTACGGACTGAAAGAATTGAAGTTGATCAAGAGCAGCCATAAGCTTAAAGAGTATAGAAAACCATGGGAATTTGGAGACCTGATGGCATGGGAAGGTGGCTACGCATGATGCTACTTTCATAGCCTGGCACTGTCATTACTTTAGTTAAGTGACACCCACCATTACAATTGGGTGATTAAAAAAAATAAAAATTAAACAAGAATCAACAGTGCTGGAAGGACCTCCCATACTAGAAAAATAGGTGTGGTATAAGAACCTGAATAAAATAAAAAGTGCAGCTGTGGGACAATGAACTAGTCTTGGTTTTTGCAACATTGGCCTGCTAAACCCAGGGTTCTGAGTTCAGTCCTTGAGGGGGCCACCTAGGGATCTGGGACAAAAACCAGTACTTGGTCCTGCTAGTGGAGGCAGGGGGCTGGACTCGATGACCTTTCAAGGTCCCTTCCAGTTCTAGGAGGTAGGATAGCTCCATAATTTTTTTCTGCGTCTTACAGAAGGTTCAGCTCCATGTCTAATTAAACCACGCAAAAGAGGTCCAGAAAATTTTATTCCTAATATAGCAATTTGATGCTAAAGTGTTGGATCCCTGAAAGAAAAGTAGTTTCCTTTACCTTTAGGTTTCATTTTCTTTACACACTTACTTTACCTTGGCAACTCCCTTCCCACAAGGTGTCCTTTCACTTCAAGTCTGTAATTTCTTTCTTTCTTTCTTTCTCTCTCTCTCTCTCTCTCTAAAAAGAACGGAAGTACTTGTGGCACCTTAGAAACTAACAAATTTATTTCAACATAAGTTTTCGTGGGCTACAGCTCACTTCTTCAGATGCATAGAGTGGAATACACAGCAGACAGGAGATATTTATACATACAGTGAACATGAAAAGGTGGAAGTATGCATACCAACTGGAAGAGTCCAATCAATTGAGATGAGCTATTGTCAGCAGGAGAAAAAAAAATAACAAAAAACCTTTGAAGTGATAATTGAGATGACCCATAGAAAGTGTGAGGAGAACTTAACATAGGGAAATAGATTCAATTAGTGTAATGACCCAACCATTCCCAGTCTCTGCTTAAACCTAAGTTAATTGTATCTCATTTGCATATTAATTTGAGTTCAGCAGTCTCTCTTTGGAGTCTGTTTTTGAAGTCTTTTTGTTGCAAAATTGCCACTTCAAATCTGTCACTGAGTGGTTAGAGGGAACAACAGGACACATGGTGTCCCAGCACAAGGTCTGTTGTGGGTTTGAGAGAGGAAACATTTCTTAAAATTACCCATGTCTTGAACAACATAATCTGAGCATTCCTATGGCTGGTCTTACTTGTTATAGCTGTAAGGCAAATGTTTTTCAGGCTGGGAGAGAAAAAAAATTTGACAGGTTTCATGTGGTAGCCATGTTAGTCTGTATCAGCAAAAAGAATGAGGAATACTTGCGGCACCTTAGAGACTAACACATTTATTTGAGCATAAACTTTCATGAGCTAGAACCCACTTCATCAGATGCATGCAGTGGAAAATACAGTAAGAAGATATATATACACACAGAACATGAAAAAATGGGAGTTGCCATACCAGCTATAACGAGACTATAACGAGACTAATCAATTAAGGTCAGCTATCATCAGCAGGAGAAAAAACGTTTGCAGTGATAATCAAGATGGCCCATTTCCAATAGTTGACAAGAAGGTGGGAGTAACAGTAGGGGAAAAATTAGCATAGGGAAATAGTTTTACTTTGTGTAATGACCCATCCACTCCTAGTCTTTATTCAAGCCTAATTGAGTGCTTAATGTGGTTTTGGTTTTGGTTTGTTTTATTTTGGTTTTTGCAAACTTTGTACCACAATGGTTGAGTTCACTGTCTTCTCCTTTGTTTTAATTGCTAATAAATCATTCTGTCTGCACATCATGCTCTCAAGCATGCATCAATTATCCACTGCTCTGTTCTGCTCTTTGAGAGATAGCTAGAGGTGCCTGCTCCTTAAAACAGCAATGTCCTCTTGATCTTTAAAAATATTCCTAGTAAAGATGTGCTAATGAATCTGTCAAAGCGTTGCTGTCTTAGAACTTGTGGGTATCTGCTGATCCCCCCACAGTGCAAATATTTTCAGATCTGACCCTCTAATTACTCATGAACATAACCAGGAAGGAGTAGCCAAGAAATCTGAAAATTTATAGTGATGTCTGGATTAAATTTCAGAAAAATGTGATCTGGGAACTAGACTGTCTGGAGCAATAGTTTCCTGCCTATCCTGCAAAAGATTCCTATACTTCAAGTGAATTATTATGGTAGCACCCAAAAGTCCCAGTCATGATTGTGCTGGGCACTATACAATCACAGACAAGGTATAATTTAGATAAGCACACCTGAGTTAACTAATATCCTACTTTTTTTTTAAAGTAGTGTGGTTCCCTTAACAGCTACAATTAATAAGGACCTTGGTTTTACATCTCATCTATAAGATGGCATATCCGGCAAGACAGTAGCTCTCATGCTATAGTAGAACACAGGTTCAGTCTTGATCCAGAGGATAGCATGTCACTATATCACCAGACCTATTTGCTTCAGTATTTAGGTCTTCCTTACAGTTCTCCAATCCAAATATAGACAGAGCCTGCTTCTGGTCGGCTACCACAAAGCCTGATCCAAAATCAATTGAAGCCTTTCAGGGGCTTCCTATATGGAATCATCTGGGATTACTAAACACTTTAATTGAGCCATAATTGAACCATTCTTGATGTTCTAAAGAGATCAGCTAATATTTTCCCATTGTTTGGTTGGTTTTGTTTTTCATGTGCTTTTTTGGTTCTGGCCAAAACTGGAAAGAAGTGTGCCAAGAAACCACATAAAAACATTTGACTTGTGGTATTTCTGGTCTAACTGGAGGCTCTGAATTCACGAGGATGCTCCCACCCATTTTTACAAGCTCTCTGTTTACTCCTTGCTGGGGCTTCTGTGTTCCTCCTTGCTAAGTAAGACTTGCTACTCCTGATCATTCTTTTGGCAGCTCTTCTTGCACCACTTGCACCATGGGTAAAGAAAAGACCATGGTAGCCATTCTCTTCGGCAGTGGCAGCTCCTAGTGAGTGGCTCTGGCTGTGTCCCTTCTGCTGGCTGGTGGCAAAGTGCTGGGAAGCTGCATGCCTAGTCTTAAGCATCTGCGCTTCAGAACTGTCATGCTGCTTGTGATAGTGGGAACCATGATACAACGCAGCAAAAAGGTGTCTGGCTCAGAGTTGCATGCTTGAATACCCACCCAGTTTGAGCCCTGTGGTTTTCTCTAGTTTTATAAAACATATTTTCTACCTATATTTACATTACAAGACTAACAGTAAATTCACTGACTCAAATATGAGGCCAAATTCACCTTGTGCTTGGCAGAAAGGATCTTCAAACAAACACACACATGAGGAAAACCAGCATTAATATCCTGTGATTAAATATTGTATATCATGCTTTTGCACAAGGTGACTAAATTAAGGATCAGACAGTCTTATTCTGGCAGTTCCTTTCTGTTAGATTTTGCAACTTGCGTGTGCGCGTGCGCGTGCGCGTGTGCGTGTCTGTGTATTTTCTTAAGTTTTTTAAAAAGCAAACTGAAAAGGGAGACCCCCCTCTCCTGCAAGTGTGACTCCTTTCTGCCCTTTCTCCTTCAACCTCTCCTTGTGCCAGACTTGTCTTTCTTCCGAGCATTGGCTCCTCATCTCAGTTCCATTCTGTTCACCTAGACAGTGCTTATCTCTACTCTTCATTCTTCTCTCCCCAATCTTGGTCTTCTTTCCCAGCAAGCCCTAGTCTCATCCCTGTGGATCCTCCATAATCAGTCTCCCCCCAGTCCCAGTCTTCTTATCCAGATGCTACTATTTTCCCAACTCCCCTGCCACCCCCAACTCCTCGTTTTCTCTCACTTAAACCATCCCTCCAGTTGCCCCCTCTACCCACATTCTCCATCTTCACTGGCTCCCAGTCATAATCCCTCTCTCCAGGCTCCTTGTCCCAATCTCTTTGCCCTGCCAGTCCCATTTCTCCCCATATACCCCAGCTCCACATGAGATCTGTCTTCCTTCCCACTTCAATTTCTTTCCTTCCACCTAATTGGTTCTCAGTCTCCTTACCCAGTCAGTCCCAGTCTCCCTTGGCTCTTCCTGCTCCCTCCCCCATTTTCCTCTGCTGCTCCCAGTCTCATTGCCAAGACCATCACAATCCACCCCCTTTGGTTCTCAGTCCCAGGCCCCCATCTCTCTTCCGCTTTCCTCACCCCATAGGTCTGGATCTTGTGCCCTCTGCATTGAAATTAGGCTGCTTCCTCCTCCACAGAGCCTGCGCTTCCATTTAGGCGACCTAGGCAATCACCTAGGATGCCAGGATTATTGGGGGGGTGGCATTTTGCCGAAGGGGCGACAGGTGGCTCCGGTTGACCTGCCGCAGGCGTTCCTGTGGAGGGTCCGCTGGTCCCGCGGCTCTGGTGCACCTCCTGCAGGCACGCCTGCGGCAGGTCCACCGGAGCCGCAGGAGCAGCCCATGGGGCTGCGAAATGGCAGTGTGCCTAGGGCACCAAAATCACTGGGGCTGGTCCTGGTGTGAGGAGCAGCAGTACAGAGCTGCTCCTGCAATTGCAGGGAAAGTTCTGCTTAGCTCTAGGCTGGAGCATGCCAAGTGTGAACAGAATCTTTGGGGTATTTAGCTGCTAAAATCTAAGAAGTCTCTATTGAGAATGTATAAACTGTGTGATTTTTTTTCAGACATGAGTTTGCCAAATTTTGATAATTTTCTTATGGACAAGAAACGACAAATCCCTGACACAAAGGCCACTCCTTTGCCAAATGTCAAGATCCTGCTGCAATGCCAGAGGGCAGTAGGGCTGTTCAAAGAAAAGGTCACCATACATTTTTATTATGGGAAAAACAGCATATTTTCCCTAGCCTCATTTATGAAAATTGCTAATCTGTTTTGGATGAAACTTTCCCAAAACATTCAACCTGAGGTAGATGCTCAGCATGAAAAATTTCAGCCCAAATGGTTGAAGTTTGGAAAAGTTATAAGCAACTGATAAATCTTACAATGGAAAGTGTCAGGCAACCTTAATAATGGGCAGTGCTCCCAATCTCACCTATAATAGTAGATACAATATTATCTACTATAATACATTAGATTAAAGCAGTCCCTCCTAATATTGTGATAGCTTTAGATACACTTAGGTCAATAAGCCTATTGCTAGAGTGTGACGTATGCTGAATCATATAATTAGGTCCAGGATATCTGTCGTGTTTGTTTTTGTTCTTTGTGTAGTTACAGGAGGAGAAAAATAATCTCTGGCCTTTAAATGTCAAAAGTAGCCTTGTGGCCTGGCTGGGGGTTGATGCCTTGGCATCATGCATGGCCTTATCTGCTTTGAGGCTTTTGGTCTTCTGATTTTTTCCACCATCCTTTTGTTCCTCCTTTAATTCTATCCCATCAGCCATAACTCATTATTCTTTTTTTCTCTTGTTCTTATAGTGCAAATGGCAGCTCACAAAGATGTTTATTTAATTATAAATTATTGTATGGAAGTGTCCAATAGGTATTGAATGCTTTCTAAACATGTATGAAAATACAGACCTGCTCCAAAGAAATTGTAATCTAGAAAGACGAAAGGGAAAGGGTTGCAACATATAAGCAAGCCAAACAAGGTGATGATAGGTACAGGATTCAAGGCTTTTATAGGATTTTAGCTGCTTCTTCTCTTTCCACAAATCCCTTTTCCTCTTCTTCAGCCCTTCTCTGTAAGAGAGACAAGATGTGTGAGGTAATATCTTCTATTGAACCAAAGCTATTGTTCACCCACCTAATCTTTCTCACATCCTGGGAGCAACATTGCTACAAAAACACTGCATATTTCTCTTGCCATCTCTTTTCCACCAGCCCCCTGCAACAGGTAGCTGTGTGTTGAAGATAGAAGCACATCGTCAAATAGAGAGAACCTGTAAGAGTTTCAAATGTGAAAGGTCACAGTCTCTCATGCCTTCTCTATATGTCTCCTAGTTGCTGATTTTTTGTCTTTTTTCCAGTTTAAAATAATATACATAATATATGTAATTACTAAGTAATTAAACATGACTGACTTGCATTTTTATGGAGAGCATATGTGGTGGCAGGAATGGGAAAGCAGGACATGGTAGGGTGCAAGAGGAACTACATGTGATGGCTACCCTCATGGCCAATACATTGGGCATTGAATCAGGGACTTCCAGAGCTAAAAGCATGAGCTGTGGAGCTAAGTTGGGACAGTAACCACTCATATCTGTTGATTGGCACAGAGGGGGACCTGTAACACAAACTCATCAGTGGGTAACATATGAACAAGCAAGGAGGAGTAGAAGGAGAACGGTGGTGAAGGAGACTAAGAAAATAAGTTTAGGTACCTGGTGGGGGATGAATACTTACTGGTCCAACTAGGTGGCTAATGAAAAGAGAAGATGTCACAGAGGGTTCTCTCTGCTGGTGGCCCTGGTGATGTCCTGTCCTGTTGGTGCTGGGGCCCATGAGGGCTCTGATGGGGGCAACAGGGGTTTTTGAAAGGCTGCCCATGAAAGACAGCCCGTGAAAGACAGCAGCTGCTGTTGCCCTGGCTGGAGGGGCCCACATAGGTGCTTAAGCCTCTGGGAATTACTGTCCCCTAATAGTATGCGGTGCAGGCTAGAGGGCTCTGCTTACTTCTCTGTTGCCTTTCTGCTGCTGGTAGTAATGGCTTATCCCAGCCAGCATCCACCACTAACTTAACCCTCTGCTTCTAATGTCCAGTAACACTTTCCACCATGTTCCATCACATAGAGCTTTTTTACTCTCCAATACTCAGGGGTTTGTGGCCTATCTTTCCTAGTGAGGCTGCATTTACACTACACTTGGGCCTCTATGGTTATGTAGGGTGGGCCTGTATTTGTCCCTTTCAAATTACATAAAATCATTATGGAAACACTTTGAGTGATATTCTTGGTTTAAAAAAATCAGATGAAATGTAAAGGAGGAGGATGGAGGGAGAGCAAATGAGAAAAAGATTCCTGTGTATATTTACTAGTTTTGAATATATTATGTCAAATGGTGCATTTATATGTTGTGTAGACATTTATTCTTCAGCAGCTAGCCTATTGCTGAGAGCTTTCAAGATTCAGTCCTGCAAGACACTGAATCCCTCCTACAAGGTTCTGAGAGCCCTCAAACCCTCTGACCTCAGTGTAGTAGAGAGTACATCCCGAATTCACTGGAGGCACACAGCACCTACCAGAATTGGGTTCTAGGTAAGAACCAAAGGAGCAAGAACATTACTTTGCAAGTTCAAATTTAGTCCATTTTTGTCACCTCATTTAAATACTGTTTCCTTTTGAAGAAACATGTAAACAACATTTATAGTCTACAAATGAACACAATTAAGAAGTTACAACTGAGACTGAGTTGTTTACATAACTAAGAGGGTGTGAGGTGCCAGAAGAGACATCTAATGTCTGCTTGAAGGCTGTGCTATCAGTCTGTTAATAAAAAATATTTATAGAATGTCTACAAAATAACAATTAGAGGAAGGGAAAAAAACACATTAAACATGAAATGACAGTTTTGATTTTCTGTTGGGATGCAGATTAATATTTATTAGTACAAGTTTAGATCCTGAAAGGTCTCTTTAATTAAGGTGAGAGGCAATTTTCATCAAATGATCTTTAGAAAGGGATAAATATGCATGAGAATATTAAATAACCAAGTCATAGCAATGTTGCAATAAGTACTATAAAAATATCCCCTGGTGATCCACTGAGGAAAACACCATTGCTTTCCCTCTCCATTGAGAAGGATGTTGTTATAAAGGAGCAGGGGCTGAGGGAGACAGTACTGAAGGAATCGAATGCATTTTTTTCTTGTTAGCAAGATAGTCCAAATTGTTTAGGAATAACTTGTATAATCAGTACACCATTGTATTAACTATCCATCCATTAGGGGCACTTAGGGCTTGTCTTCTCTACGGGGTTACGTCGACCTAATTTATGCTACTCCAGCTACATGAATAATGTAGCTGAAGTCGATGTAGCGTAGGTCAATTTACCATGGTGTCCTCACTGTGCTGCATCAATGGGAGATGCTCTCTAGTCTATTTTCCTTACCCTTCTCAGAGAGCTGGAGTACCGGGGTCGATCGAGACTGCTCTGTCATCAATTTTAGTGGGTCTTCACTAGACCCGCTAAATCTATCCCTGTTGCATTGATTGCATCTGAAGAAGTGAGGCTTTTTTACCCATGAAAGCTTATGCCCAAATAAATCTGTTAGTCTTTAAGGTGTCACTGACTCCTTGTTAATATTTGCATAATACCATGTCACTTGATTACAAAGGGGTGTGATAATACTTGAGTGTAACAAAATAGATTAACCAGAATCTCTCTCAATAATTTGTTCTGAGAAGACACTATTTCTCCAGGTTAGCCAAAGATTAACTATACCAGACAATGATTGTCATCACTATCCAGTCATTCTTAAGGACAGTGAAATCCACTGTGCTGGAAAAATGAAGCCTCAAATAGCTCTACATTTCAGATTTTTCTGAGGGAATGATGTTTCATTCTGAGGAAAGATGGTCTCTTTGAAGATTTTATTTTTCTAGATGGGTGGGGATGAGGATGGAAATTTTCTCTCTGAAGAGAAGATTTTTTTTTAACATTAAAAACATTATGCGCCACAGCAGTCAGCTCCAGATTTGAAAGACCTCAACTGCATATGAAGTAGGGTGACCAGATGTCCCAATTTTATAGGCACAGTTCTGATATTCAGGGTTTTGTCTTATATAGATGCCTCACCTTCACCCCTGAGCCAGTTTTTTCACACTTGCTATCTGGTCACCCTAATCTGAAGTAGATTAATCTACATTAGAAGGAGCAGAGGTAGACTCAATTCAGCTGTCAGTCCATAAGAGCAGCATTGCGGAAAGCCAAATACCTTACTTAAAACAAACAAATCAACAATCACCCCTGCTCCATACAACTAGGGAGTGATGGGAATGCCTTCAAACTAAGGGGAAAGAAAATCCTGAACAGGTGGCAATCCTATAAGTAAAGGAAAATGAGTAACATGGTTGTTTTATTGCCCATTCCATTTTGTTGTTGCCCTCCACAGAATCCCAGCAGAGTTCTTCCTTTCCCTTCATTTTAATTAGAGCATCAGAACAGCTTGTAAATGTTTGTCAACTGTATTTGTCTGTTATTATTATAATATTTAGACATGAATCCAGCTATTAAAACTCAACTCAGGGTGTTGGCAAACAAAGAGTACTAGATATTTTAGAATTAGAAAAGGTGTGGAGAAGGGCAATGAAAATGTTTAAGAGTATGGAACAACTTCCATATGAGGAAAGATTAGAAAAACTGCATCCGGCCAACCTAGAAAAGAGATGACTAAGGGGGGATATGATAGAGGCCTGTAAAATCATGAATGGTATGAAGAAAGAAATAGGGAAGTGTTTGTTTGCACCTTCACATAACGCAAGAATAGTGGGCACACAATGAAATTAATAGGTTTAAAGCAAACACAAGGAATTACTCCTTCACACAGTGCACAGTCAACCATTGCCATGGGATATTGTGAAGGCCAAAGTATGACTGGGTTCATGAAGGACAAGTCCATCAATCGCTATTAACAAAATTGGTCAAGGATGCAACCCCATGCTCGGGGTATCCCTAAACCTACAACTGACAGGGAATATTGGGTTAGATGGACTATTGGTTTGATCCAGTATGGTCATTTATATGACTATATGCACTCAACCTCCTACAGCAGCAGGCAGACCAAGGACAGTAGAGAAGGGGTGAACATTGGGAAAGAACCAATGGTTTTTAATGCTGACTTCAGGCACAAGCAACACAACCAACCATCTCAAGCCTCATGGTCTTGGTTTATTCAGCAATTCGTGGATTACTCCAATCCCCTCTCATGACAAGGGATAAAAAAGGGAGGCAACTCATTGAGTCTTCCTCTCTGGCATATGTACCAGACTTGGAAACAATTTCTGGCCCTATCCCCCTAGGTCTCCTTCAGATTGGAACCTCCTCTTGTTTTGAGTTTGTGGTGGCTGTAAATTGTGGAACTTTCCTGGATGCCTTCAGGAATACTTATATTGCAGTCAGATGGGGTTTCGCAGGGCTGATTACAGAAAGAGTTAAATGACTGTAATATGAAATTTAACACAGGGTTTCTCATAGCTTTCCATAGTTCCTCCTGTAAGGAGAGTTTAAGTAGTCTAGTCTTCCTAAAGGAAACATATTTTTAAGTGTGTTTTATTTAAAAAAAAAAGACTGATATTGGAAAGAATATTGTACATTTGGGAAAGAATATTTAACTCTGTGGATAAAATGTCTGGTTGTTTTTTTCTTGATGGGTCATTTCCACTTTGAGTTTATCATGAGGATCTTTCTATTGAATATCTGGGTATCTGCACTCAATTCTGAATATTCAGTGATGGGGTTTGCTTCTGCAAATCTTGAGATAAAAAATAATTTTTTTCTTCTCATTTCTCATAGGGTTGCATTTCCACAAGGAGTCCAGCATCATAGCTTGAGCAATACTTCGTAAGGAACACCACAGGGATCACTTCTACAACACAAGGCCTTGTACATTAAAAGCTCCTGTAATAGATGCTCACTTGCTTCCTGGTTGGAGTGGGGCTCCTTAGCATCCATCACACTTACCCAGTGGACCCATTCACCCAGGTCAGTCATTATCACCAGCATTTGATAGAAGGGCCAAGTTTTTTCAATTAGTGCATGCACTTTGTGTGTGCAATTTTTGTATGCTATCACTTACTTACATATTTTAAATTGTCCATCCCATGGAATCTTTAACTCAGGACTGCATATCTTTGTGAAATATATGCTCTAGCTCAAACCCAATTTGGTTTAGATGTAGGAATAACTGAATGAAATCTAAGACCTTTGTTATGCAGCTATCAGGATAAATTATATACATTATAATAGTCTCTTCTGGCCTCAAACACTATGTAAATAATAGAATCTATATATTTAAATCTTATATGCATTTAATCAATGCCTAGAAATGAGTTTTGTGTGTGTTAAGTCTATTATTTGTGTGCTCAGATGATAATGTGTAAAAACTGCAGTCATAAATAGAGGCCAAAACTTGACAATTTGCACTGAATCCCTGAAGTATTAAAAAATGCTTTCTGGGATAATAATTGCTACTGATTATCATACAAGCAAATATCCTAATTATCTTTCCCTAAAATGAAACCAAAGCTGTTCCATAGCTTTTAGATCTCTCTAGAACACCACTGCACAACTCCTGTACATTCCAAAAAGGGTTTAATGCAAAATCCAGTCCTTAGTCGTGAATCTTGGAAAATCAGTTATCAGCATGCAAATTGAGTAACAGGATGTCAAAGTATATGACTGCTCATCTTTCACTGTCAGGTGGATTTGGCACTGTAAATGCTGCAAGTTAGTGTAAAAACTGACAAAACTGGATCCAGATGTCATTTAACTGTGTATATGAACTAAAGATATTTAACTGGAAGTCTGGATCATTGGAGCAGAAGAAGGCAGTATCTTTTCTATAAGCAATGTTCACCTTTGACAGAAGATTGTTCAGCAAACATATGACAAACTAGAGAATCTGATAATGTGAATGCATTTTTACCCATACTGGCTGAACATTTTCAAGTAGAGGATAATTTGTTATAAAGTGTTGTGGCAACAGAAAATATACCTTAAATCAATACTGGATCACTGACAAACTCCTCACTGTTACTGAAATGCAACATGAGCCAAAGTATAAATGGAAGGTAGATCAATATCATGTTGAAACTCATGCTATTGTGAATTATCCCCAGTCATAAAGGAGAGCAAAAAGCAGAAACCAGAATCTGTTACAAACAAGTTTCAGCAAATGGGATGTAGTCAATCAAGCAAATAAAATAAAATAAATAAATAACCAAAACACTCTTATAAGATGACTGATGAAAAACAGACACACAAATAAAACATGGGAGAGGTGAGCTGTTTCAGACAAATTAAGGACCAACCTAAACCTGAAACAAACCTATCTCAAGCTAGATAAAATTCTGGTTTTATTTGGAAAAAAAAAGCAGCATTTTTTTATCTGCTTCTGTATTTCCTGGTTCTGAAGTGTCATAATTAATACAAAAAAAAGGAACTTCTCTAGCATTTCTTATCTGACCAGAAGAAAATAACAGAAATTTCACTACCAAAAAGCACTCTCCCCCCTCCCTCCCAACAGTTCTTATAACATTGTCAGCCTCTAAGATATTTGTATACTTTAGCTAAACACACTAAATTCCAAACCAAACTTCCAATCCTTTTGCTGTTTCCCTAGAATCTGATATGCTTTTTACCCGCACAATTTTTATATGCACTTTTTGTGTCATATCATGCAGAAATTTCTGTAACTTTCCTTTTTTTATTTTTGGCATCATTGTACGATGCCAAAAATAAAATATAATGGAAAGCAAGATAATGGAAATCAAGCAGGAATGAGGCTGACATTGACTTCACAGGATAATAGTTTTTATAAAAAATAACTATTTTCCCTTTAATTGGACTGGCTGGGGAGAAGTTTGCTAAATGCAGATCTTAGTACCAAAATGAGAAGGCTATTGGTTCTTCTATGTCTTCATAATTCATAATAAAGAGAATATCTTCTGACCAGGGCATTAAAGCAAACATTTTTTTTTCTGTGGATCTGAACCTTTCTTCCTGGCGTACTAGAAACTTCAGTGATTATAATGCATGCACAAAGATTACTGGATTGGGTCCTTTGTCAAAGAATGAAATCAATTGATCAATTGATCAATAATTGTCTTTAAAGATATATTAAATGATAATACTTTAATATATTCTGACTAATCAAAACATTTTAAAAAAGATTCAATCCATACAAAGTAACATATTCCTTGTTAAAATTCACAAGAGCGACAAATGTTTACTGTGGGTCAGATCCTCACGTATGCTTGTGCTATGCACCTGAAGAGAGTGTGGCATAGGCAGCTTTCTATACCCCTTGATCCCAGGGCCACAGGTAAGAGCAGGTATGATGGTGGCACAACATAGGAAATATCCATAAAAATGAATGAAGAATCAGATTTTGCTAGATCGGTCTGGTCCTCTTGGAAATCATTGCACAGGCATAGTTGGTACATTATCAAACAACGTGATTTATATGACTAAAAGACAGAAGTGAAAATGATCCTACAATTAAACTGTTCTAATAAAATTTACTTAAGTAGATTTCAGTGTTTAATAAATGATACAAAATTAGGTTTACAAGAGAGAAGGTCACAGTGATCTTATAATTAATAAAGCTGAAAAAGAAACCCTGAACCCAGTGTCATTCCACTTGCTTCAAATTTTAAATAATATTCGAAAACATTTTAGGGTTGAATGAGTCCAGCCTTTCTCAGGTGAGAGAGAAAAGAGCATAATGAACCTTTCCCTATCACTGGTGTCTGTGTATCGGCTGGGCACAATGTCAGTTCTAATGCCCAGGGAGAACACAGACTTCTCAGTCCAGAGTGCTGGACTCTTTCCCTCAGTGAAAGAGAATGGGGACCCATTCTGTACAGGCCAGTGGTGCTGGCACCATTGGGCAGGAGAAATCCACACTTCACTGTGTCACAGGTGTACAGTGGCGCAACAACTGGGCTCTTCTTGCATTCACACAGGCATTTGGCTTGATCCAGCTTTCTTTAAAGTCAATGGCAAGACTCCCATTGATCTCAGGGAGTCAGATCAGTCCCATTGTATGATCCAAAAGAAGAGTGCCACTATGACAGTGCACTTTGACACTGGCCCTACCACAGGCAGTGCCTTAGAGAACAATTATGTCCGTGTGGGTGCAACATTCAAATGTGATAAAAGCCAACAAGCCTTGTATCTGTGCAATGTAATGGTAATGATAGTTATAATTCAGAATAACAACTGCTATTTATTCTGTATGAAAACAATTTTCTGAGAGTGAATTTTTATTCTCTGACAAAAGTCTCATTAAAATTTATCTTTTTAAAAAACTATTTATGCATTGGGAAATTTAACAAGGTTTATAAATCCTTGCCATGTAAATATCAGAGACAAAACAATAATCATTACTGTAAAATGCAGCTATATTCTAAAATGTTTTTTAACCATTAAAATGATCCATTTCAACAGAACCACTGACACTGCAAACCAAGACCTGATTTATGGTGAAACAGTTCACTAACTGCATTTGAATGTGCACCTCAGCTGCTGGTAATGTGACCATAAATTAATGGGATTTATTTATAACACAGGGATGCAGTTTCCAAAAATAATATATTTGCAGCCCTCAGGTTGTTTCCAATTGTTAGAATTAAAGATATCTCCTGAATTATCACCTCCTGGTAATACATATAGAACCTGTTAGAGAAGGCAAGGGGGATGTTTCCTTCTGTTCACATCAGAAATCAGTTGGGTTGGGTTTTTCTTAAGACTTCAAAACTTATGGCATGTCTTAGAGTATTTAAAATTTTCCACCTGAGTTTGCATGCTTCTTTGTTTCCAAAACAACATCAGACTGACTATTACTAATCAGAGTTTAGAAGACAGTTTTTTTTCTCACTCTATTGTATTTCCATTGCTTCCATCGTTAACTATGTGAACCATTCTGTTTGTATGTCTCTGTGTATGAAGTCAATACCATTTTAATGATAAGAATCACAGGATACTAAAGAGCATATTGTCCAGTTCCCTAACGTATAACATTTACTGGTAGCCACTAAAACCAATCCCTCCTAGGAAAAAACCTCCAGAATCCTTATTATTTTCTCGCACATCTACAACAGTGGTATGTGCATCAGTGCCCCTGAATGCTTGCCCTACTCCATTTATACTTATGTTCACTATGCTAGTCATCCAATCACGGCTAATGTTTTTGGTGAAACCTGAAGCAGAAAAGACATTTAACACTTTGGCTATTCCTGTGTTTTTCTATTATTGTCTTTCCTATCTCGTTGAGTAATGAACCTACCCTGTCCTTGGTCTTCCTCTTGCTTCTTGTGTATTTGTAAATCCCATTGGTATTAATGGGCTAAATTCTGATCTATTTTTATTGGTGTAAGTCTGGAATAACTACACTGACTTCATTTATACCGATTGTAAGTGAAATCAGAATATGACCATAACTCCTGAGAGCTTCACGCATGCTTGAGGCTTTTGGTTAGATTATCTACTGGTGTAAATGGTGGTTGCTCTGTTAACCAATTCACACCAGCAGAGAGTTTGGTCATTTAGTGGGATATTAAGCATCCAATCTATCTCCCTTACATCTTAATGGGAATTGGAGCAGGCCTTAATGTCCAGATCTTCTGATTATTTATATGCTTAATTCTTATTGAAATCAATGGGAGTTGGACGCCTAAATACCTTTTGAGGATTTAGGTCTAAATGCCCAGGAGTCCTGTCAGGCTTTACTAGAGATATGTCTACACTGCACACTCCAGTCGTGCCGTTGAAAGGCACACAGTGTAGCTGCTCTCTCTCACCAGGAGAGAGCTCTCCTGACAACAAAATAAAATCACCCCCAATGAGGGGCAGTAGCTGCTCTTCAGCCGACAAAGTTCTGTCCACACCGGCGCTTTTTGTTGTTAAAACCTTTGTCATTCAGGAGGGTGATTTTTCATATCCCTGAGTGACAAAAGTTTTAATGATGAAAGTGCATAGTAGACAAGGCCTAGGAAGTTTACTTGTTTTGGGAGAGTAGCATAGAGCTATGCTAATTTACATGTGTTGAGTACTAGGAGTGTGAAAACTGAGTTGATAGAATTCTTATGTAGTAGCATTTTATTCCCATTCTGTACGCATGAAGTACAGTTGTAAGTACCATACGGAAGCATCAAGGTAATGGTGTCAGTCCCAATTTTTTTTAAAAAGAAGGTACTTAAATATTTTATGAGTAACACAGGTAGTCCAAGCTATTATGAAAAACACAGTTAGTCCAAGTTGTTGTCCTTGCATATGCCTTTCCTATTCTGGAAGCATTAAATCAGATACAGCATCACCATCCAGACTGCCCAGGTTATCATCAGCCAGATCATTATTGCTTTTATTTTGATGTTCACTATAATAGGATCACAGCATCTTCTATTCTCTCTACCTACAATATCTCAACATGCCAGGGTTTAAACAAACAGGAATGTCACTGGTTTTAGGTCATGCAGTGTTTCCAGACAATTGCATAGTACTTTGAAATAACTTGCCATTAAAAAAAAGAAAAATCAGATCTTGACAAGAATCTTCTTACCATAGTCCATGTGTTTGGAGAAAAAATTGCTAAGGAATTAAGATACTTGATACTCGGTCAAGCTTCAACTGGTGCTCTGATTTTTCAAGGAAAAATTTGTGTCCAGGAATAATTGTACTTGGGGAAGATGCATTTTGATTATGGCCCCAAATTATGGAGGTCCCACATAGCTAGACAATTGTACTGCAGATTTTGAACTTAAATCTAATCAGTGGTTCCAGACCGTGTTTTGACCCATTAATGGAAATTCTGTGCTCTGTCTATATGTAGCCAGTTCACAAGAGAAAAAAACAATTCACTAGAGTGTCATGAAACACAAATATAAAAGTTTCCTCCAAGGTTGTTGCATCTGAATTCAAATCATATGACTGAAATTTGTCCATCACTATACTGAGTTCAGCTTGAAAACTACACCACAGAGAAAAGTCCTCCTTTAAAAAGGAAATATAAAGAAAATAGCCCTGCATTCCCATCAAATAAATAATTCTTCTGCAGTATTCTTACATCTCCACACAATGTTAGGTCAGGTGTTTGGATGACTTATAGTAGGAGTGATCAAGATGGAAGAACATGTTTGTCTTGCTACTTTGTAGAGCTTGCAAAGGCTATTAATGCTTCTTGTCAAGGTCATTTTAAACATCAGTTATCACAAGGTAGCAAGCAGTTTCACTTGCACATCTACCACAGGTAGTCATCTAATTCTTTGTAGCTGTAAGAGCATAAAAACCCACTAAAGCTGATACATGCTTACTGCTTTTTTGATGATTAACATATATCAGACCTATTTGCATGGATGATCTGAGTTTGTATGTATATTTATGTGTTGAATATATATGCCTATTCTTGGGAGAGAGAGAAAAATGTAAAGATATTCACTCGCACTGAATAATGTAATGGAGAAGGTAGATACAAACCTTTTCCATCAGTTTACAACCAAATTCCAAATAGGATGGTGCCACTATTAACATTTGGTGTCATAAAGATGTTGTTGGAAATGTACTAGTGTTGATTGAATAGGTCCTGGAAAACCTGCCTGTATGCTCATGTGATAATGGCCCCATGAATTTAAAAAAGTATAATAGGCTGGTAAAAGCATCTGCCTTGGGATGTCCCTGCCAGTGACTGCATATCTCTACTTAAATATCTACAGGAGCCTTTAACACATTTTATGGCTTCAACAAGGAAGAGTTTGAAATGAAGTTGCAATAATGAGTTTCAAAGAGTAGATATCAGGCATGTTCTCTGAAAAATAAGTTTTCAGGTTGAGCTTTGAATATACAACAGGTTAGGAATATACATTGATTGAAGCATTTAAATTCCCTATTAGAGATTTATCTTGTTTTATTATGCAGCACTGTTTTCCAGGAATTCCAATTTGATTTTTCACCTTAAATGTCTATTATGTTTACTTGTGACTCCCAGCAGTGAATAGCTCAATCAATACCTGATTGGAAAGATTTGTGAGAATTCCATTTTCCAAAGACAGATTCAAAGATCTAATCTCAAGGATAGTAGTCATACTTAACATGCAAATTACCTTAGAAATCCAAATAATGTCACTCTAGTATTTGCAGTATTCCCTACAGTATGTAAACACCAAGGTAACTGAATCTAAGGGTATGTCTACATCTACAATTTTGCAGCGCTGGTTGTTACAGCTGTGTTAGTACAGCTGTATAGGGCCAGCGCTGCAGAGTGGCCACACTTACAGCAACCAGCGCTGCAAGTGGTGTTAAATGTGGCCACACTGCAGCGCTGTTGGGAGTGGTGCATTGTGGGCGGCTATCCCAAGGAGCACCTCGTCCCATATCGGCGCTGTGGCTTGTGGGAAGGGGAAGGAACTGTGATTGTCTTTCTGCTTCCTGTTCCGGTTCCAACGCCCCGTGGTGCTTTGGTACACATTCGGAGCAGTGTAGCAGCATTGTGATTGTACAGCGCTTTTTCTGCGTTTTTTTTTTATAAATGGATCCTGAGCAGCTGACGACCTTATTGATGAATGTTGCCAGCACATCGCGCTTGGCAGTGGAGCTATTCCTTCAGCTGCAAAATGACAGTGAGAGTGAGAGTGAGAGCGACAGTGAGAGTGAGAGTGAGGAGTCAGACGATGATATTGAATCGCCTCACTGTGAAGACAGTACATTGCTTGTGGCAGTAACAGACGTGCTCAGCTCCGTGGACCGGCGCATTTGGGCTCGGGAAACCAGCACTCAGTGGTGGGATCAAATTGTCCTGCAATCCTGGGATGACGAGCAGTGGCTGCAGAACTTTCAGATGAGAAAAGCCACTTTCATGGCACTGTGTGCTGAGCTCGCCTCTACCCTGCGGCGCAGGGACACGAGATTGAGAGCTGCCCTGCCTGTGGAGAAGCGGGTGGCTATTGCAATCTGGAAGCTGGCAACTCCAGACTGCTTCAGATCGGTGGTGAACCAGTTTGGAGTGGGAAAGTCTACCATTGGAATGGTGCTGATGCAAGTTTGCAGGGCCATTAATCACACCCTGCTAAGAAGAACTGTGACTCTTGGGAACGTGCAGGACATTGTAGATGGCTTTGCAGAAATGGGGTTCCCTAACTGTGGAGGGGCAATAGATGGGACTCATATTCCTATTCTGTCACCACCTCACCTGGCATCAGAGTATGTTAATCGCAAGGGGTATTTCTCCATGGTTCTGCAAGCGCTTGTGGATCACCGTGGGCGTTTCACTGACATTTACTCAGGATGGCCTGGAAAGATGCACGATGCACGCATATTTCGGAACAGTGCCCTGTTCAGGAGGCTGAGGGCCGGGACTTTTTTCCCAGACCGCAAGATCACAGTAGGGGACATGAAAATGCCCACTGTGATCCTTGGAGACCTCGCTTACCCCTTAATGCCATGGCTCATGAAACCATATACAGGGAAGCTTGACAGGAGCAAGGACCGGTTCAACTACAGGCTGAGCCGGTGCAGAATGACTGTGGAGTGTGCTTTTGGCCGTTTGAAAGCTCGCTGGCGCTGTCTTTATGGGAAGCTAGATTTGATGGAAAGCAGCATCACCGCAGTTATATCCGCGTGCTGCACCCTCCATAATATTTGTGAAGGGAAGGGTGAAAGATTCAGTGAGGAATGGACCTCCGAGGTTCAACGCCTGGAGGATGAGTTTGCTCAGCCAAAGAGCAGGGCTAATAGGGAGGCCCAGGAAAGGGCTTCAAGGATTAGGGATGCTTTAAGGGAGCAATTTGATGCTGAGAGCCAACAGTAATGTTTGATGCATTTGATGTGCTTTGCTTTACCTTGCTGTGTAATATTTCCCACTCCAGCAACAATAAAACGTAGTGAAAGAAATAGAAAGAAAAAACTTTATTCAACAAACAGTACATAACAGGCAAGGGAGTAGGGATGGTGGACTGTACATTTACAGGTTTTATTATGTCCTATTTTGATCAATATTCCCTGTCTGCTGCACTTCAGCAGTACTATGCTGCAGAACAGTGGGGGTGGAGTGAACAGGGTAAGAATTATAGTTATCAGGGCTGGTAGGTGATCTTATAGGTGTTGGGGGCAGCTGGGGATAATATGGAACTGGCTGCTGGAGAAAGCTGTTTTGTGGAAAGACTGGGGAACAAGGAAGAGGTCTTTGGGAGGGCTGTGGGTTACCACGGTACAAATTTGTCTGCATGGCTACAAGAGACTCGAAAGACTCAGCTTGGCGAGACAGGAGGCTTATCTGCTTTGTGGTTTTTTTGGCAGACAATTCCTTTCTCCTGCTTTCTGTTTGCCTCCATTCATGTACACTCTTTCTCCAGTCCTGTGCACTGCTTCTCCATTCATACGTCTTCTCTCTCCATTCCTCTGTATTCCTACTTTCTCTGTTGTAGTGGATCATAACAGACTTGATCAATTCCTCTTTTGATTTCCTAGGATTCCGTCTCAAGTTCTGCAACCTACGTGAGGCCGGTGATACGGCTGCAGTAGTCAAGGTCCCTAGAAAACAGAGAGAGAACCATGTAATACACAGAGGCATCATTGTTTATTATCACAGTTTGAAGGACTTTTGAGACTTTTGGTAGCATCCTTCTCACATACCTCACATAACACAGAGAGGGCAAGCAAGCTAAGTCATGGCAAGAAATGGGGTGAGTGGTTTTGCCCCGATTTCCCCTTGGGAGTGGGAATTGACCACTGGGTCACTGGGGTTTATCAGCAATGGGTACAGGGGGTAGCTGGTGTCCTGAAGAAGGGACAGTAGTGAACAGGAAGGTGGTGAGCTAGCTGCTTGGGTGGGGGTTTCTTTGGTCCGCGTTCACGCCGTCCTGACAGTGGGGCGGGGGGGAAACGCGGTGCTGGATGCCTGCTTGGATGGGGGTCGGGGAACACCAGAGCACACCGCGGTGAAGGATGCCTGCTTGGAGGGGGGTCGGGGAACACCAGAGCACACCGCGGGGAAGGATGCCTGCTTGGAGGGGGGTCGGGGAACACCAGAGCACACTGCGGGGAAGGATACCTGCTTGGAGTGGGGGCCGGGGAACACCACAGCACACTGCGGGGAAGGATACCTGCTTGGAGGGGGGGCCGGGGAACACCACAGCACACCGCGGGGCTGGGTGTCTGCTTGGACGGGGGGGTCGGGGAACACCAGAGCACACCGCGGGGCTGGGTGCCTGCTTGGAGGGGGGGCCGGCGAACACCGGAGCACACCGCGTGGCTGCCTACGTGCTGGGAGGGGGGGTGGTAAACACGGGAGCACAACGCGGGGAAGGATACCTGCTTGGAGGGGGGGCTGGGGAACACCAGAGCACACCGCGGGGCTGGGTGCCTGCTTGGAGGGGGGTTGGGGAACACCAGAGCACACCGCGGGGAAGGATACCTGCTTGGAGGGGGGGCCGGGAACACCAGAGCACACCGCGGGGCTGGGTGCCTGCTTGCAGGGGGGTCGGGGAACACCAGAGCACACCGCGAGGAAGGATACCTGCTTGGAGGGGGGGCCGGGAACACCAGAGCACACCGCGGAGCTGGGTGCCTGCTTGGGGGCGGGGCCGGGGAACACCAGAGCACACCGCAGGGTTGGGTGCCTGCTTGGAGGGAGGGGCCGGGGAACACCGGAGCACACCGCATGGCTGCCTATGTGCTGGGAGGGGGGGGGTGGGAAAACAGAGCGCCATGGGCTGGGGAACCGCGAATCTGGCACCCTGCACTCAATTACCCCTAAACTCTCAACAGGGTTTCCTACTGCCAGACATATCACTGCTGCATGTTACCTGGGAAGAGAGGGAGGGTCTTCTACAGGAATGTGGATACCGCCCTGGCCCCTATGCAGCTTGCCTGTGTGCAGCCATGGTCCCTCCACCCCTCGCTGCACAGTGGATCGGACGAGGTAGCCTGACCGGGACAGGGCACATGGTGGCTCTCCCGATCAATTTGAGAAAGCAAATTGCAAATGCTCTTGCAGAAACATTTCAAGAGATTACCGAGGCAGATTACAGAGACGTGATAGATCAAATCAATGGGCTATTCCACGTTTAGGCATGCATGCAGGCAGCCATAACCAAAATCCTCCTCACCCAAAACATAGAAATCTACTTACCCCGAGCACGATCCTCAGCTTCCTCCTCAACATCAGCTTCCAGCTGCTGTGACTGGCTAGCCTCCTCCTGGCTTGAGAAGAGATCCTGGCTGCATGTGTCCTGGGACTCCGGGGTGTCTCCCTCCACGCCAGTAGCCTCACTGTCTCCGTCCTCTACAATATCCCCCACTGTTCCCTGCTCTGAACTCTCCATCGTGCTCCTAGGATTGGCAGTGGGGTCACACCCAAGTATGGCATCCAGCTCCTTGTAAAACCGGCAGGTTGTGGGGGCAGCTCCTGAGCGGCGATTTCCCTCACGGGCTTTGCAGTACGCACTCCTCAGCTCTTTAATTTTTACCCTGCACTGCAAGGCATCCCGTTCATGGCCCCTTCTCATCAAGGACTGCGCTATCTGCCCATACGTATCATAATTTCTCCTTCTGTAGCGCAGCTGTGTTTGCACAGCCTCCTCTCCCCAAACACTAATGAGGTCCTGCAGCTCTGCATTGGTCCATGCTGGGGCTCGTTTGGTGCATGGAGGCATGGTCGCTGAGTGATTGATAGATTAATTGCACTCCACACCTGGCTGAGCAAACAGGAAGGGGATTTTTAAATTTCCTGGGGCATTTAAAGGAGGGGTCAGGTGAGCACAGGGCAGTGGAGTTTGCTTGATTACCAGAAGCAGCAAAGAATCCTGTGGCACCTTATAGACTAACAGACGTTTTGGAGCATGAGCTTTCACCCACGAAAGCTCATGCTCCAAAACGTCTGTTAGTCTATAAGGTGCCACAGGATTCTTTGCTGCTTTTACAGATCCAGACTAACACGGCTACCCTCTGATACTTGATTACCAGAGAGGCTTCTTCAGGTATGCTGGGATACCTGCTTATGCCACAGAGGTCAACAAAAACGCTGGTGAGTGTCTACACCTGATGACCAGCGCTGGTGATCCAGCACTGGATCCTCTACACCCGAGGCTCGACCGGGTGTACGACCAGCGCTGCAAACAGGGAGTTGCAGCGCTGGTAGTGCCGTGCAGGTGTGTACACATCCTAAGTTGCAGCGCTGTAACCCCCTCACCAGCACTGCAACTCTGTAGTGTAGACAAGCCCTTAGGCAAATCTAGCAGATTTAAAATGTTTACTGATGCAAGTGGTTGCCATTAAATGGTAAATATTTACTGAGAACAACTCCCATGACATACAGCATCAGCAGCTCAGAAGGACATGGTTTAATGGGACAAAACTAAACTTTTTGATTTTGGGAATGTTGAAATGTTGTTTCAACCAAAAACATCAAAATGGAGTTTTAGCATTTCCAGATTGAAGATTTTGGTGATTGGGCGAGAAGTTGTAATTTTCTGCCGAAAACAGACATGTCTTCCAATGACATAGAAAACTTTCAGCTTGCCCTACATAGATGGTTTTGCTGACCAGTATGGATAGGGCCCACTCATATGACATAAGTACATTTAGACCTCTTCTAGTCTAGGTCCTGATGTTGCATAGTTAAGTGCTGTGGTACAGGTTCGCCTTGCCTGGCTGGTTGGCCAAACCCTGCCACAAACCAATTCCACTGAAGCTGTGTTTGAAACCCTGCTTCTTCACTTGGTTTGAACTCTGGTGTAGAGCAGGCCTTACATAGAATAGTAAAAGAAGAACGTGGTGCCTTATGAATTTCCATTTATTTTTAAGGATGGCACTAAAATGGTGTTTTGGATGATAAACTCACTCTCGCTCTGGGGTGGTGCAGTAGCTCCCTGTTGTGGAGATGCCCCATGACTTGTCTGCCAAGTGCTGCAGCCCTATCAACCAGCGTGGGAAATAAGTATGTGGGCTGTTGAACTTCTCCAGCAGTGGGTTAGCTTCTCACATTTCCCAGAGGCAGGAATGAATGGATAATTTGACATAAGTCCTTCCCACCTTTTCCATCTTTCTTGCCACCCCCCTAAGCACTTTTGTAGTTTAACCGTCCATTTGTTTTCTTGGTCACAGCCATTTGTCTGCCTGTCCTTAAAGACAACCTTCTAATCTCCAGGGCAGAAAAGACCTCCCTCCCAGTTTAAGAAACTGAAACTGACAGTGTCTTCCTGCTGCATCTCTCCCCCACTATTTGCATGTGATTGCTTCAATAAGTTATTGTAGTAGTTTGCAGTAAACTTTTTTGTATTTTATATTATCTTTTCCTAACTTGGGGTCCAGTTAGCTACAGTGGCTCCGTTTCTCCACACTCCTCCCTGTGGAGAACTCTGTGCTACTGGCTAAACAATGCTTTTAGTAACCAAACACTTGTTATCTTGTATATCACCTCTCCAGAGCTTCCCCCCCACACTCTTAAGGGGTGTGCCAATGCAATGTAGCGTTGTTTACCTGGTGGCTATTGCTGGCAATATATAATGCCTGCATCTGTAATTTTGACTCCATGATCTGAAGAAGTGTATTTTTTTTACCCATAAAAGCTTATGCCCAAATAAATCTTAGTCTTTAAGGTGCCACTGGACTCCTTGTTGTTTTTGCTGGCAGTGCTGTTAATTAAGTGTTGCCTTTATAGGACTGACCACCGTAACTAATGAGTTAGAGATTTTTTTCTTTACTTATCTGCTAAGATTCAGGAGCTGTTTCAAACACTAACATGTCCATCTGGGCAGGCATTCAGCTGCCTACAGGATCTTGTGACTCACTATGCAGAATTACCGTTTGTAAAAGCACTGTTTTTGAAAGTCTTATCACATGCTCTCTTGGTGCTAAATGTGTCACCTTCTGCAGGTGATGCAGTACTTCTGGAAAAGATAATTAAGCATAAAAAGCTGTCAGGCAATTTGAAGATGCCCATGGGGAAAAGGTATCAAAGACACTACAGAGCTCTAAAATTAATATGAACGATTTTCTATCCAAAAGGAAGACTCTTATCTAGCGCTGGTTTCACAGCTGCAGAGCTTTTCATTTAGCATGGTTTTTGTATTTCATGGCTAAGTTGTTTACAATCTCTCTGAAGGTTTGTTTGTTCCATAGCAAGGACTGAATATTGACAGGAGGAAAAAAAAAAAGGCAAAAGCTTATATTTCTGTTGAAATCTAGCTGGGTGGGACCCAGAAGCTGGTGAAATGGGTTTTGAGCCTATACAATAATTGTAAATCATAATCAAGGATGTTATGCAAGATTGTGCAAATAATGGCTCCTTTTGAAGAATTATAGAATTATCTGTTCTTGTCAGCATTAAGTAACATTCTGATTCAAGAATGGTAGTCCAGATGTGCAGACTTAATATTGTCAATCAAATATCATCTGGGACTATTTATCAAAGCAAAAAGAGTGTTTCAAAAATAATTTTTTGGACAGTTGTCAACTTAATTATTTTGGTTCTTTCACATTGCTTTAGTTAAGCATAAGCTGTGAAAAAGGTCTTTACTCTAAATCAGAAAAACAAAACTAATTACACATCTTGTGACAGTGGATACTTGATACTGACCCTTGTTATGTGGCACGGTCATTAACCTAAGAAACCCTGACTCAGGTCAGGTGACTAGGAACAGGACATAAAATTTATTTATCTTTAACCAGCACTCCTGGGTAGCACATTATTATTACACTGAGTGCTTTCAACTCCCACTGACTCATAGGATGCTCAGTGCTATTGAATGATGAATTGGAACACATTGCTTTGGCTTGTCGATTATTGATCCAAAATGAAAGATCTCTGTGTCTGCCTGAGTTGCAGCTGTACCTCAGGTGAGATGTAGTGCCATGTCCCTTATGCCCCAGTCTTGTATCTAGTGAGATTAGTCAGCATGACCAGAAATGAAACCTTTCATTTAGAGTCTCCATGACAGAGAAGTCCACCAAAATAAATATATTCCATGGAAAATTTTGATTTTGCTGGGACCCCATTTTGAGATGAGAAAATGTTTTTTTCAAAATTTTTCAACCAACTCTAGTCTCATTCTAGATCTTAATTGCCAGAAGTCCATTTAAAAAATCATTGTCACAAGCTCACTAAAGGGCCAGATAAACATGGAGACTGAATTGCCTTTTCACTTTTGATGTAACCTTTCAGGATAGAAGCATTTTTATGGGTCATTGAGAGAAAATTTGCCTTGCTTCTCTTTGGACTATTCCTGTTCTTTAGTAGTGCATTCCAAAATCTGTGGTTCTCCAGCATTTCAAATGGCTCAGAAGGAGGTGCTATTAGCCTCAAAGCCTGAGTGTGTGATCTCTCTTTCTGCTTCTGTAAAAGGAATATCTGCTACAGAAAGTGATTTGCCAGTGCAGGTAGATTATTTGCTCTGAGACAATAAATTAGGCTGTCTTGAATGTCTTCAGTCTGACAGCAGGAGATGAGGTTCTGCTTGTGAGTGGATCAACCACCTGGCTGTCTCATCATAGAAGCTCTGCAATGAAAAATCAAGGTGTGTGCTGCTAGCTCACTTCATCTTTTGTCTGGTGCTAACTGCTACAGATAGTGTAATTTTCAGAGGTTGTTATATCTGTATTATGTGAGATTTGGGATCACCACCTGAAAATGAAAAACCATCTCTGAATTTAGCAGGGAATGAAGTGTGGGTTTTAGAGAGGCAATACTAGGGTTTTTTTTCGCCCTATGTATGTATTAATGAATGACATGTAAAACTGTGGTATACTGATCTAGAACGCAGATAAGTCAGGGAAAGTACCCTAATTACTCTACCCTCAAGCCACTGATCAAAGCAGTGTTCAGTAGCATGTGGCCAAGCATACCAATAGTTTGGGCTGCCTCTGTGACAGACTATACCCCTGTATTCACACCTTGCACATTATTGTAATAATCTTTGTACAAGCTATGCCTTGTAAGGTATCATTTGAAAACTACTCCTGGGGGAATTCTGTGCCACTGCAGAATGCAGAATTTGCATAGAATTAACGTTCTGTGCAGAATTTCATGTTTTCCCCTCAGAACTGGGGCTGTAGAACAGCTGGTGGCCATTAGGGGCTGCTGGGCTTTGCAGAACCCAGCTCTCCAGCCCTCAGTCAGCGGACCTCCCAGTCCAGCATGGATGGAGGCCTGCATGCCCTAGCTGCCCAGCTTGATCCTCCTCCACCCATGAACAGGAGAGGGTCTGAGAAACCCAGCTCTGGCAAAGGGTGAGGAAGGGCTGGACTGCACTGTACCATGTCCCCTGGCAGGACAGTAAAGAAGCTGGGGGAGGTAAAGGGGGGGGGAAAGGGAGGGTGTCTAGGCTCTGGGGGTGCCCTGTAGCAGGGCATTGGGGGGGGCCCACACAGCCCCCTACAGCACTCCCCAACTGTCATAGAAGTTTCTTTAACTCTTTACTCCTGGGGGAATCTTTTTGTTGTTGTCTGTATTGTTGACATACTTGTTGACAAGTATTTTGATATAAATTACCAAAATAATTGAAACTAGAATGATTATATTATTTTTACAAATAAAATATGCAGAATTTTGCAGAATTTTTAATTTTTTGGCACAGAATTCCCTTAGAGTAGAAAACTCTTAATTTGCAGGTCAGTATTGTCCTGACAAAATATGTGTGGCAACACTGTGTATATGATGTTTTCCCTGTATGATATTGTTCAAAATATGTTTCAAACCGTATAGCCCTGCCCAAACAGAAGTCAGCAAACAGGTCTGTCCTAAACAGAGGAATGTGTGCATGCCTTAATTTGCATTTAAACAATAAATAGAGTCATCAAGCAGGAAGGGAAAGAAAGGAAGCTCAAACAGGTGAAGAAAAACAGCAGGGAATGTCCTTCCACACAGACTCTTTGTCTCTTGGTTCTCAGCTGGAAATGTTTTTCAAGGTATCTGGAACTATAAAAAGCAGGGCTTCCTCATTCACTGCACCTGAGAAGACCAAAGGAAATAGCCATTGGTTTCTGAGGAAGGGGTCCTGGCCTGAAAGTTTGGTCAGTAATCTGGAGCATGCGGTGAGAGAGTCTGCTCTGCAAATAAGATAATTTCTTAAGTAGATACTAATAAGCAGCTTATCTGTATTTTTCTTGTAACAATTTCTGACTTTTATGCCTCATTACTTGTACTTGCTTAAAATCTCTGTTTATAGTTAATAAAGTTGTTTTACTATTTTACCTAATTCAGTGTGTTTAAACTGAAGTGTCTGGGTAACTCCACTGAAGATAATAAACCAGCATATTATTCCCTTACGCAAATAATGGACTTAATATATTTGCACTGTCCAGGAAAGGGCTAGGTAGTACAAGACACACATTTCTGGGGGAAGATCTGAGACTGGCATGTGTTGGGTCATCCTGCAGTATAACTAAGGCTGGAGAGAACAAGGGTATAGCTGGTAGGTTGCAGTTAGTCAGGGTGTGGCTGGCAGGCTGTTTGTGAGCAGCCCAGCAAAGAATTGTAAGGCACCCAAGGTTGCAGGGCAGGGATGACACAGGCCCCCACTTGGCTGACTTGTGCCTTGGTATGTCACAGCCTTCTATAGTGAAAAGTTGATAAATGTAAATACACTTATAACTTCAGAAACATTTTTCATCTGCTTCTTCAGATACCTCACACTTAGAGCCAGATAAGCCAGAGTTCATATTTCTCTTCATGAGTTTCCTATTTAAACAACTGAGAGTTCGGTGACAAGTCCCCACTCAGAGACTCAGACACCACTAGTTTCTCCTTATCATGATCTTTAATTCACTGATAAAAAATGTCTTTGAAGATTTCAAAGCATTTGGAGTTCCCAGGCAAAGCTTCTACCTGGTTAAGATGATCATTTTCACCTTAACATTCATGTGAAAAACAAACCCAATATATATATATATATAAAAGTATACTGTATTCTACCTGTATCTAGTGTATATGTATTACATTATAAACATAATAGTGTATTATAATTGAATTTCAGTTTTTTCCTTTTCCTTCACCTTTTGTGTCCTTTCTTTTATTTATTTAACTGTTACATGTTAAAGGGTATAATTTCTTTACATTTGGAATAACTTCTGAAGGCACACTCAGAAGTGTGGTGGGCGTTCCTGGCTTGTTTGTAGTAACTCAAGATGTCTGATGTTGTCTTGTGCAGACTCCAAGGTCTCTACCACCACAAAGATTAAGCCTGGGTGGGAATTCAGCTTTTTTTCCATTGCTGAGGGGGAACACAAGGGGGGCAATTATCTTCAGGTGGTTTAGGTCATGGGGGTGAGTAATGTGCTGGGATGTCACCGGTTTGGTTTATATTTTGTTTTGAACTAAATTCCTTTTAATGGCCAGAATTTAATTTTATTCCTTATTCCCTTTCAATTACTACTTTCTTGATATCTATTTGCATCCTATGAAGCTGGATTTTCTGGTTTGAATGTTGCCCCTTTCTTCTCCCTCCCCTAGTACTTTGGAAGCTTTTGTGTTGTATCTGATATTTTTTTGGGAGGGGGGGAGGAGAGGAGGGAAAGGAGTTAGTCTCCACATGCTGTGGGCTTTGTGGGCTCATTGCCAGAATTGTTTCCCCTTTGATGGAAAAAAGACAATTTAGATATAGTGAAGTGAAAGAAGATTCTTTATTTAGGATGCTGAGCACACACAGACTGTGCGGCTCCCTAGTTCTCAAACTCACAGCCATCATCCTTATTCTTGTGCTAAAGGGTCTTTCTAAAAGCTGGTCCAAAAGAGCAGTCATGGAATAGGTTGCTGACTACATGGCAATATCATATTTAATCAGAAGAGACAAGAACCATCCTTTTGGGAGATCTTAATTTGTTGTATTGATCAATCCCTAGAAAATTCAAGGGCAAAAGCAATGTCTCCTGGGTCAAGAAGCTTTGTCAACAAATCTATCACTGCTTCCAATCCCTGATCCTGTGCATTTTGACATGGGCTGCATAGTGAAAAGAGTGTAATTAGAATAGTTTCACTTGCATTTGTTGGCTTTGTTGCTTCTGGCAGAGCATTTAATAGGAACTTGAAATTCACAGTTTGTTATGAACATCCTCCATCATTAGTGCACTGCATGAAATTAATACTTTAATTTAAGTAGAAAAATACAGTTTAATAGTTAGGTACAGACAACAGCCACTCATGGACAGCTTTGTTACTTTAATGATCTTTTTTACAAATGAGAGAATTAAGATTTGCTGTCACACAGCCCTGCCTGCTGCCTGCCATCTATAGTAAATCATTGCAGGCTCACAGATCAGTCTAATCATCTTCTCGTTGAATAAGCAGTGTTCATCAGTTGAACATATACTGCAGTAATGATCCAATAACACAACAATGTAGGCTTTCACTAGGTTTTTTGTTCATTATAATGAGGCATGGGGAAGCTACTTTTCAATTCTTAAAACGATTTCACTGGCAATCAGAGGCAGTGTAATTAAAAAGGAGTAACAAAAGAGAGAAAGTTTCTGCATGCCAAACATAATCTCAGCCATGAGTCTTCAGACAAAAATGGAATGAAACTTGGAAAGTTATGCACCAAAAATAGAACTTCAATATTAAACTAAAGACTGAGTCTGATGCTTTCTGATGTTAAATTGCTTTTATGCTGGTATAACTTCATTGATTCCCTTTGTGTACCAGGAAATTTGCTTCTCTCTATTCCTATAACACAGGGCTTTGGTCAAGTATTGCAAACCATCTCTAAATGCTAGTGGAATATTTACATTTACTGAAATTAATATCTCTTTCATACTTTCAGCTAATACACACACACATACACAGACGTTAACCATATAAATTCTCTATTGGTATACATGTAGTGGCTAGAGTCGACCAAATAACTGATTTTTCAGTTTGATGGCAGTTCCAAAAAATACGATTTGGATCAAAGTAAATGAGAGAATTTTTCAGAATTTTTGATAAATCAAAAAAGTCCATTTTGGATTGAATGAAACATTGCATTTGATCTGAAACAGTTCATTTCTGAGCATTTTTAAAGGGCTAGATTAATGAAAAAACCAGAGGATGTGATGGCTTCCTTACAACCTTTAGCCTGCTGATGGTAGCACCTCACCCTTATGACCTTTTGTCTAGGGGTTAGAGCACTCACCTGGAATGTAGGAGACCCAGGTTTGAATAATTGTTTAGGAAGAGAGAGTTAAATCCATGTCTTTTCTGTCCTAGTTGAGTGGCCTATATGGAATTCTGGCATGGCATTCTCTAAGTCTCCCTTGTTGAAGATGTTCCACTTGATATCAAATACTTGAATAGTCACTGGGCCAGAAAGAGAGAGCAAGTAAGAATGAATTTGTAGGCTGGTGGTTCAGGTGCCCACCTAAGAGGAGGGAAACCCAGGTTCCAGTTCACCTGTTCTAATGAATATTTCTATTCCCTGTTTCACAGCGTCACACTATCTGCAGTGGTTCACAATCATGAGTGCCAACCTCAGGGCAGACACTCCAAAGGAAAAAAAAAAAAAAAAAAAGAGGGCAGCAAGGCAGACACCCTGAACTGGTTAATAGAATCAAAGAAGATTAGGATTGGGAGACCTCAAGAGGTCATCTAGTCCAACCCCCTGCTCAAAGCAGGACCAACACCCACTAAATCATCCCAGCCAGGGCTTTGTCAAGCCAGGCCTTAAAAACTTCTAATGATGGAGATTCCACCACCTCTCTAGGTAATCCATTCCAGTGCTTCACCACCCTCCTAGTGAAATAGTGTTTCCTAATATCCAACCTAGACCTCCCGCACTGCAACTTGAGACCATTGCTCCTTGTTCTGTCATCTGCCACCACTGAGAACAGCCAAGCTCCATCCTCTTTGGAACCCCCCTTCAGGTAGTTGAAGGCTGATATAAAATCCCCTCTCACTCTTCTCTTCTGCAGACTAAACAAGCCCAGTTCTCTCAGCCTCTCTGCTTAAGTGAAGTGCTCCAGCCCCCTGATCATTTTCATTGCCCTCCACTGGACTCTCTCCAACCTCTTCACATCCTTTTTGTAGTGGGGGCCCCAAAACTGGATGCAGTACTCCAAATGTGGTCTCACCAGTGCCAAATAAAGGGGAATAATCACTTCCCTCAATCTGCTGGCGATACTCCTGCTAATGCAGCCCAATATGCCATTAGCCTTCTTGGCAACAAGGGCACATTGCTGACTCATATCCAGCTTCTCATCCACTGTAATCCCCAGGACCTTTTCTGCAGAACTGCTGCTTAGCCAGTTGGTCCTCACCTTGTAGTGGTGCATGGGATTCTTTGGCCCTAAGTGCAGGACTCTGCACATGTCCTTGTTGAACCTCATCAGATTTCTTTTGGCCCAATCCTCCAATTTGTCTAGGTCACTCTGGACTCTATCCCTACCCTCCAGCATATCTACATCTCTCTCCAGCTTAGTGTTATCTGCAAATTTGATGAGGGTGCAATCCATCCCATCATCCCAGATTATTAATGAAGATGTTGAACAAAACTGGCCCCAGGACTGACCCTTGGGGCACTCTGCTCGATACCGGCTGCCAACTAGACATCGAGCCATTGAGCACTACTCGTTGAGCCTGGCAATCTAGCCAGCTTTCTATCCACTTTATAGTCCATTCATCTAGTCCATACTTTTTTAACTTGCTGGCAAGAATACTGTGGGAGACCGTATCAAAGGCTTTACTAAAGTCAAGATATATCATGTCCACTGGTTTCCCCAAATCCACAGAGCCAGTTATCTCATCATAGAAGGCAATAAGATTGGTCAGGCATGACTTGCCTTTGGTGAATCCCTGGTGACTGTTCCTGATCACCTTGCTTTCTTCCAAGTGCTTCAAAATGGTTTCTTTGAGGATCTGCTCCAGGATATTTTCAGGGACTGAGGTTTTTTTTTTCTCCTGCTGACAACAGTTCATCTTAATTAATTAGCCTCTTACAGTTGGTTGGGCAACTCCCACCTTTTCATGTTCTCTGTATGTACATATATCTCCTCACTATATGTTCCATTCTATGCATCCAATGAAGTGGGCTGTAGCCCACGAAAGCTTATGCTGAAATAAATTAGTTAGTCTCTAAGGTGCCACAAGTACTCCTGTTCTTTTTGAGGATGCAGACTAACATGGCTGCTACTCTGAAAAACGTTCAGGGACTGAGATGAGGCTGACTGGTCTGTTGTTCCCTGGATTCTCCTTCTTCTCTTTTTTAAAGATGGGTACTATATTTGCCTTTTTCCAATTATCTGGGACCTCCCCCGATTGCCATGAGTTTTCAAAGATAATGGTCAATGGCTCTGCAATCATGGAGTATGTTCTATAATTGTATGTTCTATAGTAAGATTTCACTTACCCAATCACAAGCACACTCAGCATTGTAACAGTCTTACCAGGGAGTCATAGACTTAGGACCCTCCAGTCCATCTTGTCATCCAGGAAAATGTATTACAGTAACTCCTCACTTAAAGTTGTCCTAATTAAGGTTTTGTTGTTATGATGCTGATTAATTAGGGAACATGCTCATTTAAAGTTGTGCAATGCTCCCTTATAACATTTTTTGGCAACCACCTGCTTTGTCCACTGCTTGCAGGAAGAGCAGCCCATTGCAGCTAGCTGGGGGTGGGGGCTTGGAACCAGGGTAGACCATAGCCCCTCTATCAGCTCCCCGCCCCGCTATCAGCTCCCCACTTCCCTAAGCAGCCACCCAGCAGGCTATCAATTGCCAGTAATTCAGCTGTCCCTTCCCCACTGCCATGTGCTGCTCCTGCCCTCTGCCTTGGAGCTGCTTTTGGGAGCCTCCTGGTTGCTGTGCAGAGGGAGGGGAGAGGGGGACTAATGTCAGGGTGTCCCCCCTCCCATGCTCCTGCCCCCCGCTTACCCGCCCATAGAGTAGTGGGGAGACACAACAGGGCTCAAGACAGAGGGAGCTTGCTGGCCACACCTGCTCTCTCAACTTGCTGATTTATTTAAAAAGGCACTGTACTTAGAGTGGGGTCAGCATCTCTCTCACACAGGGTGTGTCTCTCTGTCTGTGTCTACCATGCTGTCTCTCCTCCCTCCATTCGTGCTGCCTTGTAGATTGTGAGGCTACCTTAACAACAGTGTGTTACCCCTTGAGGGCACAGCCAAGTCCTAGGTCATCATTTAGCAGTAAGGCATTCCCTGGGAAATATCCCACCCTCTTCCACCCTCTGACTTCACCACCACAACTGAGTTTCACGATCATCATTGCTGTGTACAGTATTAAATTGTTTGTTTAAAACTTATACTGTATGTGGTGTGTGTGTGTGTATAAATTTCCCTGGAACCTAACCCCTCTCTTTATATTAATTCTTATGGGAAAATTGGATTCTTAGCATTGTTTCACTTAAAGTTGCATTTTTCAGGAACATAACTACAGCATTAAGCAAGGAGTTACTGTATGTGATTAGATAGTCACTTTACACCAAAAATCACAACAATATTCAGGTTACTCCCAGTCCCAAAGAACCAGACAGTTATTCCAAGTCATTTGTACATAAATCTCAAACCAAAGACAATGCTTGTAGACATAAACTAACTAAAGATTTATTAACTAAGAAAAAAATTGCATTATTTACATAATTGAAACAGGAAATATACACACACAAACAAGTTACAGTCTTAGGTTTAAAAAGGTAACATAAGCTTCTATAATTAGCAGCTTTATGTCCTTTAGGGCTGACCCAGGCCAAGCAGCATGGGGATCTCTTGCTTATGTTTAAGCATCTTTGCCCCTCTGAGTCCAGACAGCATAAACATCCCAGTTTCTCCTTGTCAGGGATTTTTATACCTCTTACCCCAGAATCCAAGCTAATGGCATGAGTTCATGTGCAGGTTTCACTTTCCTGGAGGGAGTGAGGAATGCAGTCAACAAGATCTCTGTCCTTTGATGCTAAACATGCCTCATTTGCCTTCAGTAGGCCATCTTGTATGCAGGATGAACACTTTACCTCTATGAATGCTGCTTTTCCTGTTTGATGAGTTACACAATTACAGAGGTTTATAATGCAAACACTCAATCTAACTTTATACCATGGGCTACTGAAATTATAAGTGAGATCATTACATGCAGCATTCTACAGTATTCATAAGGTCTAGACATGAAACAAAGTCTTACAACTCTAATATGTATCTTAACAATACTGGCACATAGGTAAGCCAGACTGGTTTCCAGCTATGAATTTGTGAGTATTCAGTGAGGCCTGGCATGAGCTAGCACCTTGTCTGTCAGCATCACACAGAGCCCTGATTCAAACTTGGGTCTTCCACATCTGAGGTGAATGCCCTAATCACTGAGCTAAAAGTTATTGGAGGGGAAGGGGACGGGGGAGTGCTGGAGACATCTTCTCTTTGGGCCATTTTGTGAATGGATCCTAAGTCCCTTTGTGAATTTAGCCTAAGATAAGATTTCATCAACATTATTCAGAATTTTTTAGTCAAATTCATGAATTGTTTCAGGTTGACTGAAATTGCATTTTTCAGCCAATAAACCATTAATTAATATTTTTGTGCCCAGCTCAAGTAGTCGCTGACATCTTTGGGGAGACTTGGGGAATTGAACAAGGAAACCTCCAGAGCTACAAAGCACATGCTGCTATAGCCTGAGCGAAAAGGCTCAAGCTCTTTAGTTGTGGCTGAGGGGAATGGGAGCAGCCCTAGGAGGGGTAGCCTTGTAATAACTCATATCCTCTGCAGCTTGGCACAGAGGGGGGCCTGTATCACACATTCACTAGTGAGTTACCTTTATACTACTACATACAACATAAGCTAATAAACTGTGTTAAAATGTTATTAAGGTGCAAAATCAAGCACCCGCAATTAGAAGATGCTAAATGAAATTTGTACAGACAACCTGAATTCTGTCCTTTGTGTGTATGCATTATGACATGGTCTTTACACTGGTCTACAATTTTTGAGACGTCATCTGCTTCAGAGATAAAATGTGATATTTATTATGTATTTTGATGTGCTGAATTCAAATATGACAATTAAAACAACTGATTGGCTACTGTTTCTAAGATAGTTAAGTTTTTACATTTTATGTCTATGTATATTGTGTAGATAGTAGAGTTTTAATCATAAATTGTAAACCTAGGTCTTTTCATGTGTTTATGGTTGCTTTACATGATAATATTTCACCTATCCTGTTTACGTAACACTTTAAAAATCAGCAAAAGGGTTATATAAATAAAATTTATTATGAAACAAAAGGCAAAAAACTATTATGTACATAGTTTAGTCCTGTCCAGTGTCTACTCGGTGCTTCTTGGCTTGTCTCTTGTATTCATTAAATGGAGCATCTCTTATCACTGTCCAGCAATAGTCTGCAAGCATTGATGGGCTCCATTTGCCCTGACAGCCTGCCAGGAGATTCCACTGCTGTAGTCTGGAGCCCAACAGCTCTGCCTTACTCTTGGGTAGTTCCAAATCCCTGACAAGGTCATTCAGTTCACCTTGTGTTATGAGGTGTGGTTCAGAGGAGGAGGATGGGAGAAAATGTGGGTCCTGTGACATTGATGGTTCAGGACCAGAAGTTTCATCCTCTTCCTCGTCTGACTCAAGTGAGAATGGTTCTGGTGCATCAGGAACCGGCAGTCCTTCTCCATGGGGTACTGGGCATATAGCTGATGGAATGTTTGGATAATGCACAGTCCACTTTTTCTTCTTTGACACACCTTTCCCAACTGGAGGCACCATGCAGAAGTAACAATTGCTGGTATGATCTGTTGGCTCTCTCCAAATCATTGGCACTGCAAAAGGCATAGATTTCCTTTTCCTGTTCAACCACTGGCAAGGATTTGTTGCACAAGTGTTGCAGCATGTGTGTGGGGCCCACCTCTTGTCCTGATCTCCAATTTTGCAGCCAAAATAAAGGTGATAGGCTTTCTTAACCATAGTGGTTATACTGCGCTTTTGTGATGCAAAAGTCACTTTACCACAAACATAGCAGAAGTTATCTGCACTGTTCACAAGTACGAGGCATCTCTGCTCACTTTGGCTAAACAGAAATGTGTCCCTTTGCAAAATCAAACACTGACAAATAAGAGAGCACGACACTGTATGATTTCTAGAGCTGATATAGGGCAATTTGTTCAGCAGAGTGATGTAAGCTTCGTTATGATTGCATCATCCATGACTTCTAGGAATACCATGATGCAATTATTATCATGTATGATGCAATACCAGCTTCAGATTGCATCATTCATTGTTTTGCCTCAAAAGCAAGTACTGTCCAAACCCAGTCATAGATTTATTCATAGATCCAGTCAAAGATGTATTTTAGTCATTTCTGGTTTAAATTGAGATCCCTTCCCTTTATAACTCTCTTATCCTCCGCCAAGTCAAGGGTCATATATACTGATCCAATAGCATATCTTGAAAACTAGAGCCAATAAACAATTTTAAGCATCATTTTCGTTCTCAGTGACCCAGAATTAGTAAAGTTGGACTACATTTACTTCAGAAGTATTTTGGCTGTAGAGCAGTGTTACATGATTGCACACTGCATTTTCCACAAGATCCCTACATCATTCGGGAAGTCCGATGGAGGGACTCCCTGAAAGAGGCAGCTGCTCAACATTTTGTTTGATTCTCATTATTCAGCGTGTGGACTCATAGCTTATTTATTACAAATCAACTGAACCCTGCACGGACTATAGAATTAATTTCCTCCTGGGCTTTTCTATGACAGTCATCGTAATGTGTAAGTGCTTCAAACATAAATGAACTTGTTTTTGCAACTCTCTTTTGAGATAAGAAAGTATTATCTCCATTTTGTGGATGGAGGACTCAGGCACAAGAGGATTAAGGCCAACATTTGCAAAATTTCCCACTAATTTTTGGTGCTTTAGTGAGTGAGTGCCCAGTCTGAGACACCTTGGACCTGATTTTTTAGGGTACTTAGCATTTTTCATAGTGCTTTCTGTGCAAAGTACTATCATGACATTTATAAGAATCACAAACATTAAGTATTATTAATATAGGAGTCACTAATGTATTCCCTTTATTTAATATATGTACCTATTCTAACATAAAACCTGTTACTCATAGTCTCTATTAGAGGGAACTGTGGCCTAACAAGGTAGAAGTGAAGGAAGATGAAGCAAAAGGAGGAGTATATGTCATTAACTGTGTACTGTCTAATCTGTGCAAAGAATGATGCAGGGTTTTGCAAAGACATCAGGCAACCATATGATTACATACGGTTTTTCAATGCATATATACCATTAGGATAGAAGGAAGGTTGCACAGGCATCCTTAATTTTGACACTTCTTCACTATGATACAGTGGTGCTATACATGACATATAGGGTGACCAGACAGCAAATGTGACAAATCGGAATGGGGTGGAGGGTAATAGGAGCCTATATAAGAAAGACCCAAAAATTGGGACTGTCCCTATAAAATCGGGACATCTGGTCACCCTAATGACATATAATCAACCTTTCCCCAGAATCATCTTTATTTGTTAATTTCTGAGCTCTGCTAACTTTCTTATTGTAATTTTTCCCCTCAGCATGCTTTTCTGTGGTTAGCCCTTTAAATCTGGCAGAGCCAGGCAGTAGCCATTTAAAAAAAAATTGCCATTTGTTACATTTTTCTCAATTTGAGCAGGTAAGCATCTATTATATTTTCCCTTTCTTATTGCTGAGGGAGATGGCACATTCTCACATTGTCTTTTGAGTGCTTCACTTTAGAACTTGAAGAGTCTTTGCACTTAGTGTTCTGTTTGAAATGTTACACATCTTGTTGATAACAGGGCAGGGATTTTTTTGTTGTTCTTTTCTTGTTATATCTTTAAATTATCAACATGTAACTCTTTCAGAGCACAATAGCTGAGAAAAGTCATAATGGCTGTTTAGCTTACTGTCAATTCATGGATGCTTATAAACAGTTAAAAGGGTGAAACTCTGAAGATCATGGAGCCAAACTAACAGGTAGAGTAGTTCAGTGTTATGTCAGATCAGCTGTTCAGGTAAAGCTATGTTACCTCTTCAAATTACACTGTGTGAATAGCAGAGCCACCCCTTCATTGCATTTTTCTGGTTGTGGTTATGCAAGTGTGTTAATTTGGTTCTGAGTCATGGTGGTTCATAAGTGCTTTGAAGTGTTAATGAAAATAATCAACCAGAATGAACCAGTATAAAACCAGAAGTTTCTTAAACTTAAAAGCTAGCACATTTGTATAATGCCAAAGGAGCCTGAGTATTGCTAACATCTAATTCTTTTTGCCCTGCTTTTGTAATTTTTAATTGACAGGTTTATTAACTTATGCTAAATCAAGTATTTGTTATATTCCTAAGCATACCAAAACATTAATCAGAATTAGTTTTATTAGCATGAATAACAAATGAATTTCTGTGATAAGCCACTTATCTTAAAGTAGTTATGCTTCTGCACAGTTTTCTTTAGGCAATAAAGCTTTAAGATTTGCGGTTAGTGAATATTTGCACGTCCTCTTACTGTGTGCAGAGGTATTTCCATGTACCTTAAATTTCAGTGATTAAAAACTGGCTTCCTTTACTGTACATGAGTTGGCTGAACAATCCATTGACTTTCAAGGAATGTGCATTTTAAATGTTGCAAAAAACCAGACAAATAAACAAACAAACAAAACCAGACCCCTTTAGTGTTAGTATCTCCGTTTTAAAAAAAAATCATATTGTATTAACTGATGGTAGACAGAATCATCCTCTAAAGAACATATTCGGGGGTGGGTCTAAGGGAATCTGAGTACATTGAGATAATTTGGGAGGGGCAGGAACTGTATTTTCCTTTGTGTTTGTGCAGCACCTAGCACACTTGAGGCCTGATTATGACTAAATCTTACGGGTACTAACATAACATAGCCTTTGCCACTAGGTGGCTAGCCACTTTAAATGAAGCAAATCTAGTATACCTATGCTAGAACAGGTGCTCTCACCTGGGGCTATGAAGAGTGAGGCTGTTAGTCAGGAAGCAGAAGCAGGGATTTCCTTAGGAGAAGCTGCTAGAGTTGCCTGGATAGGAGGTGATGGTGAGAACCTGCTGGGGAAAAAGGGTCTCTAAGGAGAAAGCCTTGGGAGGTGGTGCTCATTGAAAAAAACAAGGAAGACTCCTGCAGTAGGGCCTGAGGCAACAGGAACTAAGAGGGGCAAAGGAAGCTGTAGCCTTGGGTGTGCTGGAAAACTGTTTTTGTGTTTGGGAAATAAAACTGTATTTGGAAAATGACTCTGGGTGTGGTAGTGGATCCTTTGTTGGCTGGGGACAAGCCAGCCCCACAAAACCTTCTTTCCTCCTATAGCATAAAAGGTACACCAACCTTTGTACACATAGCCTAATTTGCTCACCACTATTTTGACATTGGAAAAACTTTTTCAGGAGGGAGGATTAGCATTAATATCATACAACTTTGGCCTCAGATATATTTTGCAAATACAAGTGGAGACAGTGCCTATTTAGCACATATATTCCCCGCCTTGTGACAGATATGGTAGTTTCCTTCAACATACTAGACAAGACTTATTGAATTACGTTTAAGCTTCACTGTGGGCCATGGGAGGGACAGCACAGCTCTCCTGCAATAAAGAATGGAGGAGCGGGGGAAATGGTTAGCCACATTAAGTCAAGTTGTAACAGCTCTGGAGAGCTACCACCCCTGGGAGGGTCTAGTGTATGTTGGTTCTAATTGGACTTTCCAGGAACCAACCAACAAAGTAAGGATGCTTGGTTAAATAGCCTGAGTAAAAACTGACTCAGGGTCTTCTTTCTGATCCAACAAATGGACCAAATCTTCGGTCCAAGGGGTGCCCTGGGTCCAGTCCTTCCTGAGAAGAGTTGGAAGGACTTGACCCAGTTTGTGTGCTTTTTGTAAACTAACAGTTGTTATGAACTTGTGACCACATTAAAACTCCGGTTTGGGGTTTGAAGGACTGTTCACTTTCCAGAGTCCTTGCTGGTGTTGGGGTGATCTCCTGTAAGCTTATTAGCATGCATATGAGTTTTCTTATTGTTTTTAGTACCTTAAATAATAATAGCTTAGAGCTGTGTGGTAACTTAAATCTGGCAATTATACTCTATTCTGTCTCTGAGGAGAAAAATAAAGCAGGCTTACGTGGGCAGTGTGACTTAGCTGGGGAATACACAATATAGGCAGGCAGCTGTGCACCTTGGAAATATCCCAGTCAGAAGGGAGAGAGACATGTGTTTCTGCCCAAAAGAAGTGGTGGCTGGGGACTCAAAAAGCCTAATAGTGGGTGTTCGTGCTAGATTGTAGATGGGGAAACACAGGTGCAGTTGCTCTCAACTGTTACTTCTCTAGCATTAAACTCCTAATTATTTCCGGCTGTCACACCTGTGATGCCACAGTGCAATTCACTACTGTAAAATATCAGCATTAGAAATATTTGAATTCAAGTGAATTCCCAGAATTTCAAGAGAAAGTTGAATTTAAAATGGGGCTACCACTATTTAACAGAGAAAGAATAAGATGATAGATGCTTTTGATAACACTGTTAAATTGGCCTAAATGCCAACATAATTTCAGCTCAAACTCTATGGCAAAATCCTTCCCCCATTGAAGTCTGTGGCAAAACTCCCAATGATTTCAATGGGGCCAGGGTTTTACCCTAGGATTCATTTCAGTGCTGAGTTACACAAGTGCAGCTATTGTTAAAATAGCTAAATACCTGTGAAAATCAGAGCAGAAGTGGGCCTATGAATTTAGTACTTGAGATGTGCAGGGTTTTCATAGGCCATTTGTGGGAATGGAAATAATATGAGCCCAATAATCAATATACAAAAGTCTTAACATCTGGCCCATATATAGAACTTCTGAAAATGAATTGGGAGGATACATGTTAAAATGCAAAATTCTCAGGATAAAGCCATCTCTTTTGAACAATGGTATTTCACTTAGAGAACAAATAACCCTTCTTCTGTGTATCCATAAAAGAAATTCTTTATAAGGTGATATTCTAATAGTGCTTCACAATTCTCATCTGCAAGTTTTCAAAAATGGTTTGGATCTTTTTCTATAGAATATGTGCAGCACAACGAGACACAGACATACTTTCACTATCTCTTAACAATAAATAATAATAGATAAACCTTTAGAGTGTACAGGAAAATTTGATTTTAAAAATATGATGGGGCTATTTTTTTATATAAGAGCTTCTGGGGTGTGTTTTTTTCCTGAGCAGACACAAACATGCTCTTGTTAAATGTCGAAAGTAAAGCCTATGATGCTGAGCTTGTCAGGATAGCGGTGCATAAATTTCAAAACAAACTAATGGTTAAATCAGGGCAATTTTATGCAGCAAAAGAGGTGTTTATGTTTCCGTTTCATTAGTCTTAGCAAGCAAGTCTGTAATTCCATTTCTCTAAATGTGTTGGTGTACACCAGTTGATTGGATGGACCTAATTTTGAAAAATGAGTGTAACGGAGGTTCAACTTCAGTGTATAAAATGGGCACCCTGGCCTATTCCATTGTGGCTCTTGAATGGAACTGACTGATGTGTAGTACTTTTGCCAGTGTTTATTTCAAAGCTACAGGTTCAGTTTCCCAGATATCCTTTATGACAGAAAAACATAAAAATGGTTGACTTCCCTCAGACCTGGGAGTATGAGTTTTGACACATTCTGACAGTTCTTTATGGGGAATTCAGATGTACAGTGGGAAACATATTTTTGTTTATGTACAGGAGATCTAGTGGATTGTTGGCCAATGGTTCTTCAAGAGAATGAGTTGCATAACTGGCCCATAAGGACACTGTGGGCTACATGTGGGAGGAATCAGGTGCTCCTTTAGGTAACTAGTAATGGAGCAGCTGAGCTAGAAAGTGGCTGCTAAAACACTAGAAAGGAAAAAGTTGTTTAGCCGGGACTGGGGAAGAAAAAGGGTCTGTTTAGAGAAGATCTGTGCTTCAGGCTGGAATGCACCCAAAGGAAATAGAGTTGGGCTCTGTGGCAGCAAGTCTGGAATGAGGGCTCACAACTAACAGTGACAGTCCCGAGAACTGTCAGGGTCCCTGGAGAAGGGCAACAGTTGGGCAGCTTCTCTCATGAGGTAATACAAAAACTATGTAGATAAATACAAGTAAAGCCCATTCAAAAATGCCTGAAGTACAATGGTTAGAAATATATTTTTCATTTGTTTTACCCTCAAGAGAGAATTATGAGCTCAAGGGAAAATTATCAAAAAGTTTCCTAAGTCTGTCTGTTGTTTTTATTTTTTCCCAGTGGTTTTAGAAGTATGTAACAAATAGACCTAAAAATTAAAGTGTATTTTTTGCAATGTTGTCTTTTTACTACAGTGCTTACATTTTCTTCTCTGCATGTGATGGTGCAGCTTAAGAAACATCTAGTTGCAAGTAACAGACTTCTTGTCAAGTTAATGATAAAGCCATTAAGTACTTTTATCTGGACTAGGACATGGTAAAAAATCATTACACAAATTTGCTATGCATGAACACATATAAACGATTTATATATGATTCCAAGAGTGCAAACATTAATTGGAAACAAAGTATAGCCTTGGGGTATTGTAACAAGGCTCTGATTTCATTAGAAGCTACTAAAGCAGATATAGTACTTTATTTTCCTTTTCATTGCTGCTTATATATATATATATATTATACACTCAAGTTGCAGATCAGAAATTGTGTTTTTAGTAAGAAAATATTTTGGAAGCAGCAGGCGTGGTGTTGCTTTTTGAAAGCAATGTCTTCTGCATCTGATAGGCTACTGATTTCCTTTGTGCTTGGTTTATTATTATTAACCTAAATATATTCTGTTCTCTACAAGGCTAGTCACTAGCATAAAGACTTGCCAGTATAAATAGAATTGATTTTGATAGTATAGAAACAAATTGCCATTCCAGAGAGCCGTCACTTCCACATAAAAGTGAGCCTGCCTATGGTTGAAGGGTTTAGTCCTTCAGTTTGGGTCATCATATTTTCACTTAGGTCCCATTGTCTGGCTGTTCCAGAAGGACAGGAGGCAGTGGATGTGGTTTAATTAGGCTGCAACTTTATTCTAAAATATCTGGGAGTACCCAGGAGATAAAAGAGTACAGTGCAGATAATTCCATAATCATTTCAATATATCCCCAGGGGCTTCTATCAGCTTCTCCCCAAACCTTTTCCACCCTCATCCCAGCCAACCTGCTGCTGGGACTACACCACGCCTACTCGCTTGAATGAAGATTGAGGGAGATCCAAGTTTGAGTCCTCCTCTGTCTAATTCAGAACAGGGACTTAAATTTGGGCCTCCTGTATCTTAGATAAGTGTCCTGACCACCAAGCCCTGGGATATTCTGGGGGTAGGTGGAGGGCCTCTCCTTTATTTTTCATTAAAAAAAACACTTTGAAAAGTCTGGGTTTTGTCCCCCAGTGTGGAACGGGAAACATTTTGCAGGACAGGGAAACCATTTCCACCCAGCTCTAATTATGAATAAAATCAGCGTTACGCATTACCAGGGTTGGCTTTAGCAGCTCTGCTGCCCCAAGCAAATGTCTTTCTCTACCAACTTCTAGACACGGTACTGAACGTTTTGCTGCCCTGAATATTTTGTTGTCCTAGGCACCCACTTGTTCTTACTTGATAGTAGAAGCAGCCCTGCCAATTACACAGTTGAAGAATTACTGGTGAGATGTTTTCTTTTAGCTTTATGCAATTGTTATTTGAAACAGGATTAGCGAGAAAACATCTATGCAAAAAGACCTACTTAGGAATTGTTTGAATTCATTTGGGAAATGCTAGTAATCTAATTTACTTAGTACAATGGCTATGTAGATCATTCTGGTGATATGAATGAGAGCTAAACCATGTAATTTAGTGCAAGTTAAAAATAACTTTTTGCTTCTACAAAGAACAAAGTGTGATTATTGTGAATTGACGTAGCAGTCTGCCTAGTGTCATCTTCCTCCTCCTGACTTAAATACATGTTACCTCACCTGGTACCCAGGCACTGAAATGATGGGTGTCTTAGAAATGATACATACAATAATAAATGATTATTGTGTCATGTTTTGGTCTAGTCCTTTCCTACACGACAGCCCTAACCACTGGGCTAGTGGTTATTCTGGGTTGGAGCTTCCTGTTGAAGTTGTTCTACTGTATATAAAATACTTGAATAGCCATTGGGTCAGAAAGACAGCATGAGCCTGCTTGACTGTATAGCATAGTGGAGACAACCCAGAAGAGGGGAGCTCAGACCTTGCCTCAGAGCAACAATTTAAACATGAGTATCTCACAATCCAGGTGAGCATCCTAGCTAAAAGTTATAAGAAGGGGCACCTTCTCCCTTCATTTTGTTAATCTAGCCCCCATAAAAATGCTCAGAAACAAAATCATTCCAGTTGAATGAAACATTTACTTTGACCCAAAATGAATTTTTTGATTTACAAAAATTCAGGAAAAATTAGGATTTTTTTTTTAAATTTTCAGAACTGCCAGTAAGATGAAAAATGAGTTATTTCACTTAACTGGCTGATGCTAGAGTGGCTAAACTCATCCCACAGATGTAAACAATCAATGGGCAACTAAGTGTTTCATCTCACGAAAGGGAGATGAATTTCTGGCTTTTCACAGGCAAGAGTCTGTTACCAAATGAAGAATATGATTGGGAGAGCTAGTTAGATTTTTTTCTTCTTCTTAAAAAAAGATAAAAACCAAAAATAGTCATCCCAGTTCTGCTGAAAACTGAACAATTTTGGTTTTCTAGCTCTTTTAGGAAAACAGACTCTCTTCATTAAAAATGTCTTTTAGTTAAAACCTCATTTTTTTGTTTAAAATATATATGTATATGTGACCAATTTTTTTCATCCAGCCCTAATGACTAGCCCACTCATATGTAAAGTAATTAAATAAAAAGGAAACCTCAGCACCATTCTGTGCTCACTTTGAACTTAAGAGGAACCATTGTATTTGATTATTGTAGCCCTTGGTCTCTCTTTCCACTTTTCTACTCTTATTGATCGTTGCTTTTGTTGTGCAATGTCTAAAATTAGATTGCAGACTCCCCCAGTCAGGTACTGTGTGTTTTATTTGGATGTGAAGTGCATACCACAATTTAGGTCCCGTATATAGAGTAATTGCAGTAAAATTCAGCCTGGGTATATACAGGTGTATCTTTCTTTGATATGATCAGAGCTGTTACAGGGCTAAATTTGGTTTGATGTTGCTAGCAAAAACTTACAATCAACCTTTCCAATATTCAAGATGATTGTATATTTCATTTCGGCATCTGACAAAGGCAAACTGCAGAGCATTATAAGTAGTGCCTTGAAACCGTTTTGATTTCTTTTGATACTCAGGTAGCCAAATGAAATACACAATCATCTTGAACTGCTTTTTCCATGCTTAAAATTGGAATGCAATAAGTATGCAACTTGATTTTGTATAGGTCAGACAAGCCAACTATAATATAATCCATAAATGCATTCACATGCTTTCTCTTAGACAATACTAGTATATTTAATAGAAAACTTCCACACATGGTGTAAAACCAACAAGAATAGTTAGTGGGAAACCTAGCAGTTAATTAGCAGCACATTTAATCAAAAACAATGGTTCAGGACAGAAAGCTGGACTGCTTATAGAATATGGCTGCAACAAAATTATTTTACTGGAGTTTACTATAAAAGAATTACTTGTGGAGGCAGTTAAACAAAGCTGAAGGTGGATGGTGAAAAATTGGCCAAAGACTACACAAATGTACTGCTCCCATGGTAGTATGACGAGTGAAAAAGAAAAGCAGCTGTTAACTGGATAAGATGTGAAAAGTAAAGCATTCCATACCATTTTCATTCCAAATACTCTACTTATATGGACTTTTTAATTGTTTCCAACATAATATCTGACATGAATGAGTGAAAAGAAAATTTCCATTAAAATAAAGCTGGTCATGTGTAGAGTTAGAGGCACTGTCTATAAATACTATGGTGACTATGAATCTTTCAAATGTGAAACTAAAATGACTTCTAGTAAACTTTGCGTTCTGTCTACAACCAGTTAATGCTGAGATGATCAAAATATTTAAGACCTTCTACTATAAGTAGATATCTGATGACCCAAGTGGGCAAAATTGAAAAGACAGGGGACACATTCTTCAACAACAGAAGCAATTCTAGCCGCAGTGATTGCCACAGCTGTAGCAGTGGAAGAGAGGGCAGCAACATTCCTTTGTACTGAAACTTACCAACAAATAAATAAATAAATAAATAATGACCCAGGTTGCATTTTCTTTTGCATTTTTCTTTTTCGCCCTATTATGTCTTCCTGATAATTGGAAAATTACTGCAGAAACAGTTACTGAGAAGAGAATATGAGACTGTCAGGTATGCAGATATTCACACAAATATATGATGTACTTATGCTGGTGAACTTGCCTCTACAATGTTCAATTTATGCTTGGATACAGACCTTAAGACATTATGGGGAGACCATACAATGAACTCTCAACAAGTTCTACATTTATTCATTGTCATTCAAAGTTGTTCACATAGAACACATTCTAATTATAAATATAATTTAAAATAAAATATATGTTGATTTTGAGTCTAGCTTGGTTTTGCTTTGAAGGCCTGGTCAACACTACGAGTTTAGGTTGAATTTAGCGGCGTTAAATCGAATTAACCCTGCACCCATCCACACAACAAAGCCATTTTTGTCAAAATATAGGGCTCTTAAAATCGATTTCTGTACTCCTTCCCGACGGGGGGAGTAGCACTGAAATCAACATTGCTGGTTCAAATTAGGGTTAGTGTGGATGCAATTCGAAGGTATTGGCCTCTGTGAGCTATCCCAGAGTGCACCTTTGTGACCATTCTGAACAGCAATCTGAACTCGGATGCACTAGCCAGGTAGACAGGAAAAGCCCCGCGAACTTTTGAATTTCATTTCCTGTTTGCCCAGCATGGAGAGCTGATCAGCACAGGTGACCATGCAGACCCAGAATCAAAAAAGAGCTCCAGCATGAACCATACAGGAGGTACTGGATCTGATCTCTGTATGGGGAGATGAATCTGTGCTATCAGGACTCCATTCCAAAAGATGAAATGCCAAAACATTTGAAAAAATCTCCAAGGCCATGGACAGAGGCCACAACAGGGACTCAACACAGCGCTGCGTGAAACTTAAGGAGATCAGACAAGCGTACCAGAAAGCCAAAGAATCAAACAGATGCTCTGGGACAGAGCCGCAGACGTGCCGCTTCTACGCTGAGCTGCAGACAATTCTGCGGGGGCCTGCCCCACTACCCCACCGCTGTCCATAGACTCTGATGATGGGGTACTCTCAGTCGCCATGCCTGAGGATTTTGTGGACAGGGAAGATGATGATGATGAGGAGGAGGAGGAGGAGGAGGTTGAGGAGAGAACACAGCAAACCGTTCTCCCCTACAGCCAGGATCTTTTTCTCACCCTGACTGAAATGCCCTCCCAAGGCAGTATCCAAGCTGTAAAAGGGACCTCTGGTGAGTGTACCTTTTGTAAATATAAAACATGGTTTAAAAGCAAGCATATTTAATGATTAATTTGCCCTGAGGACTTGGGATGCATTCGTGGCCAGTACAGCTACTAGAAAAGTCTGTTAACGTGTCTGGGGATGGAGTGGAAATCCTCCAGGGACATCTCCATGAAGCTCTCCTGGAGGTACTCTAAAAGCCTTTGCAGAAGGTTTCTGGGGAGAGCAGCCTTATTCTGTTCTCCATGGTAGGACACTTCATCATGCCATGCTAGTAGCAAGTAATCTGGTATCATTGCATGACAAAGCCTGGCAGCATATGGTCCCGGTGTTTGCTGGCATTCAAGCAACTTCTGTTCTTTATCTCTCTGTGTTATCCTTAGGAGATTGATATCATTCATGGTAACCTGGTTGAAATACGTGAATTTAATTAAGGGGACATTCATAGGTGGCCATTCCTACTGGGCTGTTTGCCTGTGGCTGAAAAGAAATCATCCCCACAGTTGCAAATGTTTCAAGTCCCTCTCCTCCGTCCCAAAGGCCATCTCAGATAAGGCAGTGAAAAAAACGCACATGCGATGAAATGTTCTCTGAGCTCATGCAGGCGTCCCGCACTGAAAGAGCTCAGCAGAAAGTGTGGAGGGACACAATAGAACAGGACAGGAAAGCGGCCAATGATGTGAGGAGAAATGGCAGCAGGAAAATCAGAGGAGGCAGAATACAATGCTGGGGCTACTGCAGGAACAAACGGACATGATGCGACATCTGGTGGAGGTTCAGGAACATCAGCTGAAGAAACTGCCGCTGCAGCCCCTGTTTAACCACTCTCCCTCCTCCCCAAGTTCCATAGCTACCTCCTCACCCAGATGCCCAAGAACATGGGGGGAGGGGAGGTTCCGGGCACCCAACCACTCCAGCCCAGTGGACAGAAAGCTGTCATTCAACAAGTTTTGAAGTAGACTTTTCCTTTCCTCCTTCCCTCTTTCCACACCCCACCCGGGCTACCTTGTGAGTTATCTCCCTATTTTTATAATCAAGTAATAAAGAATACATGATTTCTAAACGATAGTGTCTTTATTTCCAAGCTGTGATTGATGGGGGGAGAGGGCGATTGGCTTACAGGGAATTAGAGTCAACCAAGGGGATGAGTTTTCATAAAGGAGAAACAAATAGAACTGTCTTATTGTGAAAAGGGAATTAGGAAAAGCAATGGACAATTGCCTAAAAGAAACCAAATAGAAAATACCCGACCTACACACACACAACTTCAACTCAATTTCCCTCTCAACACGTTGTCATTATGTCTTCAGGACAATACAAGTAGAGGTGCATTCACTGCAGTGACAGAAGCAAAATCCAGGTTTGTCATTGTTATACCGTACTCTTGGAAAACTCAGTGTGAACATGTGATTCTTCAGTTATATTTGTTTCATGCACCTCTTTTTCTGCCCTTCCTTCTCCATCCCTCTTGATTCCCGACTTGCTTCACTGATTCTATCCTCTTCCATTTATTCATAAATGATTTATTGTGCTTTAAGACTGCCTTGATGTATCCTGATTCCAGGTTGCATGAATACTTTTCAATACAATCTTGAATCTTTTCATAGCATCATAATCATAGCATGGAACCAGAATGGAAGTGGCCACAGGCCTCTGAGTGTTACAAACATTGAAACTAGGTACACATTGCGCACTCATTGTGGTGCCACTTCTTCAGATCTTTAATATATTTTAAATGGTACTTTCATTATCTATTCATACAGATAGCAAAGCTCCCAAGGTGTAGATGTAGTTGAGCTGAGTGCTTAAACAGGCAGTAACTGTGGTTAAATTTGGACCTTTGCACCTGTCCTGTGATGATATTTTAAAATCTCAGTACAGGTACAGTAGGAATAGAACTGGTCCAAAAACAGTTGACTAAACTTATTAAAGCCTTAGAATTTGAAAAGATAAGTTTAGAAAAAAGAGATGAATAACTGTGAAGAGGAAGCGAAGCAAGAGTTCTTATTTATACTTTCTCATCACAAGAACAAGGGGACAGCACATTTAAAACTGAGGAAAGGAAATGTATTTATTTTTACACAATGACTAATTAACTTGATGAAACCTTAACTACCTGAGCTGATTCTCACTTGTCACATAAAAGGTCACTACATTGCTTCTTAATTCTTATATTTAAACTACATTGCTTCTTAATTCTTATATTTAAACTACATGAAGAGAAGATGAGGAAGGGACTCTACATTCCATCAAGGAGAAGTTAAAGACAAGATGAAGTGAAGCCTGTTTAAAAACAGCTGACAGTGGAGGTCCATTTTATCTGGGTGTTGTCTAGCTAGTAAATGGTAATCAAATAATTATTTCAACACAAGTCATTAATAATTAACTTTATTTATGTAAACATATCATCTACATTACTATTAATTCACGTGTGTGTGTGTGTTTGTGTGAGGGTATGTGTGAAATCAAGCCCTGGAGCAAGAGGTCGCAATGCCAGGGATGAATTTGGCCCATGAGGTTCGTAAATATAATTGTCATGCAGTAACACAGCTATGTGAAATTGTGTTTGTCCAGTCACTGACTGGTTAATTCACATAAGGGCGTTTGTGACTTTTATGAATTGCAATAAGTCTTCAGAATGAACTTTTCTTTCTGTTCTACTTTTGCCAATCAAAGCTAATCCAATAGATTGTTTGAAAAGAATTTTTAACTTGAAATGGTTCCAGGTTGTAACCTCTTATTACAAGTTTCAGTCCAGCATGAATTTTTAGAGCTGAGTTATAAAATGCTGAAAATAGGATTTTTTTAATGGAAAGGCTCACAGCACCTTAACTACACTAATGTGAATGGCAGTGCTATAACTTAGTGCATATAAGACTTTCATGCATTTCACAATAGCTTTTTAAAGTGTTCTAATGTGTTTAAAATTCTCATCCTATCAAGCTGGATTTACAAAGTGAAATATCAGGTTTTTACCAAGTGAATGCACAAAAATATTTGTCTTATATATTTCTTCTGCTGATAGCCATAAATCAGAATAGCTCCGTGCAAGTGCAGTATTAGAGTGAATTTGTATTCAATCTTTGAAGACCCGGATCACTCCAGCCTAATGCCAGGCCATGATTTCAGGAGTTAGTCATGAAGAAAATAGTGAAAGGGGGAAAGTCATCCAGCAGAAAATCATCCTAGCTTCAGAACCAAATGGCAACATTACTGAAGACTGCACTCCCTGAGATCTTCTATGAGAGATTTGGTACTGGTCTTAATGTAAGGCCTGTGGAACTTTTACAAGTTAATTGTATGCTTTGTGTATTGACAAACCAGTCAGAAGTGATGGTTCAGAGAAGACATGACTCACTTTGCCTTTGTTAGACTGAAAAACATCTAACGTTTTCCTATCAATGTTACCATCCTCCTCCCTCTCTTTCCCCGTCAATAGATTGCTGTTCTCGTATCATACATGTTGTCTTAAAAGAGACTAAGTCCTTTGTGTCAGAGACTGAATCTTAGTATGTTTGTGTAAACAGTCTAGAATCAGGGCCCTTGGTCTCTTCTACAAATTAATAATCGGTGCTTAATGCTGTACATAATGCTGCAAATATCATTTAGTGTAAGGACAAGCAACAGAACTATAAAATATTTGCATGACAACATTGATAACAGTAGCTCAGTCCTGAGCCAGGAAAGCTCTTAAACATGTGCTTATAACCATCACTATTCAGGAAGGCACTTAAGCACATTAAACATATGCTTCCTCTTGGATAGGGATGCTTTCTTGCATTGAAGCCAATCGCTGTGGCCACACCCATGTTTTACTTATTTTCATATTGTGGATGTCTACACTGTATGTTGATAATTAATAAAGATGTACAGAAAAATATACATATCCATTTATACTATGCAGTTTTACAAATTTTTGCCATATAGAAAACAGGAGGTTTTCACCGGCAAAAGTATATGTTTGATGAGAAACAAAAAACTGTCAAGGAAAAGGTGAGAAGGAGAACAAAAAGCATTCAAAATGCACATGATGAACACCCTCATCTTTATATATGAGAATACTACAGCCCTGGCACTGATTCATGATATTATAATACAAGCTACGGAGCAATGGACCATGCAAACTAAGGGGGATGAGAGAGACAGAGAAAAGCAGGGAACCAGTGTTTCTGTGGCTCATTCTAAATGTCACTGGATTTAAATTATAATTTCAGTGACAATCATTTTAACTTGTGGCAAAAACCCTGATCACCATCTGGAAAAATATAGTAGATAAAGTACTAAGTAGAAGTGTTTACTTTTGTTACTTGAATTATCCTCATGCCTAGTTCAGTGTCCTATTGCATTAGACGTGCAAACAATCTCATAAATAGAAACAGTCCCTATCTGAAAAACTTACAATCTAATTAGAAAACCCAGAAAACACAATAATAGTGTAGTAGGTACATGCACAACATCAGAGGGACACGTCTTATTAATTACATTCTTAAAAACTAAATTGTCCCCTTGTTTCTTTCCTATTTTCCAGGTATCACAGCCAGCCTGATCCACCATTGTTGCCCAAGTACACCCTCCTTGCTCCACCCTACTCACCACACAAGGATGCAACTCATATACCACAAAAATAATAATGGCTCTGCTCCTTGCACAAAGCAGTGCAGAGCTACAATGCATTCATTTAAAAACCCTGTATTTTCAAACTAAGTTTACTAAGGCTTCAGGAAGCACCTGTGGTTGTCAGGTACCACAGTTCTGTTGTGGACAGACAACTCAAGGATGAAAGTATCAGAGGGGTAGCCGTGTTAGTCTGGATCTGTAAAAGCAGCAAAGAATCCTGTGGCACCTTATAGACTAACAGACGTTTTGGAGCATGAGCTTTCGTGGGTGAATACCCACTTCATCAGATGCATGTCAGCTCATGCTCCAAAACGTCTGTTAGTCTATAAGGTGCCACAGGATTCTTTGCTCCTTTTCAAGGATGAAAGAATGTTGGGCACTTTTCCTAGGAGGCTTTGAAGGGAAGGTCAACAAATGGGCAAGGTGAGAGGGAAGGAGAAGGGGAAGTGTGAAGTAGCAAGATGGTTGTATGTGGAAGCTTATGTTGAAAATCCTAGATGCCAAAAGCTTTCCTTAAAGTCAGCATAAATTTCCACATACAACCATGTTGCCTGAAGGCAAGAATGCTGTCTATTGAACTACCAAGAATTTTTATTCTACATAGAGCATTTAATTGGACTTTTTGCTAAAGATAAGCAATATAGAAGATCAATCAGATATCCACTTTACGCTATCAGAGATAAGGAAAGGAATTAGAGTTTAAGCCCTATGAGTTCTCTAATTAATAAAGAGTCTTAATAACAATGAAGACAATCTGATTGTACCATACTGCTTTGCCTCACACACTAATTCATCATCAGCTAAGTGTGGCTGCAGTGACCACTGGAGTTTGCTAGAGTTCATCAGTAATTAATTCAACACATTCATATTAAACAGGCCTGTCTTTAATCTTGACTGGCCTTTGCTGGAAATGTGTTCTCCCTTTCTCAACTAAAACAACTTGCATAGTTTGTAATATATACAATTGAGAATGAGGCATTGATAGCATGGGTTGTAAACAGAAAAATATTCAAGACCTAGACATTAAAATAGTCATAAAGCTTCCCGAGAGCTCTGAAGACCTCCTACAAAGTGTGATGGAGTCTTCAAAAGAACACAAGCCTTTTTTACTTTCAAAAATTGTAATGAGGAATTAAGCACGGATTAGGAGTCCACTAACTGTTATTGTGAAGACTATTGCAATTTTGTTCATTGAGAAATAATAAGGACGGATGGAGCTTTTGTCCACAGAAATATTCCTGTTTGATTTTTCAGACAAAATTAGAATTGATGGAGTAATAATGTCCACTGCAATTACTTCATGGGCAGTTAAGTTATAAGTAACTTAACTGCTGGGTGCTCCAGTTGATGAGATACTGACTATTACTAGTATTACAGCGAGACATGCAATGTGGTAATGAAGCCTCCTGGGTGCCCAAAGTTCTCTTGAAAGTACCTAGAGCTATTTTAAAAGATTGACAAACCAAGTCTGGTAGATTATTCTACTGTGCCCAGGCACTGGGAACAGGATTTGCCACTAGTGCTAGAAGGATAGTGAAAGCAACTAAAAGGGAGATTAATTTGAATAGGAAAAAGGACAGTTTCTCTCCGGATATACTCCAGGTCACTCCACTGCTATATGAACTTCATTATACAATTAATGTTGAAACAGCCATACTATATCCTGCAAATCTAAGAGCTATTTACCAAGACATTAAAGATTTATAAGAAATTAAATTCTCTCCTGTGGAGAGAGTCAGCGTAAGGTCTATGCACCACTCCTGCTAGTTCTCCTCTGCCAGGGGAGAATTTCACCATTAGTGACTAAGATTATGGAAGAATAGAGCTTGAAGAAGGAGTGTGTGTGGGGGGGGCGGGGGAGGAGAATAGTTTGTTTTTTTCTTCATATTAACCAAAACTTTCATTTTAGATATACCTACTGGGTAAAATATCAGGCTTTTGTTTTGAACCAATCCTATAATATAGACAAGAACTGAAATAACTGTAGATAATATTATACTGTTCCTATTTCTGGATCTCATTTTTATATATTGCTCCTGCTTCCTTTTTTTATATAATGTATTTTTACAACTGACTGAATAGTAAAGAGTATCTGGTTATTTTTCTCTTGTGAAAGATTTAAATACTGAGTGAAATCATTGCCCTACCAAAATTCATATGAGTTTTGCCACTGCCTGCCAATGCCTCGGAAAATCCATACCCCTGAACGATGTAGTTATACCAGTCTAATCCCTGGTGCAGACAGTGCTATGTCATGAGAAGCTCTCCCTTAGATGTAGGTAGCATCTTTACTAAACACCATAGTGGCTCAGCTACACTGGTGCAGCTGCAGCACTGTAAGTGTAGACAAGCCCTGAATGCACACTCTTGCCATGACCATGGCAGCTATTGAAAAGGGAGCTCCTGCTTTGCATCCCCCCCACCCCCCAATTCCTTTATTTAACTCCATTGTTAAAATTTTGGCATTAAGAGATGATTTCAGATCTGGATGAGACCATTTTGTCATACAGCACCTCTTAGTCCCAAACAACAACAATAATAATAATGATAAAAAAAAAGTCCTACTAAAAACTTTGATACAGGCTTAATGGCCATTGAATAAGAAGTTTTTTTTTTTTTAATTTTTACCAGTAAGAACAAAAATCAGGTATATTTGGGACAGAACAAATAAGTACACTAGGGTTGAGAAGTATACTTAAAAGCTTGGAAACTTGGGCTGATTTGCCTTAAAGCAGCAGACTTTGTACCAGTGTAAAATAAACAACTGTTGTGAAAGAGCTTTGCATTTACTAGCTTTTGTTCTGTAAATCTTTTGAATTCTTTTGAAATGTGACAAAACTCCTTTGTGTGAGTTTGTACATTGGTTATAGTATTCAGCTTATGGATAATTTGTTTTAAATACTTTGGAAAACTGGTTCATTTTCTAAAGTGATTCACTTCCTCTAGATAAGTCTGACCACAGAACTCACTACTTTCAAGGCTAAACTCATTTCTATCATTTAGCTTTCCTTCAATAAGTTCTTCACAAACTAACAAATATATAACTCTTTTAAGCCATTGAGCTATTTCTCTTACAGGTTGAGAAGAATAAAGAGAGTATTATTCCTCTGTCTAAATACTTGGCAGAGACTCAGACACTATGACGATAGGGAGCATATAAGTACCTACATAGATGTGTATAAATAGTGTGTTTTGATGAGTAATCTACAGACCATAAGTAAGCACTTGAATACGAGATGTACATGCCTTGAGTTTTGAAATGTTAATATAAAAATAAATGTGTGGTGACCACTGGTCCATATTTAAGCCTGAGGCCTATAAGGCGTAGGGAAATAAGTTATTTGTCTCCCTCTAGATGATAAGTGAGGGAATTGAAGAAGTGTCCCTAGTAGCTGTCCGGAGGCTCCTATTAGTAAACTGGAAAATCAGAGTGGCAGATGTCAGGTTTAATTTGCATATGTTTCAGGAGTTCCATGAAGTCTGCAAAACTGCACAATCTGGAGTTTCCCTGTGTACCACACTTAAAAATAACTATGCCATGTAATTTTAGGGTGTATCTGTGAGTATAACATATAGGGTTTATTCAATGGGGGAAGTGAGCCACCCTAATTTGAAAGGCCATGGTCCCAGATTGGGTATTTAGGCAGAAGAAGCACCAGAGATATAGAGGTATCTTTTTGGAGTCCTACCGTGGAGAAGAGAGATTTCTTCTGGAGTCTCCTCCTATTGGAGCAGTGTAAACTCCACTGGACAGGTCAGCAGCAGACAGGAGTGAATTAAGTCTCCAGTTGAGGGAAGCCTTTGCAAGGTGGAGCTTGGACTGGAGTTACAGTAAGTGGAGTTTCTCATGGAAGCCATAGGTTCAGAGGGGTTGGTCACCAGTCAACTAGTGTATTCATTTGCTGATTTTTGTTATTGTTTTAGTTTGTGTATCTTAAACAGTGTTTTGGTGTGTACCTGTGTTAACCAGAGTCCAAGAATGTCTACAGTGGGGGGAAAATAACTACCATTACAAGGGTTTGGGGAGGTTAAATTTTCCTTTCCTGGAACCATAAGTGGGAATCCGACCATAGGTGGGAACTCGAGCCAATAACTTATTTTATTTTAAATAGAACCCCTAAGCAACATTTTGAACCTGGCCATTACTACTGCTAATGACACTTGGTATAAGGGTTGCACATACATGCCTTCAAAGGGAGACATGGAGCTGTATCATGGAAAGAATATATCAGACTGGTGGTTTGTTTATGTCCTAAAGTATGACACCCTTTATTACAATAATTCCTTCATATTTCAATATTACAAACATGTACCCAGTATTTGTAATTTTATCCTAACTACTGTAGTTGCAGTGGCAAATTGCCAGTACTGTTATGCTGGGTCTCGCTCTCTCTCTTCTTTGGGGAAGGTTCAGGGTGCCATTGCTTGCCTCTGAACTGGTATTTTAATTACCCCACTAGTGTCCTTGAGGAGGGGAGTGGAGAGGGAGGGACCTGGGCCCACCCTCTTCTCCAGGTCCAGGTCCAGGTCCTGGCCCTGAGGTTTGTGGTGAACCCCTTGAACTAGCAGTTCCTTCCCCTGGGCTACTTCCCTCTCCTGCCCTTCAGCTTGTGAAGGGGCTTCTTGCCCTTCTTCTACACAAGCCAGGTGCCCCTTATCTAGGGTTTCTTTTGGATTTCTCAGCCCACCGCAGCACTCTTCCAAACTTTCCTTTTGTCTCTCTTCAAAACTGTTCTCTTTTCCAACTCCTTCAAACTGCTCTCTGCTCCAACCAAACCTTCCTGCTCCAACTCCAACACTGTCTGACTGAAGCAGGGGTTTTTATCACATGACTAACTGCTGGTGCTCTAATTGGCATCAGGTGCTCTAGTTAATCTATAGCAAACTTTCCTCCCCTTGCAGGGAATAAGGCTCCCTGCTAACACTCTCCTGCTGCCCTCTGGCCATGCTGTATCACACTACAGAGGTCATTCTTATTCATATTAAGTGTCTAATATTTTTAAAAATCTTACTAACTTATTTAATACCAATAATATCCTGTGGCAATGAGTTTTATTTATTTTATATATTGCACATGAAAACATCTTTTTATCCATTTGAAAATTGTTGCCTTTCAATTCCATCATGTATCTTCTTGGTCTTGTATTTAAATGTGAAAAATCTGGAAGTAAATATAATTATGTTATGACCATGGATATTAGTTTTTACTCCTGATAGCATGGATCTCTGGTCCTTCCACTGCAATGCTCCACTAAAGGAACTATTCCTTGCAGACTCTGTGGTACCAGATAGTAGTGCTGAAACTATCTATCTATCCATCCGCACAAAAGTGGGAATTTTACTCACAAACAGCTTAAAAACTGATCCTTTGGAAGATTTTTTAAAATTATGATGTTAGTTAGCTTTTCCTAAAGCCTTGACAATATTTGCTGAGGGTAGAGGGAGCAAGAACTACTCAGAGTCAGAGGATTTATTCTCTTGTGTGGATGCTGATCAAGGTCTAGGAGTGGAACTAACAGAAAGAATAACATTTGCCTACTGCAAGGGTGATTGTTAATTAGTCAGTGTTTAGGCACTACTACAAATGCACGAAAATACAGACAAAACCCAGATGGCCCAATATATTTGAAGAATTTTCCTTAAAACACTTTTTAAATTTTGTCATCTTTACAATGACTCCTAGCATCAGCAGCTGAGCCCTATTTCTTCAGCAGAAAGAGACTGAGAATGACCCAAAGTCCTCTCCAACTCAAACACGTTTTAAACAAAATGAGTTAATTAAATATGGGAAATCCATTAGAAAGCTAAATCAAAGACTGGAATGGTCAGTGAGACTGGACAATTATGCTCATAGACTCATAGACTCATAGGTCAGAAGGGACCAATCTGATCATCTAGTCTGACCTCCTGCACAAGGCAGGCCACAGAACCCCACCCATCCAATTTTATAACAACCCCTATCCCAGGACTGAGTTATTGAAATCCTCAAAATTGGTTTGAAGACCTCAAGCTGCAGAGAAACCACCAGCAAGCGACCCGTGCCCCACGCTGCAGGGAAAGGCGAAAAACCTCCAGGGCCCCTGCCAATCCGCCCTGGAGGAAAATTCCTTCCCGACCCCAAATATGGCGATCAGCTAAACCTTGAGCATGTGGGCAAGAGTCACCAGCCAGCACCCAAGAAGGAATTCTCTGCAGTAACTCAGTTCCCATTCCATCCAACATCTCCCCGCAGACCATTGAGCAGACCTATCTGGTGGTAATCCAAGATCAATTGCCCAAATTAACGATCCTATCATAACATCCCCTCCATATACTTATCAAGCTTTGTCTTAAAGCCAGGAAAGTCTTTTGCCCCCACTACTTCCCTCGGAAGGCTGTTCCAGAACTTCACTCCCCTAATGGTTAGAAACCTTCGTCTAATTTCAAGTCTAAACTTCCTAATATCCAGTTTATACCCATTCATCCTCGTGCTTACATTAGTACTAAACTTAAATAATTCCTCTCCCTCCCTAACGTTAACCCCCCTGATATATTTATATAGAGCAAGCATATCCCCCCGCAGCCTTCTTTTGGCCAGGCTAAACAAGCCAAGCTCTTTGAGTCTCCTTTCATAAGGCAGTTTTTCCATTCCTCGGATCATCCTTGTAGCCCGTCTCTGAACCTGTTCCAGTTTGAATTCATCCTTCTTGAACATGGGACACCAGAACTGCACACAGTATTCCAGATGGGGTCTCACCAGCGCCTTATATAACGGTACTAACACCTCCTTATCCTTGCAGGAAATACCCCGCCTGATGCATCCCAAAATCACATTTGCTTTTTTAACAGCCGTATCACATTGGCGACTCATAGTCATCCTGCTATCAACCAGTACCCCAAGGTCCTTCTCCTCCTCCGTCGCTTCCAACTGATGCGCCCCCAATGTATATCCAAAATTCTTATTGTTAATTCCTAAATGCATAACCTTGCACTTTTCACTATTGTATTTCATCCTATTTCTTTTACTCCAGTTTACAAGGTGGTTCAGATCTTCCTGAATAGTATCCCTGTCCTTCTCCGTGTTAGCAATCCCCCCCAGCTTCGTGTCATCCGCAAACTTTATTAGCACATTCCCGCTCTTTGTGCCAAGGTCAGTAATAAAAAGGTTAAATAAGATCGGTCCCAAAACCGATCCTTGAGGGACTCCACTAGTGACCTCCTTCCAGCCTGACAGTTCACCTTTCAATACGACCCTCTGGAGTCTCCCCTTTAACCAGTTCCTTATCCACCTTACAACTTTCATATTCATTCCCATCTTTTCCAATCTGACTAACAGTTCTCCGTGCGGAACCGTGTCGAACGCCTTACTGAAATCTAGGTAAATTATATCTACCGCATTTCCTTTATCTAAGTAATCCGTCATCTTCTCAAAGAAGGAGATCAGATTGGTTTGACACGATCTACCTTTACTAAATCCGTGTTGCAATTCGTCCCAATTACCATTGACCTCTCTGTCCTTAACTACTCTCTCCCTTAAAATTTTTTCCAAGACCTTACATACTACAGACGTCAAGCTAACAGGCCTATAATTACCCAGATCACTTTTATTCCCTTTCTTAAAAATAGGAACTACATTAGCAATCCTCCAGTCATACGGCGCAACCCCCGAGTTTATCGATTGCTTAAAAATTCTCGCTAACGGGCTCGCAATTTCACGCGCCAGTTCCTTTAATATCCTCAGATGGAGATTGTCCGGGCCCTCCGACTTCGTCCCATCGAGCTGTTCAAGTACGGCCTCTACCTCAGTTGCGGTAATATCCACTTCCATATCCACATTCCCGTTTATCATTCCTCCATCATCGCAAGGTTCCTCACTAGTCTTATTAAAAACTGAGGCAAAGTACTTGTTTAGATGTTGGGCCATGCCTAGGTTATCCTTAACCTCCATTCCATCCTCAGTGTATAGCGGCCCCACTTCTTCTTTCTTTGTTTTCTTCTTATTTATGTGGCTGTAGAACCTTTTACTATTGGTTTTGATTCCCTTTGCAAGGTCCAGTTCAATGCGGCTTTTAGCCTTCCTCACTTTATCCCTACATGTTCTGACCTCACCAAGGTAGCTTTCCTTACTGATCCTGCCTTTCTTCCACTCCCTGTAAGCTTTCTGCTTTTGTCTAATCCCCTCTCTGAGTTGCTCATGTGTGGAATCCTGTGGATCTTAGGGTGTTCATGTGGATATGCTTTGGAGCCTCTGCACCAATCCCTTGGAGGCCTGGCTCCAATAAAAAACATGTGGTCAAAGTCTCTGTGTCCATGCCCACACCCTCCCCATCATATCATTTCCAAGAGGGTTTGATAGCACCGAGGAGGATTCCAGGCTCAGCATTAATTTTATCTCAGGCTTTTTCCTGTGTGTTTGTCAGGGAACAATACTTCTTAAAGGAGCCAATCCTCATCCCTACCACCTATCCATGCAATCACGCTACCCTAAACCTATGGAGCCCTAGGCATGGACTGAAGGTATTTCTGTTTGGTCAGAAGGAGAAGAGGTAAAGTCCATCCCTGAAACAGATTTTGGGCCATGCTAATGGGTTTTTTACTTTGAGATCCTTCTCGCTTAAAAGTGGAGTAGCTGATATGCATGAATAAACTTCTGTGCCAAATTCAGACTACATATAGGTTCATGCCCAAAATGGCATGACCAGATGGGAAATGCAGGGCACAGCTTTCACTTGCTACTCTCTTTCCCAAGGCTTGTGGGGGTGGACCCTGGGGTCAACATTATGATCCTTTACCTGCCTGTCATAGTGCTCATGTTATATATGCTGAGGTGAACAAAGTCTTCATTGGAGTGCAGAAGTGCTTATTCGTATCTTGTAAAATATGGCCACGTGAATACAAAATTATTGACTAATATGTTGATTGTTTGCAGTATAAATGCCTTCAAAAACATGTAGTAAACATCTCAATCAAAGCAGAATCTCCATTTCATATTTACTTCTCATTTATAGTTCTAATGCTATGCTTGTAAGTCATGATTATGGAAAATGATTTTTATAGAATAATTAGTCTAAACATATCTCATTTATCAAATAAATTAAAGTTTGATGAGCCAAAAATAAACTGAATGATTTTAAAACTCTTTATGCCATGTCAATATACAAAGTTGTTAAGCAGATGGCTTTGCTATGGATAATAGGTCTGTGCTCCCCTCTGTTCTGCATCTCGGAGGAAAACAAGGGATTGAAATCGGTGGCAGAGGGAGCCCAACCATTGACTGGAGATGCTCAATGTCTAATTGAGGCATGCTTCCCCCTTTTTCTCTTGACTCTGCGACTGCTCCTTTACTCAAATGCCATATAGTTTGGGACTCTATGCTTAGGGGTTAGAAGCTGGAGGTGAGAAAATCCAAGAAGTAGATGATCCCTAAAGTACTCCATAGATTCCTGAGTGTCTGAAAGGGCATCCACTTTGAATGTGGGCTTCAACGATTAAGGCAACTTACTTTTTTTTCAAAAGCGTTGACATGTTAACTTCTCTGAAAGAGGCATAAGAATTTCTGTTAATAGTGAGCATGGTTGAACTTTGATGACTTTCAGGAGCTAGGAGGGGCAAAAATCTGTTTGCAGGTGGCAGCTCAAATATTTCTCAAGATTTTTCAGCTTCAGAGAATGTGATGGAGCCAAACTCTGACAAGGGTGGTAGGAATGGGGCTTATCTAGTTCTTAGGCTTTCTGCCTTAGTCAGTTTCTCTTGTTTTCGGTTGATTTCTTTCACAAAGTAGTGGGAGAGCTCTTTACATAGATTGGTGTTTGGGTCTGATGTTTGCATTATCCAGTCCAGGTTATCTACTTCACAGGATAATTCTGCTGTCTGTGATTTATAACTGTGGTAGTTGAGGAGCAGAAGGTTCTATTTGTATCTTTTACTGCATTGGTGGTATCCAATAAGGAGTCTTTATGCTAATAATAGAGGGATTTTAGATCATCAGTAGTCTAACAATCTGTTGAAATTTGACAATGATCCATGGTCTAGTTCATTCCCTAAATGAGATGGAGGATCTCCTGGACACGGAGGTAATCAAGCCAGAGAGCAGAATGGCTGTGGTATTTACCGCGTGTCCCCAGCTGAGTGTGAGGGTCTGCAGGTGAGATGCTCATAGTTTCTATAGAGGTCAAATGCTAAAATGCTAGAATCACTTTAGCATTGTCTATATGGTGATCAGCTTTGGTGATCAAAACCTTATGTTGGCAGGTTCAAGTATTGTGCTTCTTCAAAGAAGTCAGCAGAGTCTTCAGTCAGAGCATGTAGGCCACTAGCAGTCCTAGGTTGTTTTTGTCCTTGTCTTGTTAGACCACGCAGATGCATTAAAAGCTTTCTTTTTGGGGTGGAGTATCTTCTGTATGATTTGAAAAGGGAATATTGTCCTGGTCATGGCTGAAAACCTGGTGGATTTTTTTTTGTATGATATAGTAATATTTTTTTTTATTATTTTAGTAATACCTTCTCTGTTGGACAGTAGCTTTCATTTGGATGGGTTCTGCTGGGCTGACTTGACATATGTTTTATCATGGGAAGAAGTGGACTATTTTGTGGAACTTATCAAGAATGTTGCCAATGTAAAGCATGGGAATGGATGACAATACTCTGAACTCATTTGTGTCAAGCTGTTTGTGACTGATATAAAGCTGAACGATTGGCAAGAAATGAAGGCACTGGTTTGTGATGGATGGGTCAAGAGTGTGTGTGTGTGTGTGTGTGTGTGTGTGTGTGTGTGTGTGTGTGTGTGTGTGTGTGTGTGTGTGTGAGAGAGAGAGAGAGAGAGAGAGAGAGAGAGAGAGATTTCTCCAAATATCAGAGTTCTTATTGAATTTGGAGTATCATTCTCAAACACAAATACACCTGTTACGAGAAAGCAGCAAAGAATCCTGTGGCACCTTAGAGACTAACAGACGTTTTGGATAATGAGCTTTTGTGGGTGAATACCCACTTTGTTGGATGCATGTAGTGGAAATTTCCAGGGGCAGGTATATATATGCAAGCAAGAAGCAAGCTAGAGATAACGAGGTTAGTTCAGTCAGGGAGGATGAGGCCCTATTCTAGCAGTTGAGGTGTGAAAACCAAGGGAGGAGAAACTGGTTTTGTAGTTGGCAAGCCATTCAGTCTTTGTTTAATCCTGAGCTGATGGTGTCAAATTTGCAGATGAACTGAAGCTCAGCAGTTTCTCTTTGAAATCTGGTCCTGAAGTTTTTTTGCTGCAGGATGGTCACCTTAAGATCTGCTGTTGTGTGGCCAGGGAGGTTGAAGTGTTCTCCTACAGGTTTTTGTATATTGCCATTCCTAATATCTGATTTGTGTCCATTTATCCTTTTCCGTAGAGACTGTTCAGTTTGGCCAATGTACATACCCTAACCCTGTATCTACACCAGCGACACCATCACAGGACCTAACCAGATCAGCCACACCATCACCAGTTCATTCACCTGCACGTCCACCAATGTAATATATGCCAGCAATGCCCCTCTGCTATGTATATCGGCCAAACTGGACAGTCTCTACGGTTATCAAGTTCTCAGTTTATTTCAAGACTTTTATTTTAATTTTAAGTGCATTCTAAGGTATAGGTTCAAAAGGGACTTGGGCTGAAAATGTCTGTTTTTTTTTCTTAAACAACATCAAGCTTCTGATCCAAACTCAGTTGAAGTCAATGAAAAGAATCCAAATGACTTACTATAGGCTTCAGATCAGGCCCCCTTGAGATTAAAATAGGGAACCTGAAACAGAAATATAATTAAATCACCCTCTGTTTGGGGTTTTTTTATGCAAATACATTGTTTATCAGCACACAGGAGATAAGAAAATTATCTGAAAACATAAACTCAGTAAGGTCAACAGCAATAATAGTGGAAACATACATTTTTTAAAGGAACACATGCAGCAGAGGTGATAAAGTTCTGTAGCAGAGTCACGCTCAAGAGCTCTTTCTTGTGTCATGAACCTCAAGAAGAAAACATTCCTTTCTCTCCTTTTCTTCCACAGAGGAAGAAACGATCTACACTATCTGCATGAAAGGAAGCTTAACTTTAAATAGGTGTGAAATACTAATAGGTGAATGTTTCTTTCTTGGCAGGAGTCTGTTAGATGGTTAATGCAAGAACTCCAATATTAACTACTTTAAAACTTATTTAAAGTATGAAAAGGAAAGGAATAGAACTTAAGGTTCCTTTGTAACAGCAAGAACAAACGCCTTAAGAATACTTTGTGCGCTTTGTACATGCATACACACTGTCATTCCACTATCTGAACTTATTCTGTACAATTTTTAAAAGATTGTATAGCTAGCAAGCATACCCTTAAAAAAAGAAAACCCACTTGGGGTTAAGGTCAGATTTGTGCACTTATGACTTCCAAAGACAGTGAAATCTGGGAATTTTCACTGCTGCTGGTACAATTTTATCAGATGAGATTAAGCGACATGCCTGGTTTGTTCTGTAATATCAAAAATGCTGTTTGCTTAGTTACCAGACATTCAGAACAATCCCCCAACATTCTGCAAAACCACAAAATCCCCACATTAGAATTCTGGAGGATGTCCACTAACTTCTGTGAAGTGAAATAATCATCTGTGTATAAGCAAAGATATTTGGAGCTGGTCTAACCTATTTATGGTACCAATAGTTTGACCAATCATTTGCCTTAGCCCTATTTTGCATTAATCCACTATTCATCAAGTGAATTATATCTCCCAGAATGAAGATTGGGATATATAACATTGCACATTTTACACAATTTCTGGATAAACAGGGGTTAACACATAATAAAATTGCTTCCTCAATTGTTTTATAGAAATAACTCAATTCCAGTTTTTCAAGCTTAATAGTTTTCCTATAAATAAATAGTAAAATAATAAAAGCAATTAGTACTTTCAGACACATGATTGGATTGCTCTGGAGTCCAGGGATCTGATTTTTCTCTTACATAGAAATTTGCTCCCATATATAGTCTGATTCCTACCAATCTAAGAAGAGAATCAGGTCTCAGATCTCTAGAGAACAACTAACAATATAAAACATTTTAATTTTAGCCTTACCTGTACAAGTTAAGATCTCTATAGCTTGACTTTAGGCAGATAATGAGTAAGACCAAATTATTTGTCATGGTAAAATTTGAGGAAGTCATGTCTTTAGTTAGGGGGAAAAAGGGAAGTTATGGCAGTTGATTGTCATGAGAAAATTATGGGGAAAATCAAGCTTCCCTTATTTTACAATAACATTTCAAGCTATTTACTAATATTTAATAGTTTTGAACTATTAAAATATTATTATTCTACATTGGGCTTACATAATAGTAAACTTACAAATAAAACTCAAAGAGGAATCTTACTGAGTTACAGGCTGATCAGAGTGACAAAGCTCATGACTTCTTATGCAAAACCCTTAAAGTCTCACAAGCTCTACTGGATAACTGGTTTAGTTAAGTGTGGGATATTCTTTACTGGAAAGTTGGATATGAAACAGGCTTCGCCATTTGGCTTCCTAACAATCTAGCTGTTAAACCATCCAATTCTTTGCACCATGCTGATTTCATATGTAACACGTAGGAATTTTAACCATTTTTTACATTTATTTATTCTACTTTTACAGATAACTACTTACAATCTGCCTCTTGTGTCCTCAGATTGTAATTTTATGTATTGTTTCTTTCTTCATCATTCAGAAAATAGTGTGTATTGTTTGCATATTTATAGATGATAGTACATACAATCACAATCCAAGAACACAGTTGCAAGAGACAGACCCATGCTGGAGATGCAACTCAGCTATATATATTATGTATATTATTTAAAATGCTGTCTGCCCCTTGCAATGAATGCTTGATATATGTGCATATAAATATTAGTTAGAGAGGCAGACATACACCCATCTATAATATAAAATAATTAATTTGGCTCTGTTCCCACCTAAACTTTCAGTACATTGAAAAACTAGGGGAAAGTCATTTAACTATCTGAAGTTTTCTCCTCTGGAACAAAATCTGTGTCTGCTTCAGACTGTAAGCAATCACAGACTATACAGACATTAAGTACAGAATATCCATCTTGTTTAAACCCTGCTCCACATGTCTGATGCCAGCGAACCCAACTGAAAAACTGCTGGATTAAACCCTCTTGAAATAAAAAAAAAACAACCTCTAACCAAACAAGGAACACTTTAAACCAAAACAATTAACTTCCCCCATTGAGAAAACGGATGAGAGATACTGCTACTTATTCTTGTTAGCTGTTGATGGGCACATTATAAAAACCTAGACAGATATTGGAGTATAGTATTTCATTTATATCTAATGTGGTTTTGAGCTCAGTCTTAGTAACAACACTACTGTAATTGAATATAGTCTTCAAACATGTTAGAATACTGAAAGTTAGATAAATAAAACAGGTAACTTTAACTGGCTAGTGCTGGAAAGTAATTAATTTAGCTGATGAATCTGGGCTATTTCTGTCCCAAACTGTAGCTGTCTCTTACCAAAGAGCCAGACTCATTCCCTTTATGTTCAGGATGGGGCTAATGAGCCACACTTACCAAAGGGAGTTTGGAATCAGCCATCTTTCCATGAAGGTTGCCAACACCTACTAACAGGGGGAATTAGCAGAAGACTCTGCCTTGCTGACATATACCCTCCTATGAAGCATGCACTCTTTCTTTCCTCAACTGTGAAACTTTTCCAGGAGTCAATTCTAAAAGACTTCTGTTGTTGCCAGAGGATCTGGCTTCCTTCTTTCCTATGTCATTTACATTTGGGCAGCCATGAGTAAAAATCTCCTGGAGTCCAGGAGTGCCCAAATTTAATCACAGTGACTACTTTCTGTGATAATATATGGGAACATCTCCCATGCAGAGTCAGTCCACTTGAACCCTTAGTCAGAAGGTAACAGTTGGGGACATGTAGACATATCCCTCATGAAACAGGTGATATGAATAAGTTTGTCTAAGGTTAGTTCTGAGTAAACCTTCTTGTAATAATGTTTGGCTATACCATGAGTCTGCCTGGTTGGTTATTCATGTCCTCTTTATGATCTGCATGATCACAGTACAACCCTTGGGAGCCAGACATCAGTCAGACCATCTCCCATGGTTATTCTGTATTGGGGGAAAATATCTCTTTAATAAGACCTATCGGTTGCAGCTTGGGCTTCTTATTGGTGATAAACTGCTTGCTGCCACTGCATTTGTTGTTCAGTCAGGACTACTTTAATTTCCCATGCTTTGTAGAGATGGTGTCCAGAAAACCCACTTCCCATGCCAAATGTGGCACTTAGATACCACAATGGACAAGAAGTGGGAAGGAAACGATAGTGAAGGGGGGATAGAACAGAAGTTGTAAAGCAGCCTTGGGAAGGATGTAAGAAAATCAGTATTTTCTAGAAAAAGTAAAAATGTGACTCCTCAGTGCTAAGGCTTCAGCTCCTTTTGTTGTCACAATAATATAATTTACCTTCTCCAGATATCCCCACCTGCCATTATGTCAGTCCTCCAGCTATTTACTCAAGCAAGCAATGGAGAGAGATAAATAAGCAATAACTAAGAGTTCTGATTACTAGTAGTAGCCCTTCATTGTGAAAGAGAACATTTTGGGTATACTTAAACCCGATTAATTAAAATTCATATGTTTTTTAATCTGATTATTGTATCTAAGGGTTTTTATGGTGCCCATCATTGAATATCAACACATTTCTGGTTGCCATATGATCTAACAAAGCAGGTTTCACACAGTAAAATAATGATGCATGGTCCTAGAACTGGAGTACCTCCAATATGATTTATTTGATCTGTTTATAAGGTATTTGGAGTGGAAATCCACATTCAGTAACACAATACAAAAGATTTTTGAGAAATAGGATTAAAAGGGATTTTAACATTAGTAACCCAGTCTGTTTGTTTTGTAATAGAGGTACATTTATTCTTTTTCCTCTAAAGAAAGCACTAAAGAAACTTATTGTATCCACTGGAAAATAACAGACATAACTGCCCTTGAATGGTGGACATCTCATGATATCCCTGTTCTTGCAAAATTTCAGCCTCATCTGTATTAGAAAAAATGCTCGATACAGTTTTTGGATCAAACCTGCAACTAAAACAATAGGGATGAGAGGAATCTAAGGATTCAAACCAGAATTTTTCTTCCTATCCCCATATCCCACATTTGTTCTAAAGGACTCCAGGATTCTAAGACAGTCTCTTTTCCATCTCTTAAATAACTATCTTTTGAAAATGACAATTGCTTCACTCAACCATGCATATCAAACATGAGAGTAGAGGGAATAATTCACAATTAATAAATAATTTATTCAATTAATTTTGCATCTTTTCTATTGGTGAATTGTCAGCAAACACTTCACAAAATTCTCAGATGTATTCATTATTGTAAATTATTTGCTAATTTCTTCTGTAAATAGTCCTTGGTCTCCAGATCAATTGAGCTGTGTACAGCAAATATTACACTCAAATATACAATTTACACATTCTGCTGTAATTTTATGTAACTTTTGTACTTGTAATTTGTGATAGTAAATTAACTAAGCAGAATAACTTGGGCTTTTGAAATGTGTATTCAGGTAGAAAATATTCAAGAAGTGCAATTTACACTGTGGTGATTAGTTGCAGAAATCCAATCAGAGAATAGAGATAAATGCCATGCAACTTTTGTAATTAGCCAAGGGCCAAATGTTCCAACTTGATCCATACAAGCCTATCCCTTGGCTTATACAAAGCCCTGTTAAATTCAAGGAACTTGTTGTCAGATGTAGTGCTGACACAAAGCCAATTGTTAATTGTAGTGTGTAAATTTTAAAATCAAATATATAATTTGACATTTGCTTTCTTTGAATATTTGAGCTAAAAATTAGCTTTCTGCAAGTATTTGTGCTAGTAATGCTTTAGGCCTCTGTTAGGAGTAAACAAAAAAGCAATATCATATTTGGTTCAAAAATTGCTTTTGTTGTGAACAAGCATGTTGAGTATTTTTCCACTCTACTTACACTATTTACTCAACTCTACTGAATTATACACATCTATAGCAATTGTGCACATGACAAAAAGAATCAATTCATTTTAAACGGTTCTCAGATTTAAGAGTTAATATTTATTGCTAAAATCAGTCAAGTAACAGTCCACATACTCTATATGTGAAACTCCCTGTACTCTGTTACAACAATTCATCACAGTATCCCAAAAAGGAAGATCATTCGTTCAAATCAAAGAATACATCCATCTAAAAAAGATACCTTACTTGAACATCAAGGAGACAGTAATCTTCCCAGATGTCTTAAAATATTAAAACTACATAACTGAGGAGCTTCCTTTGAAAGTAAATCTATACAAAAAGAGAAAAAAAGAAATGTCAATTCATGCCAGAAAGATGAATGTCATGGGAAACAATGACAGATAAGACAAAATTTAAAAATTGCTGGCATAGAAGAGAAAATATGTCAACATGCCGTAAACTGCTATTGTGGAAACCAAGAAAGTCAGTTTGAACTCCTGATGGGTCAATAGTTGTTTCTACTTTGATACCCTTCTATAATTGATTGACGGACATCTATATCTCATTAAGATTAATGAGAACTATGGTATGCAAACACATCAAAGAAAAGTTGCTGTGGGCATCCCATGCGAAAGACTGACAATTCTCATGCTTTGGACCATTTTTAACTGAATAATTGTTTTTTGAGTGTAATCATTTCTGCTGTTGCACATAAATGACAGCATTTGCCAATGCAAAACCATATGTCTGTGTGCAAATAGTACACACACTGAGCACAAATGGAGATTATAATGATGCATGTGTATTTTATCATTCACATGCAAATGATAGTGCCTTAAAACTTCACGTGAAAGTCATTTGTTTCCACAAAATGGTCACATGAAAAAATGTAGAGAACCTTTAGAAAATATGGTACAAAAGGTAAATTTCTGCACAAGACATGTACATGTGGCACCAATTGACTTTATTCAGAGTGCACATCACTTAAGGTTTATTTACGTGGCAAGTTACTGCGTGGCAAACCAGGTTGTGAATTGACAGCACAACAGTTTGCCGCACAATCACTTCCCATGTGACTGCTGCAGCACAGTGAAAGTCCTGGAGCGCAGCTTAACTGACAGTGTAGTAACAACAAGCTGCACTCTAGGAACTTCACAGTGTTGTAGTAATGTCCACAACAGGAGGCTACTGCACACAGTAACGTCATGTGCTGTAGAGTCACACCATGGCTTGCCACATGTTAATTCGCCATGTAAACAAACCCTTAGGGCATCAGAGAGCAAAATGTCATCTGAAAGCAATAAGGGAACAATCCTGCAATGAGTGTTGTGTGAGCAGACCATTGTGCCCATGTTGAGCCCCCTTGACTTCAGTGGGGTTTTTGCATAGGTTTGAGGATCTATGTGGATCTCATTGCAGAATCAAGAATACACATTGAATCATATTAGTGTATTTAAATAAAGGTGGTAAATTAACTTTCAGCAATTTATAAGAATGAAATCCAGCCAAATGGGCCTATTTGTAAATAAAACATGTTCTTATTTAGTTCAAAATATGTGACATCTATTTAGTTATTCAGATGAGTGAAAGCACATATAAATCAGTCCAGTTGCAATAGCGAATGAAAAGCAGAGAGGAAAAACTGACAACTTAGTAGAGCTGGACAAGTAATGGGGAAAAAAATACTAGTTGAATAATTTATTAGAAAAGTATCAAAATTCATCAAATAAACTATTTGGGGGCTATTAGAAAACCAGCTGTAGCACTGAGACTAGTCTATCATAATTTGACTTGGAAAATGATGACTGTAATGAAAGCATATCTTTACTAAATGTCACCTCTGAAGAGGTCTCTTTTTAGAGGGCTGCAAATCAGGATGATCCATGTGAAAAAGAAATTGCTCAAAATGAGGTTGATGGCAGTCTGTCAGGGACAAGCTGTTTAATATTAATGAAACAGCAAGTGGTAGGAAAAGAAATGAAAGCTCAGGAAATGGTGATGATGATTCATTGACTAATAACAGAAACATTTCAATGAACTAGCACTGAAGAAAGCATAAAGAAACATAGTCGTCAAGATTGGAAATCGGGATACTTCCTGCCCTGCTGGGTGAACCGAATTCTAGTAAACTAAAATATAGAAAAGACATTCCTTTCCTGCAGAACAAGGGGGATTTTAATGATTTATTTGTATTACTAAAGTAAACTTATTACGTGCTAAATGTTTTAAAAGTTTCTTTTTAGGTGATGAAGTTAAAGCAGTAAGAGAACTAGTTAATTCTGAGGCAGGAGTGAGACATGAAATATGTTCATTATTATGGCATCTGAAGTCTAAAAAAAACAGTTTACAATCCTACCTGTGATCTTATGAAAAAAACATTAACTTCAATGTACAAAAGGACCCAGTGTTTGTTCCCTGGTGTTTTGTAGTATTAATGTGTACACTATTTTTCTAATTTAATGAAGTACAAGAAATTAACAATGTGCCCAAACCACAGTGATGGATTAAAATGCAAATGCAAACTTCTGCTTGAGTCTGAGTTTGTTTGGATTTGGTTTTTAGTTTGTTCAATGATAGATACAAGCCTGAGTCATTTGGATGAATAGGGATCTGAATCTGAATTTCCCCTAAGTTCCAGCATAGTCCCAAGGATATATAGAAATCAAAGATCAGAAGTTTCTAAACAATTCAAGGACCTAAATGGTCTTATATGGGTTAGTCTACTGCACAACTTTCAAAGGAACTTTATGGATGTCCAAGGACCCTGTGTGCTCAGGGATAGGCCCTGTCATAAACAGATAGTTAAGGGTTAATAGAACAGGAGTACTTCATGTCTCTTTTGACTGTGAAGGGTTAACAAGTTCAGTGAGCCTGGCTGTCACCTGACCAGAGGACCAATCAGGGGACAGGATACTTTCAAATCTTGAGGGAGGGAAGTTTTTGTGTGTGCTGTTAGTGTTTGGTTGTTCTCTCTAACTCATCTAACTAGATGTGCAACCAGGTTTCTCTCCAATCTCCCTGATACAGGTTCTTATAGATTCAAAATAGTAAGTACTAGGTGATAAGGTGAGTTAGGCTTATGTTTGTTTTCTTTACTTGCAAATATGTATTTGGCTGGAAGGAGTTCAAATTTGTATTTTGCTGAAAGGATTTTACTTTGTACTTGTATACTTAGGCTGGGAGGGTATTCCCAGTGTCTATAGCTAAAAGACCCTGTAACATATTCCAGCTTAAATTTACAAAGATAATTTTTACTGTTTTTTTCTTTCTTTAATTAAAAGCTTTTCTTGTTTAAGAACTGGATGTTTTTTTATTCTGGTGTGAGATCCCAGGGGACGGGGTCTGGATTCACCAGGGAATTGGTGGGGAGAAAGGAGGGAAGGGGGAGAGAAAGGTTAATTTCTGTCTGTGTTAGGATTACTTTCTCTCTCAGGGAGAATCTGGGAGGTGGAGAGAGAAAGGGGGGGAAGGTGAATTTTCCTCTCTGTTTAAGACTCAAGGAGTTTGAATCACAGTGATCTTCCAGGGTAACCCAGGGAGGAGACGCCTGGGAGAGACAACGGTGAGGGAAAGGGTTTACTTTCCTTGTGTTAAGATCCAGAGGGTCTGGGTCTTGGGGGTCCCCGGGCAAGGTTTTGAGGGGACCAGAGTGTACCAGGAACTGGAATTCCTGGTTGGTGGCAGCGCTACAAGTACTAAGCTGGTAATTGAGCTTAGAGGAATTCATGCTGGTACCCCATCTTTTGGACGCTAAGGTTCAGAGTGGGGAATTATACCATGACAGGCCCCCTAACTGTTTCCCTTTAATCTGTTATGGGTTGAGAAACTGGTTTGACTCACACAATGAGAAAAACTTCCTTAAAAACACTTTGTAAAAATTAAAACCATTATAATCAGTCACTTATGGCATAATGTGCTACAAAACTTGGGTGTTCTATGTTTCAGACCTTTGTCACATGTTTCAATAGCTTGTGTTACACATTAGCAAGTTTGAAAGTTGAGGTATGTTTGTCTGTCTTGTCTAGTTACAGCTAAATTGTGGCTTTGCCACAAGACTCAAACAAGATGGATGGACTTGCTGTGCTGCCCCCAGTGAAGAGTGAAAGGTAGAAACTGACTGCAAGTCACTTTTTGCCTCATGTGTTTCCTTGGAGGGGGAAGTACCCTGGCTCAGGCCTATAACTGGAACAGCATACATCCCCCAGAGTGCCATCTTAGTGACACTGGCTAGCATATTGTGAAAGGTGCCAAGGCTCCACTCAGTCCCCAACCTGTCCTGCCCACATGTACGGTGGGAGTGATGTAGTGGTTCTGTGGAGTCTGTATCCCCTTCTGCTGCTATCCATGGTATAGGCAGCCTGCTGAAAGATATAAGGGAGAGCCTTATGCTTCCTTGCCTCCCTACACATCAGCACAAGCCAGGGCACAGTATATCCCTTAGCTGCTATTTGGGCAGGGATTATGTCTTCTTATGTGTTCAGACATCACCTAGTACTACGTGGCCCAGATACTGATTGAGGTCTCTAGGTGTGACTGCAATATAAAGAATAAATAATACCACATTGTTGACCAGTGACCCCTGACTTGATCTTAGATGGTATATGATGTTCGATAAAATGTAAGCTATTTGTTATACATGCATATAGACATAATAAAGAAAGTTAGTGAAATTGTAATAGAAAGTAGAAGAACTAAAATATATGTATGAAAATAGGTTATAGGGTTTAAGTATTAAGCATTAAGGGCTCAGTGTGAGATCCAGTAGGAGTTGGCAAAGGTATGTTAACGTGAATATTATGAGCTATGAGTTTAGTAATGCATTGTGTGATAAATAGGTAAACCACAAATGGAAATAGAGTAGCATCTTGGGGTACTTTTGCAATAAGGTAACCATGGAGCTAACTGCATTGACATATTAAAACTATTGAGACTTTAATTGACAGAAATGGCTTGTGTCAGGGGTCAGAAGTTTAACTATGGTTAGCTGGAGATGGAGTACCACACATGGGCAGAGTCTGAATCCTTATCAGATATGGTCCTGGATGTATGGATGGAATTGCAAGTATGAACAATGCGGGACACTACTTTACTGTATTTATCTTATTTTTATGTTTATGTATTTTAATTTTTCCTATGACTTCAATTATTTGTCTGTATTAATTAAAGCTGAGTTTCTGTGTGTGTACTTCATCATTTTCATCTTCTTAATTAACTCTAAGTAGATGCTTGAAAAATAATCTGTTATTTTTGAAAAGTGCATGTTGTGCTCCAAAAAATAATTTTATAATTGTAATAATTGAAATACAGGCTACAACCTATAGATTTAGCAGCTTTGTTGAAGACTAAGGGTAAGTCTGCACTTACGGTAGCATGTAGAGAACAGACGACACAATATAAATAGCACAGCAGATTGTGAGGTTTGGCTTAGGTCAGTAGAGTGCCCTACATGGTTGAACCTTATGAAATACTCTCCACAGCTCTCTATTGCCCAAGCAGTGACTCCCAAGTCTACACTGCTGTTTTTAGCTGTGTAGGACCCCACTACTGGAGCCTTTCCCTGCTGCAGGGAAAAGCTCCAGCAGTGGCAGTTACCCATTGCCTTCCACTGCTGGAGTCTTTCACTGCCACATGTAGCTATGTACTGCAGTGAGTTCAGACAGCCTGCCTTTCACTGCGCTGTGTAGCTACACATACCCCACGCACAACCGCAAGTGTAAAGAAGGTCAAAAGGACAGTTTAATATTTGATTGTTTCCAGAAACTGCCTTAGTTCACCAGCTCTTTCCCATGTTGTGGCAAACTAGAGGCTCCACAGTAATACTAGTGTGAGCATGACTGATGCCTTTTTGAAAACCCTTATTTTGCATAGGAAATAAGGATCAGATTTTCAGAAGGTATTTAAATATCTAGTGAGCTTTTGAAAATCCCACTAGTCATCTATTTGTGTATGTAGGTGCCTAAATACCTTTAGGTGGCCTTAAACTCTTTTGAGCTCCTAGGAATTCAGGGAAGTGCCCACAAAAACATAGGCAAGGTTTTCTAAGCAGAGTTGAATCCATTTTTTCCCCCATGAAAATTCCTATAAATATCAATGACACCCAACATTTGATGCCTAGCCAAGGTGCTTACTTTTGAGTAGTTTTAAAAATTCTGGCCTAATGCCTACTATTGAATTTTCTTCATACCTCTCAATGGGCCAAGGTTCCAATATATAACAAAATAGATGGCAAAGACCCAAAATGAAGATGACACACACGTATATTTTATATAAACAATTGTTGTCCTATAGCGTCAATTTCATGACTCTTCATTTCTGATAAATAGTTTTCAACAATAGAAGTGAGATACCACCAAATTTATGTGGAACATAGGTAACTTGGGAATTAAAATGAGGAATGCTTGAGGGATCTGATTACCTTGTCCACGATAAGTCAATCTAAGTACATCTACTTCAGCTACATTATTCATGTAGCTGAAGTTGCATAACTTAAATAGTCCTCCCCCACACCTAGTGTAGACCAGGCCCTAGACTATAAATCTAAAAGAAAAGCAACAGAAAAAATAAAACACAAAACCCCCAACTTTTAAATGTTTCTTTTTCAAATAAGTTAGGAATTCATTTAGTGTGTTTATTTACTCATATTACTTCGTTGCTTACTTCCCTGGAGGTCTTCCAGGAGTCAGAACATAATTTAAATCTTTTAGTTCTGTGTGATTTTGAGATTGAAATAACAAATTAACCACATACCCCATCTAAAAGTAATACATATTTAATTGCTGCATTACACTAAGAAGAGGTTAGACTTCAGAGGGAGCCTTGCTGAGCTAGCAGACGTCTCAAGATAAGGGAACCTCACTTCTAAAATTCCAAGTGCCCCTTTTTAACAGATGTGGTGATTATGCAGGAATCCATAGTTACAGTTGAATGAACTATAACTGAGATGGGACTCATGAGGAATGCTTGAGTGATCTGATTCTCTTGTCCATGGTAAGTCGATCTAAGTACGTCTACTTCAGCTACATTATTCCTGTAACTCACGAACTGGGAGACGGAAGAGATTCCGGAAGACTGGAAAAGGGCAAATATAGTGCCCATCTATAAAAAGGGAAATAAAAACAACCCAGGAAATTACAGACCAGTTAGTTTAACTTCTGTGCCAGGGAAGAAAATGGAGCAAGTAATTAAAGAAATCATCTGCAAACACTTGGAAGGTGGTAAGGTGATAGCGAATAGCCAGCATGGATTTGTAAAGAACAAATCATGTCAAACCAATCTGATAGCTTTCTTTGATAGGATAACGAGTCTTGTGGATAAGGGAGAAGCGGTGGATGTGGTATACCTAGACTTTAGTAAGGTATTTGATACGGTCTCGCATGATATCCTTATCAGTAAACTAGGCAAATACAATTTAGATGGGGCTACTATAAGGTGGATGCATAACTGGCTGGATAATCGTACTCAGAGAGTAGTTATTAATGGCTCCCAATCCTGCTGGAAAGGTATAACAAGTGGGGTTCCGCAGGGGTCTGTTTTGGGACCGGCTCTGTTCAATATCTTCATCAACGACTTAGATGTTGGCATAGAAAGCACGCTTATTAAGTTTGCAGACGATACCAAACTGGGAGGGATTGCAACTGCTTTGGAGGACAGGGTCATAATTCAAAATGATCTGGACAAATTGGAGAAATGGTCTGAGGTAAACCGGATGAAGTTCAATAAAGATAAATGCAAAGTGCTCCACCTAGGAAGGAACAATCAGTTTCACACATACAGAATGGGAAGAGACTGTCTAGAAAGGAGTATGGCAGAAAGAGATCTAGGGGTCATAGTGGACCACAAGCTAAATATGAGTCAACAGTGTGATACTGTTGCAAAAAAAGCAAACGTGATTCTGGGATGCATTAACAGGTGTGTTTTAAACAAGACATGAGAAGTCATTCTTCCGCTCTACTCTGCGCTGGTTAGGCCTCAACTGGAGTATTGTGTCCAGTTCTGGGCACCGCATTTCAAGAAAGATGTGGAGAAATTGGAGAGGGTCCAGAGAAGAGCAAGAAGAATGATTAAAGGTCTTGAGAACATGACCTATGAAGGAAGGCTGAAGGAATTGGGTTTGTTTAGTTTGGAAAAGAGAAGACTGAGAGGGGACATGATAGCAGTTTTCAGGTATCTAAAAGGGTGTCGTCAGGAGGAGGGAGAAAACTTGTTCACCTTAGCCTCTAATGATAGAACAAGAAGCAATGGGCTTAAACTGCAGCAAGGGAGATTTAGGTTGGACATTAGGAAAAAGTTCCTAACTGCCAGGGTAGTTAAACACTGGAATAAATTGCCTAGGGAGATTGTGGAATCTCCATCTCTGGAGATATTTAAGAGTAGGTTAGATAAATGTCTATCAGGGATGGTCTAGACAGTATTTGGTCCTGCCATGAGGGCAGGGGACTGGACTCGATGACCTCTCGAGGTCCCTTTCAGTCCTAGAGTCTATGAATCTATGAACTCCTGAAAACCTGTCTAGAAAGGAAGTTTTCTGTATACATGTATAAAAGTTGCCATGTGTAATGCTTGTAAGTACAATTATAGTCAATAGACAATTTTAAGGTTGGGGGGTGGGGGGAACATATAGGCGATCAATGATTATTAGAAAAATGCTCTTGGTCAGTTTCAAGTAAGCCGAATACACCCTTTGGATGCTGATCAGTGTTGATTCAAAGGAAAGGAAAGCTGTGTGTAATGTAGGAACTTCAAGTAAGCAAAGTTAATTGAGTTTCTTAATTCATGCTCTGACTCTCACTTCTTCATGTTTTCTCCAAATTCCACTCTCCAGACAAGAACATAAAAATCAGAATCAGACACTCTGAGTTATGATGTAATGACATGCTTGGAAATGGCTGTCTGGGCCTGACTGACAGAGGGATTTAGGCCCATATAAGACCATTGAGGTTGAGTTGACTTAACTTCACAACACCTAAATGCTTAGGTGCCTAGAAAAATCACTGGAATACTGACATCTACAAAGCCTGAATTAGGCACCTAGGCTTCCTATATAATGTATGGTGAGAGAAGTACTTAAAAATGGAATCCACAAAAGCCAGCACAATAGGCAGGGAGCTTCCTAAATTAACCACTGAAAGACGCCAATGAGAAGTGTGTCTGAGCCCACGTCCAGACTAACCCGCGGCATCGGCGGGTTAAAATCGATTGCTCGGGGATCGATATATTGCGTCTAGTCTGGACGTGATGTATCGATCCCCGAGCGCGCTTACATCGATTCCGGAACTCCATCAACCCGAACGGAGTTCCAGAATCGTCATGGAGAGCCGCGGACATCGATGCCGTGCCGTCCAGACGGGTGAGTACCTCGATTTTAGAAATTCGACTTCAGCTACGTTATTCCCGTAGCTGAAGTTGCGTATCTAAAATTGATTTTAATACCCTAGTCTGGACATGGCCTAAGCCCCACTCCCACAGAGTTGGGGAACGAAGTCCAGGCTTGAGTAAGACACACAATCTCAGCTTGTTAAACATAGGTGGGAAGCACAGTTGCTAACTTTCATGTGGTAAATAAGCACCCCGACTTCCACAATAAGCCGAAAATCAAGCTAATCCCATTTCAAAACAATGCCAAAACAAGCCAAGCCCTAAGAATCCCAACACTATATGTGACTAGAACCCCCTGACGTGTAGTTTGGGACTGTGGTGGGCCCATTGTGCACCCCTGACTCTCTCCCACCCTTGCCCTTGCTTGCCCTTTGTCCCTGCTTGCCCCCTGCCACCTTGCCCCTGCTTGCTGGGAGCCAACCAAAAAAAAGGAGCCACAAGCCAAACAAGCAACAAACTACAAGCCAAAAACTAGTCAACAAGCAACTCACAAGCCAAGTAAGCCAAAAACAAGCCCAATTTCTGCATTTTTTCCCACAGGTTTGGCATGTCTGGTGGGAATTATCACCCTTCTGAGAGGATTTAAACAGAGATCTCCCACACTTTTCTCCCTCTCTGCCTGAGGGGGAATTGAATCAAGGTCTCCTGCATCCCAGGTGAGTGCTTTAAAGACTAAGATAAAAGTTAGCCATCATCATCTCCTCTGCCGACCAGATTTTGAATAGGTCCTGATCCTGCAGATGTAATCTGAGGCAGCCTATTAGATCAGGTCCCGTACTCCTGTCTTCCCTCAGTCTGTGGATCATTCTGGGACTTAGGTGGTAGATAGGCATCTGGACACCTAGAGTGAGGCAGCAGTGCATATGCCCAGAGGTAGAAACTCAGGGAACTTTTAGGCACCCAAGGAACTTTTACCCTGAAAAATTAAGTGCCAAGTGAGTTTGGGTAACTACAAAGTTAGGGGGAGTTTTGTGGATTGCCACAGAGCCTAAAACTGGATTTAGTTGCTTAAATCTGTGGTTTAGGCAACTTAAGTATCTTTAGGGTGACCAGACAGTAAGTGTGAAAAATCAAGACGGGGTGGGGGTAATAGGAGCCTATATAAGAAAAAGACCCAAAAATCGGGACTGCCCCTATATAATTGGGACATCTGGTCACACTAAGTACCTTTGTGAATCTGAGCCTTTGTATCTTTCTTTTAATTGACTCCTGCTATTAATAAATAAATAGAGTTCCTGTAGATATCGGTGGCAGCATGTCTCACTATTTTTCCAGCTTTGGTTTTGCAGTACACTATAGTTTAAATATGATTCTAGAAGATTTTATGTCTACATATTTAGGCAGACAAAATTGATTTGAAAGATGATCTGAATTTAACTTCTTCCCAAATTAGACCAGTAGAAGCAAGATGACAATAAGCACTAAATATACATTACGGCTTTGCACTCATGCTTATTAGGCAGCTAATGAATTATCCCCCTGCAGACTCAAATGTAGAAAAGATCAATTCTGCTCTCACAACTGTGCATATCTAGATTATATGGCAGTGACTGCAATGGAATTAGTCTGGATTTACACAATTGAGAGTTTAGAATGCGACCGTATGTTTCTATACAGTGGTGTATGCATAGATGAAAATAGCTCATTTCAGAGCAACATTTTCTACCGTGAAATGCACAAAGAAGTAGTTTAGTATAGTGATTAGTAGCAGAACAAAACATGTCTGAGATACCTTCTGAGGTTAACCTTTTATAAAAATTGAGTCAATCATGTACAGGAGTAAAACACTTATTGCTAAAATTCAGGTATGTTGTCAATTTCAGCTGAGTTTAAGTCTGCCATATTTCTGGTTGAAAGAGTTCAGCACTCATATTGCAAATGAAACTTCCAAAAATTGATAAATCACATAGTAACAGTTTGTGACATCATTACACAAGGGTTGGTTACAGATGTGCCAAAAATTGTTCTGAAAAAGGACCCAGAGATCAGCAAACAAAATAATGTTCACTAGTGAAGATTTGGTGCTAAAGCTTGGCAAACAACAAAAAGATTCATGTTGACAAACATTTTGCAAATTCATGTTGAGTTCACCAATTGTTTCAGTTAAAAAAAATTCATTTCAATATTTGAGACAAAACACTGATTTTTCAATTTAAAACAAATTAATTTAGAAATTTCCTTCAATTTTATTAAAGTAAAAAAAAAAACAACCCTCCAAATCAATACAAAATTTGACCCCAAACAATTTTCTGACTTTTCAATTCAATCCTATCCTCCATCTCATGCAACTTTCTTAATATCATTGTAGGATTTTGCTCTGAGTATAAACAGAAGAGAAACTGTCGTTTTCAATGTCCAAACATTGAAGTGCACAAAAAGAACACATGCTGTAAATGTATTTCAGAGACTTTTTCTCAGATTTTTCTATTTTTCTGTCTCAGTTTACAATTTCTTGCACTTGTTGCCTTGTCAATTGGCTTGGATTTCTTTTGGAGCATAAATTAAGACACTCGGGCTGGACATCATATATTTATTCTCTTGGCTGCTATTTCCACCAATTGCTCAGCTTTAAAGTGTGCTCCACTGGACCCAGAGTTTACACTATAAAATAAAGCAAATAACAGCATTATCCTGAATTAATTAGAAAGGAATTAGCTTAATTGGCCAGGAAGAAATATTGGTATCAAATTGCTATTCACCCTGGCCCATCATTTCTATATAAACCTAGATAGGATTTAAACTTCTGTGTCTGCAGAGAAAATAGAGGGTGAATGCATTGATGGTTTCCCTTAAGTGGCAATTTGCAAAAACAACAAAAGTAGTTACATGATAACCAATGTTTCAAATTAATATGTAACTGAACTGGCACTCCTGGTACTTATTATTAGCCAATTTATCATATCTTCCTTATTAATAATGAAATTAGTAAAGCGTTCTTTTAAAATGACTACATGGTTAAACAATATACAGTTTGTCTTTTTAACTATCTAAAATTTGAATCTAAGCAATTACATTGGAGCAATTACTGATGTCTGAGTGTAAAGTGCATAGAAAGACAGCATGAATTTAATTTTGAATTAATTTAATTGTCTATAACTGTGGGCTAGGAAAATATATTCATTCATGAAGTATACAATAAGCTTAGAATAGTGCACAGTTCTTGAGAAATAAATAATAGCGTGTTATTTTACAGATGGGAGGCCTATAGAAATGAACTTGATAGGTCCGTCTGTCCTTTAAAATAAATATTCAAAAGGCAGCCAGCATCACTAGGCTTATGGCATGGAGAAACAGACAAGAGCTTTTATTCTTAAATAATAAAAATCCACATATGTAGGTAGAGGAGGGATTGGATGGATGCAAGAGACTGAACTTAACATAATGAATAATTGAACATTTAGGCATGCCTGGAGGTGTAAAATAATACAAACAGAAGATTTAAAAGGCAGTTGGAAGTCTTCTTTTGCCTTATATCATTAGAATTTTTTATATTGCCATCCACATGAGTCCATGGCAGGATTTGTGCTTTCATTTTTAAATGTTCATATATCCAGTTTTGTAAAGGAATTCATGAAAGTGAAAGTGTTGAGAAAATATGTAGTTAGCATTTGGCTAGCTAACAGTCTTTATTCCTAAAATGCCTGCTACGCTATCTGTTCCTAAAAGTTACTATCGTTGGAGTTACTCTGTTTTTAAAATTGTTGAGAAAACAGTCCCTTATCTTTTAAGACCCTTCTTCCCCTAATTTATACTGACAGAAGCAGTAGTAGTTTTGTCAACAGAACAGCTTATTTTTAGAGGTCAAGAAAAGTTGGCCTTTGGATAGAAAGTTTTCCGCTTGTAATTAATATTCACATCTGAGAGCCACCTGTCTGAGTGTTCTGGGCAGCCACTGAAGGCATAAAATAGACACCTCAGTGACTTTTTACCCAAATGTTGCTTTAGAAAGGAAAGGAAATGTTGTATTTTTGAATGAACCAGAAGTTGTTTTGAATCTTTGCTATTTTAAACCTCTGCAAAAATAATAGAATTTAGATACAACATTAAAAATCAATGTTGTAGAGTACTCTCCAGAACCCAGTCCTTCAAGGAAAACTGTATAGATGGATAGATCTGCTTACATGGTTCTACTTGCAGGGTTGAGAGCTTGGACAATTCTGGTCAGCCAGTTTCTTGCTATGAAACCAGAAGTTACATATTGAGTTTTCTTCTTGAAGGAGGATGGAGTGGATTATTCAAGAGAAATAGTAATAACAATACTTAGCTTTTGTGTACATTCTTCATCAATGAATCTCAAAGTATTATACAAAAATAAAGAGGTATTATCTCCATTTTACAGATGGAGAAGCTGAGACTTGGGCAGGTGAAGTAACTCACCCAGTGTCACACACTGAGTTAATGGAAAAGCCAGGAAGAGAATCTGGATTCATTACTCCCACTGTGGTGTCTGCCCAGTGGACCATGTTGCTTCCACCAGTAAGGGAGTATGGAAACTCCTTAGCTTTCATTGAGCTTAGCCAGGGGTGAAAGTAACTTAAGGGATAGGGAGGAGGGATAGCTCTGTGGTTTGAGCATTGGCCTGCTAAACCCAGGGTTGTGAGTTCAACCGTGGAGGGGACCATTTGGGGATTTAGTTGGGGATCGGCCCTGCGTTAAGCAGGGGGTTGAACTAGATGACCTCCTGAGGTCCCTTCCAACCCTGTTAGTCTATGACTTACCTGTATGCAGGGCCAGGGTCCTGAGCAAGGTACTGGGCGGGGCCTCAGGCAGAAGGGGCAGGGCCTTTAAATCTCTGGGCCCTTTGAATAACCACCGGAGCCCAAGGGCTCCCAGCTGCTGCTGCTACCCTGTGGCTGTGGGAGTCTTGGGCCCTTTAAATCAACACCAGAGCCCCATGGTAATGGCTGTGGTAGCCGGAGTACCAGGCCCTTTAAATCGCAGCCCGAGCCCCAGGGTAGTGGAAGCAGTGGCTAGAAGCCATGGGCCTGTGGCAGTGATTTAAAGGTCCTGGGGCTCTGGCCGCTCCTAGGAGCCCAGGGCCCTTTTAAATCACCACTGGGCTCCCGGTCACCGCCACTATCCCAGGGGGTGCTGCTGGAGGCGGTGATGCCTTCAAAACTGGGCAGCCAGAGAGCAGCGGCTGCTGGGCAGGCACCCAGGTTGGGGTGGGAAAATTACTACTAGTGGTAGTAGCTAGGAGCCCTGGGGCTCTGGTGGTGATTTAAAGGGCCAGGAGCCCAGGGCCTTTTAAATTGTTGGCCTGGGGAAGCTGCTCCCTGCTGGTATGGTCGGCTGTGTACTCACTCCCCCCTTCTTTGTGTCTGTAGTAATTGCAGAAGTAAGGGCAGCAATGCCATACCATGCTGCTGGCAGTGGCACTGCTTTTAGAGCTGGGTACCTGGCTAGCAGCCACCGCTCTCCAGCCACTCAGCTCTGAATGTGTGCAGTAAGTTTCCCCCCACCCCAAAGCTTCTCTCACACACTCAGAATACATTCCATCCCTTCCCAGGGGACACACCTCTCAGTTTGAGAACCTCTGGTGTATTCATAGACTCAAGGTCAGAAGGGACCATTATGGTCATCTAGTCTGACCTTCTGCACAATGCAGGCCACAGAATCTCACCCACCCACTCCTGTAACAAACCCCTAACCTATGTCAGAGTTACTGAAGTCTTCAAATCATGATTTAAAGACCTCAAGGTGCAGAGAATCCTCCAGCAAGTGACCCGTACGTACCCTGAGGTTCTGGGTTGTTTTTACTTGCCTAAGCAGTCTATGCTGCTATTTATACCCATGCTAGGGGTGTGTGCAATATATGTGCTGTACATGCTGCTATGAGCGTAGATATAGGTGACCCAGATAGTTCTAATGGCTTTCATTAGAAAAGCCAATATGTATCAATAAGTTCCATAGAGTGACCCTTTATTTTCTATTCTATGTATAAGAAAAAAAAGTGACAGTACCTATGTCATAAACAGATGGTTAAGGGTTAATGTCTCTTTTACCTGTAAAGAGTTAAGAAGCTCAGTGAACCTGGCTGACACCTGACCAGAGGACCAATAGAGGGACAAGATATGTTCAAATCTTGGTGGAGGGAAGTCTTTGTTTGTGCTTTTTGTGTTGTTTGTTGCTCACTCTTGGGGCTAAGAGGGACCAGATGTATACCAAGGCTTTCCCAATCTTTCTGAATCAGTCTTTCAGGTTTCAAAATTGTAAGTAATAGCCAGACACTAAATTCTGGCTGGTGGCAGCATACCAGATTTAAGCTAGTAATTAAGTTTAAAAGGATTCATGCAGGTCTCCACTTTTTGTACCCTAAAGTTCAAAGTGGGGGAAAAACCTTGACAACCTAGGACACCATAATTTAGTAACTGCAACAGATGCAGAAGGTAATGATGACCATTGTAACTACATAGGTGAAGCTTCATGGTGCATATTATACAGCAGCTTCCTAAGCCATAGCTGTTTGCTTGATGGATTATTTTGGTTTCCACGGTTGTCAAGCCAGGATTAAATTAAAAGCTTCAAAAAGCTGTTTGTATTTTGCACTTCTGCCGTAAGAAATGAGTCAGCTGGTTTGCAGCTACCAGTTTAATCAGCTGATATTGGCATTTTATTTCTAGCTATCAAATAAGCCCTTTGCTATCTATTTGTTTCACTATATATAAAAAACTGTAAGTCTAGAAAGTGATTTTTCTTATTTCGAAAACAAGAGATGGATGATGAAAAATAAATTTAAAATATTTCTTTATATGATCTAGAAACATTTCACCCCTTCACACACACTTCATCCCTTCATTCTTGACCTTTAAAAGTTATCTTTACACCTTTAAAAGTATCATTTCATCTGTATCTCGATCACTGAGTGTCATGAAGAAAACAGTGCCTGAGGACTGTGAACCTGCAGTGCGTATGGTACCAGAAAAGAAGAGTGATTAAAAAAGACAAGGGCAGAAACTTGAGAGAACAACAAGCCCTTGGAAAACTGTTCACCAACAAGCCCTACAAACATTCCTGTTTTAATTAAACAGAAGTGACAGCTTCTGCTTCAGTAAGTTCATTTTCTTTTTTTCAGATACTTTAAACTTCTGGCTTTTCCCTGGAGTAGATGGTACACAGTAGGTCAAACATGGTATAAAAAATGTCAGCTACCCCAAAAGGAAGTTGTGTGCTAGTATGCTGCCCAGAAGCAAAGCCCACTGCAGCCCCAAAGTGTGGCTACTGTGCACAGTGATGCCATGGACCACCCAAAAAAGGAGTATGTAAAATGGTGTGTGGCTAATAAGCCAAGGCAGTGCTACAAGCTCCCTTTGACAATACACGTGTATCACAGAACTGAAGAAGGTGCAAATTAAAGGTACCAGAAGCAGCGTGAAGATGCTTTGCAGCGCGTAAGATTTCAGTTTACTGTGATGCCTATAATTTCTATAGGAAAGGGTTTTCTTGGGCTTACCCATTTCAGCAGTATTGCCTAACAGAAATTGCTTTCAGGATAGTGTGTTCACAAACTGTAGTGCCCTATTGTGTCAGGGTGCAATGCTGCAAGGAGTCCTTGTTTCCAACAACTCCTGCAGGCAGTCTGCCTCCCACCAGGTCTTCCATGGCTCAGTTCTGTAACAGTCACATAAAGTTCAGTCCCCTTCTGGGGTAACAAAAAGGTCCAACTTGAAAATTCACAAAACATCCAAACACAAAAGAGACTTCAACCCCCCTCTTGGGCTATTCCTCAGCCCATCCTTTGGGGTCAGTGTTCTTTCCACTGGGCTTGCATGCCCCTTCCTCCGGGGCTGGTAGTGAATCCAGGCCCACCCTCTACTCTGGGTTCCAGCATAAGAACCTGTATTAAGCAGCTATATCTGCTTCTTCAGACATACAACGTTTTCTTGGGCCAGTTACTAACTTCAAGCTCCCTTGGGCTGCTTCCCCATGACTTGTGCTTAAACAGTCTCCCTTTGATTCTCAGGTCTCTGGATTCTCTATAGATCCTCCCAGTTTCTCCTTTTTCTGCTGAACTATTCCCCATACTTGAGCCAGCCTGCTCACTGTCAGTTTATCTCCATAGGAGAGTCCTATCTTCTTTCCCCCACCCCTCAGGATCCCTCAGCTTTCCATCTAAGGCCCAGGTGCTGAATGATCCTTACCACCTACTTCGACCTTCCCCAAGCCAAGAGGCAATCAATCGATCACTAGTGCACTAATTGGTTCCTAATCCTTTGTCTAACAGGAGATGGGAGTAAGCAGCATCACAGGCAGTCATATGAACCTCAGCTGTCATCTGCCCAGGCTAATGAGCTCTATATATGACTCTGGTCAGTTGCACACTGCTACTGTGCAACTAGACCCTTGTATGTGTGATTTAATTTTCATCTCCCCATCTGCTTAACATTGTGCCAACTCATTGCTGCATTAAAGACTCTGGAAGGTCCTTCTCAGGACTGTTCTTTATTTCTGTTTGATTGTGCTCTGTATTATTACCTTACCTGGCTACCCAAGACTGTGCCTTTTGTAGGTCATTTTTCCTCCTTCTGACGTACTTCTCTGGGCTTGTGAAGATGATTGAGTTCCTAAAAACTAACAACATATTTTTGAAAGTCAACAGACAACTAAACATTTATTTAAAGTCCATTATTTTATTTACTTTTGAATGGATTATTTTCACATAGTTTTCTATAAAATGCAAACATTGATTTAAATGGAATGTTAGTTTAAGTTGTCTTGTCTTTAAGTAACAAAAGCCAGAACACACAACCACTGGTTATGAAACCAGAGTCTCTTAACATGGACCTTGTCTATGGTAGTGGCAGAGTGTAAGGTACGAGTAGCTACATGCTGCTGTGAAAAGCAGGCTGCATCCACACTGCAGTGTATAGACTCATAGACTCATAGTTTCTAGGGTCAGAAGGGACCAATGTGATCATCTAGTCCGACCCCCTGCACAAAGCAGGCCACAGAACCCTACCTATCCACTTCTATAACAAACCTCTAACCTATGTCTGAGTTATTGAAATCTTCAAATTGTGGTTTGAAGACCTCAAGCTGCAGAGAATCCACCAGCAAGTGATCCATGCCCCATGCTGCAGAGGAAGGCGAAAAACCTCCAGGGCCTCTGCCAATCTGCCCCGGAGGAAAATTCCTTCCCGACCCCAAATATGGCGATCAGCTAAACCCTAAGCATGTGGGCAAGACTCACCAGCCAGCACTCAGAAAAGAATTCTCTGCAGTAACTCAGATCCCATCCCATCCAACATCCCATCACTGACCACTGGGCATACTTATCTGCTGATAATCAAAGATCAATTGCCAAAATTAGGCTATCCCATCATACCATCCCTTCCATAAACTTATCAAGCTTAGTCTTAAAGCCAGATATGTCTTTTGCCCCCACCACTCCCCTTGGAAGGCTGTTCCAGAACTTCACTCCTCTAGTGGTTAGAAACCTTCATCTAATTTCAAGTCTAAACTTCTTCCTAGTGTCCAGTTTATACCATTTGTTCTTGTATCTACATTGGTACTAAGCTTAAATAATTCCTCTCCCTCCCTAATATTAATCCCTCTGATATATTTATAAAGAGCAAGCATATCCCCCCTCAGCCTTCTTTTGGGGGGATATGCTTGCTCTTTGAGTCTCCTTTCATATGACAGGTTTTCCATTCCTCGGATCCTCCTAGTAGCCCGTCTCTGAACCTGTTCCAGTTTGAATTCATCCTTCTTAAACATGGGAGACCAGAACTGCACACAATATTCCAGCGCCTTATATAATGGTACTAACACCTCCTTATCTTTGCTGGAAATACCTCGCCTGATGCATCCTAAAACCGCATTCGCTTTTTTCACCACCATATCACATTGGCGGCTCATAGTCATCCTGTGATCAACCAATACCCCAAGGTCCTTCTCCTCCTCTGTTGCTTCCAACTGATGTGTCCCCAATGTATATCTAAAGTTCTTATTATTAATCCCTAAGTGCATGACCTTGCACTTTTCACTATTAAATTTCATCCTATTACTATTACTCCAGTTTACAAGGTCATCTAGATCTTCCTGTATGATATCCTGGTCCTTCTCCGTGTTAGCAATACCCCCAGCTTTGTGTCATCTGCAAACTTTATTAGCACATTCCCGCTTTTTGTGCCAAGGTCAGTAATAAAAAGGTTAAATAAGATTGGTCCCAAAACCGGTCCTTGAGGAACTCCACTAGTAATCTCCTTCCAGCCTGACAATTCACCCTTCACTACGACCCGTTGTAGTCTTCCCTTTAACCAGTTCCTTATCCACCTTTCAATTTTCATATTGATCCCCATCTTTTCCAATTTGACTAATAATTCCGCATGTGGAACTGTGTCAAATGCCTTACTGAAATCGAGGTAAATTAGATCTACCGCATTTCCCTTGTCTAAATAATCTGTCACCTTCTCAAAGAAGGAGATCAGGTTGGTTTGGCATGATCTACCTTTAGTAAAACCATGTTGTAATTTGTCCCAATTACCATTGACCTCAATGTCCTTAACTACTTTCTCCTTCAAAATTTTTTCCAAGACCTTACATACTACAGATGTCAAACTAACAGCCCTATAGTTACTCGCATCACTCTTTCTCCCTTTCTTAAAGATAGGAACTACGTTAGCAATTCTCCAGTCATACGGTACAACTCCTGAGTTTACCAATTCATTAAAAATTCTTGCTAACAGGCTTGCAATTTCATGCGCCAATTCCTTTAATATTCTCGGATGAAGATTGTCTGGGCCCTCTGATTTTGTCCCATTAAGCTGTTCAAGTATGGCTTCTACCTCAGATGTGGTAATATCCACCTCCATATCCTCATTCCCGTTTGTCATCTTTCCATTACCCCTAAGTTCCTCATTAGCCTTATGAAAGACTGAGGCAAAGTACTTATTTAGATATTGGGCCATGCCTAGGTTATCCTTAACCTCCTTTCCATCCTCAGTGTTTAGCGGTCCCACTTCTTCTTTCTTTGTTTTCTTCTTATTTATATGGCTAGAGAACCTTTTACTGTTGGTTTTAATTCCCTTTGCAAGGTTCAACTCTACTTGGCTTTTAGCCTTTTTCACTTTATCCCTACATGTTCTGACTTCACTAACGTAGCTTTCCTTGCTAATCCCACCCTTCTTCCACTCCTTGTAGGCTTTCTGCTTTTTTCTTAATCACCTCTCTGAGATGCTTGCTCATCCAGCTTGGTCCACAACTCCTGCCTATGGTTTTTTCCCCCTTTCTTGGGATGCAGGCTTGTGATAGTTTCTGCAGCCTCCTCCGCATTTAGATCCACAAGTATAGCTACAAGTGGCAGTGAAAGTCTCTGGCAGGAGGGAGGCAACGGTGAAAGGAATTGGTAGCAGGGATGCAGCAGGATGCTATGCTGATAAACATAGCAGCAGTAGCAGATCAGCCACTGGGCAAATGGGCAACCCTGCTCCCTGGCAGGAGTGGAGTGGGAGTGGGCAGGGGGACTGTAGGGCAAAGGGGTAGAGACAGACCACCACTTGCTTTGGCCCAGGGGCCCCACAAACCTGTAATCAGCCTCTGCATAGCAGTGTAAATGTGGGAGGCACTCTGCTTGGGCATATAGAGAGCTGAGTAGGGTACATAGCCTATGGTTCTGGCATGTCTTTACTCTGCTCGCCTAAGCAATGCCTCACTGTCTACACTGCTATTTATACCCATGTGGGGTGGGGCAGAGGTAGGGGCATATGTACTCTACAAACCGCTGTAAGTGTAGACATAGCTTTAAAGGTGTTTTATCCAGGTCTGGGGGGAGGCACACTGACAAGACACCATGAAGTTTGCACCATGCTATACTGTATCTGTCCCGTGGATAAGTGGATTTCAGCTGGTAGTGACAGCAATAAGAAACTCAGTTTAAAAAATGCAGTGCTCATTATGTGAAGATAGTCCAAAGGAAAAAAGAGACATGTCAGAGTTCGCCCACTCAAGAGCTATGAAACTCTATATTGTCCAGAGCAGATTTTCTCTGCTTATATATGAATATATTTCACGGAAGGAACTCTTTTCTTTGTGTTCTTAGTTAAGAACTTTGTATCCATGGCTGCTAGGTTTACATAATTTTTGGTGGTGCCCAGGGTCCAAGCACAGCCATCCCATCCATAGGATGGACTGGAGCAACTGCCCCACACTTTGGGAAGCCCCGTACTTCAGGGGGAAGTGGGGTCCAGGCAGAGCCATCCTGTCCATAGGATGGGCCGCAGCAACAGCCCTGGGCTCCATGCTTTCAGGGACCCCACGCTTCAGGGGGACGCGGAGTCCAGGGCAGTCTGGGAGATTATCAGGGGCCTGGTGCCGGAAGCAGCGAGCCAGCCCCAACCTGCCCCGCTCCGCTACACTGTCTCCTGCCGTCTCTCAAGGAAGGGGGTGGAAGCCAGCAAGAGGCAGGGCTTGGGGGAAAGGGTGGAATAGGGGCAGGAAGGAGGCAGAGCAGGGGTAGGCTGGGTCTGAGTCGCTCACTGCTGCCAGCGCCAGGCTCCTGATATGCCCTGGACTCCGCGTCCCCCTGAAGCGTGGGGTCTCTGAAAGCATGGGGCCCAGGGCAGTTGCTGCGGTCCATCCTATGGACAGGATGGCTCTGCCAGGACCACACGTCTCCCTGAATTGCGGGGCTTCCCAAAGTGTGGGGCAGTTGCCATGGACCCAGAGCCGTCCTATCCGTGCTTTGGGGGGCCCTGTGCTTCAGCGGGATGTAGGGTCCCGGGTGGCCTGGAGGATTAGCAGGGGGCCTGGCACTGGCAGCGGCGAGTGACTCAGCGCCTGCTCTCTCCCCTCCTTGTCCCCATTCCACCCCTTCCCCCAAGCCTCCGCCTCGCCTCTTTCTGGCTTGGGCCCCCTCCTTTGAGCAACGCTGGGGGCCAGCAGGGTGGAACAGAGCAGGGCAGGCTGGGGAGGGTTTCTCGCTGCTGCTGGCCCCCTGCCCCCCTGCTAACTCCCCAGGCCACCCTGGACCCCATATACCCCTGAAGCGCAGGGCCACCCAAAGCACAGTGAGCCCAAACATTGGTGGAGCCGGGTCCACATTCCTAAATATTGGTGGAGCACAGGCACCACAGGCCCATATAACTCACCGCCTGTGTTTTTATCCATTTCAGTTTGAGCAGGTTTGACTAAGTTATTGTACACAGTCCTTTAGGAACAGAATGGTCTTCTTGGCTTCACTGCTAGGTTTGCTTCAATGCAAATTCAATTGCTAATTTTTTATTAAAGATGAATAGTGAAAATTATTCTCAGGCATTAAAGTAATATTACAGATTTAGACAAAATGCTGTAGCTCTCATAGTACAAATAATTATGCTTGTGGATGAGAAATTTGTTAAAGAAAAGGTAGGTAAAATTAATTTGATTTTTTTCCAAAACAGGTGCAAAGAAGGAATAAGAAAGTAGTATAGATTGCTGGAACATTCTTTTTGTCACAATATATGGGTATTCCTCAGAAATTACATTATGCAATTTGTCCAAATGGATATGAAATTAAATTCATTGATACTACTTCTGTTTAATGTATGGTGGTAGCTCTGGGAGTACTGATTTGATTACCCTTTTGGGGGGGAATGGTCTGGATATATTTATATTTGTGGTTGTTAAAAGGAAAAGGAAAAAAAAGATGCCTTAGCTATTAATATAATTTTGCTAAAACAATTTTACATTCAATATGGAGGTAGAGAATTAAATAAAATAAATGTAGATTATGATAATTTTATAAATTACATTGACAACATGGTAAATGGGCCCCAAACAAGTGCCTGAAATAGACTATGATGTCATGTTATACAAAAATGGGAAAATATATTTTTATAATTTAAACTAAAGACCTGGCCAGCATGTTTGATGTAGATGCTAGTTCATTGGGATGTGTAGGAAAGAACAAAGTAATGGGTTGTTGCTTGGGACCTCCCCAAGGGCAGTAGTAGATTGGGTTCTGCCCTGTGATTTGGGTACATATTACATTAAGCTTGCCTCCCCATCATAGGATGGAACATGAGGTCTTCCATGGCTAGGACTTATGACTTTTTAAATTATCAAGACTATGAGTACTAGACACTGTTTGAAAAATTTTCTGATGAAACAGGATTATAGACTCATAGACTCACAGGTCAGAAGGGACCAATATGATCATCTAGTCTGACCTCCTGCACAAGGCAGGCCACAGAACCCTACCCATCCACTTTTATAACAACCCCTAACCCAGGACTGAGTTATTGAAATCCTCAAAATTGGTTTGAAGACCTCAAGCTGCAGAGAATCCACCAGCAAGCGACCCATGCCCCACGCTGCAGGGGAAGGCGAAAAACCTCCAGGACCCCTGCCAATCTGTCCTGGAGGAAAATTCCTTCCTGACCCCAAATATGGCGATCAGCTAAACCCTGAGCATGTGGGCAAGACTCACCAGCCAGCACCCAAGAAGGAATTCTCTGCAGTAACACAGTTCCCATCCCATCCAACATCTCCCCGCAGACCATTGAGCAGATTTATCTGGTGATAATCCAAGATCAATTGCCCAAATTAAACTATCCTATCATAACATTCCCTCCATATACTTATCAAGCTTAGTCTTAAAGCCAGATAAGTCTTTTGCCCCCACTACTTCCCTTGGATTCTGTTCCAGTGCAAATGTTGGTGGAGGAATAAACTTTAGTTTTCGACCAGCTCTGGTGTATATTCAGTTCCATAATCCCACTTCCCCTTCAGCATGGATGAACATGGTCTTTCTGATGTCACTGCAGGAATTTATCACTGAGGGTCCTAGTGCCTTATTGTTGGAGAAGGCAGAGGAGCCTGTTCTTAATGTTATCGAACGTAGGTACGGATATCCTTTGCAGTTGCTCAGACTCCAGACTTGAAGTTAGAAATAGATATGACTATGGCATCCTTAGGTTTGCCTACTGTTGGTTAGTCATTATTATAGGACCTCTCCAGTGCACAGTTCTTCAAGCTGCTTGCTGGCTAGAGGATTTGCCCTTAGAATGTCTTATCTCATAATAGTACAGGATCAAACCTACAGAGAGGGGACTTGAACTTTGATGGCTTTAGAGGATACTAATTTTTGTGCCTCATTCAGTCACCTTTAAAGTGGAGCATTCCTACAAGTTTATTTCCATGCTACTCTTTTATGCTTATACTTTTACATACTTTTATTGGAAGTGTGGAAGAAGAGAGGATCATACTGGAGAAGATTTTATTAGATTACCAAGCCCTTAACAATGCAGAAAGTTCCCTGCAGTTTGATCTTGAGCGCTCTGTAGGATTTACTTTAAATTATTCATGAACCTTCCACCACTTCCCTTGGGAGACTACTGCAAATCTAGGTAATTTTCTCTGATATTCAGGCTACAATTTTTGTTGCTTAACTTCATTTGATTACTCTTTTTTATAACCTCTACAATCACACTAAACTGTTATTCTTTTTTCTTGGTGTTTACACTCTTCAAATGCATGTAGACAGTTGTTATATGTCCTGTAGTCATCATTTACCCAAACTTGAATGCTTAGTTTTGTTAAACTTTCCTCATTAATAAATCCTTTCAGTTTCTTAATCATTTTCATTTCATTCTTCTGATTTTCCTTCAGTTTGTCCACTCTTTTCAGGTATTGAGGCACCCCAAAATGTAGGTAATATTCTAGTGCAGTAAACATGGTCTGTTTTCTCACTAGTCCGTGAGGTGCATGCAGTACACAAATTATATTGGCTTTTGTTTGTTTACTGCAGTACAAGCTGATATCTACATTCTTGTCCACTATCATCCATACGTTTTTGGCACTATTTTTTCCCTATTTTTTATATGTTGTTGTAAATCTGAAAAGATAAATATATCACTCTTTAATTTTTAATAGGAGAGATGGTCAGTATATCATAACAGTTAGTCAGTACCTGTAATGTTCTATTATATTATAGGGTAAGTTGTCATGGCGAATTTCCAGTTCTGAAATATAAATTGGTCTCATTTTGTTTATTCCACTTTTGTAACTATTTTAAATATGTTCACACATGTTTTTCTGACTCACCTGGAGAGGTCATCAGATACAAATTTCAGCATATCAAAGTCTGTATCAGTGATTGCATAGAAATTGGCGTATGTCACATTTTAGATATTGTAACAGAACTAAGTTTAAAACAAAGATTGCATTTTGAATATCTTTCTATTCTAAATATAATGATCCAATAGCAAAAAAATCTTATTTTAAAATATAGGGTCAGTGGAGCAAAGTGTAATATTGGCAATACCATAGGCAAATATCAGCAGAAATGAATTACATTGTTCCCAGAATAAGACAATTTATTCAGCAGAAGTGTTTTCAGTTGTCCTCACAGGCAAGGAGATTAATTTTAAATAATCAGTTGGAAAGCAATGGAATAGCATGACAGGGTTAAAACCCGATTGCAACCTGAAAATAATCTTTTTCTTAGTAGCCAAGATTCCTACGTTGCTTCCATTGTACTCTTTTGTACAAAATGAAACATGAAATTCTAGAAGCAGGAGTTGGAAAGAAAACAATATACTCTTCAAGTGCAGAAAAAAAGTTTTACACAGATGATAAGGCAGCAAGTGAATCAATCAAGGCTACAGCATTTTTCATCAAGTCCATTTACCACTGGAACATCTTGAAATAAATGTGTTTTTTTTTCCTCATCCTGTTTTTAGTCCCTTAATTAACCTTTAATGCTACAGTAATACCTGGGACTCATTGTCTTGTTTTGAATTTGAAACTGGGTCTCAATCAATGCTGACCTTTTTCACTCTAGTTTCATTGAAACTTTGCATATTAGTTTGACTACCTGAGAAAATGATGGTACTTGTTACTCATTCTAATTAAGTGCTAAATAATTTACAGTGATAGTGTGGGCTATCTCTGTTCATAAATGACAAACACATTAGTCAAACTATTGATTTTTCTGTTCTTTTTATGTTACTTTACTGGCTGAATCTTTAGCCTCCTAAGCAGTAGGATGAATCTGCAGGATTTTAGGATTTCCTCAGCTGCAGGCAACTGGCCATGAATCAATATAACTTTCATATGACTTTATTTACTTTTCATGCTGGATGACAGAATACTGTTAGTATATGCTTTTAGAACAAACACCTTGGAACGGATTTGGTTAGAACCCAGTTGGGTATGGATATTGGGCCTCATACGAAGCTCATTGAAGTTGATGGAAAGACTCCCAATGGCATCAGTAGGCTTTGGATCAGACCCATTATATGCTCACTGCCATCAATCACTGAAGGAAAATGTTGCTAGTGTAGATGAACTGCCAAAGCCTTGGCATCTGGGTAAACACCCCAAAATCCAAGAGTTTATTGAAAGTCTATCTGGAAAATGTGGCTGGAAATCTGATGAGAATGGGCTTTCTTGAGAGATTTCTAGTCATTCCTGCTTCCAAGTGGGAGGGAAATACTATTTATATGGCATTTTGTCACCTTTAGCTTCAGACCCAGGCAGATTTTAGAAATTGAGAGACATTCAAAAAGGAAAGATAACAGAGGAGGGAATAACTGAACATTTGCAAACCACTTAGAAGAGCAATGGTTTTCCTGCAACAGTTTTGCCCAAAGTGAGCAAGCCGTTCAGAAAATCCCATGGAGAAAATCCGTATGCATGTTCAAATACAGTGTTCTGGACACAAAAGAGGGCCTTTTTGTTTGCTTATTTTTTGGGCAGATTGCAGGATCTCAGTCTTCAGGCTGGATATGCATCTTTTAGTTGCCCTGGTCCTTGTTTTTGATGCCATGTTGCCATAATCCAAATTATAAATAATACACTAGATTTTAAACACAGCTCTAGTCCAGCTCTAGTGGAGTCTGCAGAATAGCTAATATAAAATACTTTGGCAAGCCTCCACCCAAAACATGAACCCCCTTTTGAACTTTGTTCTGTTGCCCAGGACTAGTAACAAAAATGCCAAAATACTGTAAAAAATGCTGTCAAAACTATTGGTTGATTAACATATCACAAAAAAACCTCTCTTTTTTCCTCCCTCCCTCTTGGAAGATTTGAGCTGTGTTTTTTCCTTGCAGCTTCCCCTATCCAGGAAAGAAGAGGAGAGATTTCTGTATGCAGTAGGAAAACTTTCACTATTTTCTGTATGCAGATGAATGGCAATGTATAATATATGTATAATTAGTGAAATTAGGGCACACGTCTTTCCCTTTACAGGAAGTACAGGGACTCCACCTTGTGTATAAGTACGAGTGAACAGGTTCAACACTACATTAATGTGCAGGGCCATATAGTCCCCAAAACATAAAGTTGCCTGAGGAAATGAGACATTCTGATTTTTTTATTTTTTAACATAAAGTCTATGAGGTCCTGTCATAGTTTTAAAAGTACACAGACTAATGCATAATTTAAAAAGGTTCTTCAGACAGAGGCACACTTTATAAAGCATGTATAAGGCAGAGGATCACTTGCCATTCATACTGGCAATTCATAGTCATTTTGTTTCAACTGACTCAAAATTTGACATCTTCAGTTTGACAGACATTTTAAAAAATATTTTCAATTCAATCTGAAACAAAACTTTTTTCAGTTTTTCAGACTTGCCAGTAAACTAAAAATCCATTTTTTGCCTAGCTTTAATAATGTCCATGAAACAGCAGCTCTTTCACCTATTTTTTTGCTTTTGAATGGATAGTAAGAAAAACCAGCAGTAAATAAACTGTCACTGGGGTTTGTGTGTAGTGGATACTTTACCTTCTTGATGGAGGAGGAGAAAGACCAGGATGTGTACAATGATCACAGGGTGATTACGAGCCACCAAAGTGGTGTGGCCATGAAAAAGGCAAATGCAATCCTAGGATGATCAGGAAATGGAGGACCTATCTTACAAGAAGAGAATAAAACAGGTCGGCTTATTTCACCTAGCAAAGCAAAGGCAGAGAAGGGATAGGATTTCTCTTTATAAATACATTGAGGGGAAGGTTAAATAGCTGTTGGGGGAAGAGCTATTTAAGATAAAGGACAATGTTGGCTCAAGATCATATGGTTATTAACTGGTCATGAGAAAATTTAGGCTAGAAATCAGAAGGTTCTAATGATCAGAAGACTGAGGTTCTGGAATAGCCTTCCTAGGAATAGTGAGGGCAGACAAATGAATTAGTTTAAAAATGCATGTAGACATATTTTTACATAGACTCATAGACTCGTAGGTCAGAATGGACCAATATGATCATCTAGTCTGACCTCCTGCACAAGGCAGGCCACAGAAACCTACCCGTCCACTTTTATAACAACCCCTAACCCAGGACTGAGTTATTGAAATCCTCAAAATTGGTTTGAAGACCTCAAGCTGCAGAGAATCCACCAGCAAGTGACCCATGCCCCAAGCTGCAAGGGAAGGCAAAAAACCTCCAGGACCCCTGCCAATCTGTCCTGGAGGAAAATTCCTTCCTGACCCCAAATATGGCGATCAGCTAAACCCTGAGCATGTGGGCAAGACTCACCAGCCAGCACCCAAGAAGGAATGGGTTTATATGATTTTGTTGCCCGTGATAACAGAGGATTGGACTCAATGACCCAAGAGGTCCCTTCCAATCCTCCATTCCTAAATTCTCATTTGCTAATATTTTTCTATTTGGACACGATATTGAACTCTCTGGATTATAACATCAGATTTACTCTGGAGTAAAGCCATGATTTCTTTGGAGTGATTGCAGATTTACAGAATCAGGTCCCCTCAGTAGTTTTGAGCCTGTTATTTCAGTAGATTCTCTTTTCTAATAAGAACTATTCAGACTTGTAGAAAATGCTTAATGTATCTTTTTTACTTAGAGCAAAGTTAATGTGCTGTCAAATAGGATAGAACAACTGACATTTTTTTTTAGGGGCTGGATTTGCAAAGGTGTACATGCATATTTGCCAGTGAACAGTTGTGCATTCAAACACCATGATTGTGCACAGCTAGTAAGAATGCAAACTCTTTAGAAAGATTTGAAGGTTTAAGCTCTGTGAGCCATATACTGGTCCCTGTGCAATATCAGCATGAAACTGAAGAGGTATTGTGCTTGGGATTTATTGTGTATTTGGGATAGAGGACGAAATGAGATGGCCCAGCTTACCTTATTAGGTAATTAACTGATGATACGATGGTCATAAGGTATAATAAAGGCAAAACCAAATAAATGTTGGGTGGGGGGCCTTATGTCTCTCTAATTTCTCCTTGACAATATTTGTTGTGATCCTATTCAACAGTCTATGCCTCGATATTTTCAGAGGCAATACATGCTATTAGTATTCAATAATGCACATTAAATGTAAGTTATCATAGTCCTTATAGGGTTTCTCAGCTTTGTAACTGTTTTTTCTTCAATTGTGTTTTGATGGCTTATGCTGTCAAATTCTGCACTGTTGTCAGAAAGTGTTATGCAAAATCAAATTGTATCACGTTATGAATAGCTGTGTTATCATTTGAAATCTGCCCACCCCTGTTAAATCAAAGTTATAGCTTACTGGGTTCAGAGCAGCAGAACAAAGGGGAAATGGAACTCTTTGTCTTAATCTTTATCATTAACTATAAATTTAAGCATCTTTCTGCACTATTAGTAGTCCTCTGGAGCATTTTTTTGAATTTGTCGAGAGCTTGGAAAATTTATTTTGGGGTTGCTTTGAGGGGAGTAAGGGATACATTCCTTGAACTAAAAGCAGTTAAAATCTGTTACAAAATGACAAAAATGAACATAGAAAATATGGTCTTTTTAGCAAAATCTGATCATATGGAGAGTTGTGCAGTTTTGAATTAATTTCCCAGGCTTTTAAAGGTATATAGGGTAAGGGCTAAACTAATAGACGATATCTGATCATCATGTATAATAAAGCAGAAGGTGGCCTTCCAAAGAATCAAAATTGCATGTGAAATATTAATTTAAGAACCCATATGTCATAATTAAGCATTACTAAAACACATTATGATTAATTATTTGGATGAGAAAAGGGAATAAACAACCAATAACACTCCATACTTTGTTATCTCTGTTAATTCATGAGCAAGGACAAAATGACAACTTCCTTCATGACTTTTGGAACTGTTGGCAGAACGATCACTTAGGCCACACTCATCTGTCATCGCTAAAGCCAGTGGCTACAAGGAAAGTAAACTGTGTTTACCTGGGCACATCAAGGCTAAGTTAAGCTGTCATTCACCTTTTACCATTTTGCTAAGCACTATTTTCCATTTTTTATGGGCAATACTACACCTATCACATTACTTAGGCTAAATAGCACACTCCCTCCCATGCTGAAATGTATCCATTTCATCTGCTTTGTCAAAATACATCCAGAATTCTCACTGAAAAGGGAAATGTTTATTTTTTATGCTATATATTATGCTATACTTTGCATGCTTAAGGCAAAATATATTGCAGAAACCCTGCATGCTGTTTATAAACCCATAATGGCTAATGTAATACAGTGTGAGATATTCTCATATATAATCTGTGCCCTGATTATTCCATCTGGTCCTGCAGGGAGAGGGAATGAAAACCTGGCAGAAAGGACACAAGTAGGGGAAGTACTGCCTCTGCATTTTCATTCCCATTTCCCCAGGAACCTATGGTAGTCCCCATGTCAGTATTAGTTAGATCACTGGAAGGACATTTTGGGGACAACAGACAATGGTGAAAGTCCAGGCGGAGCAGCTCTGCTGAAGCTAATTGTCAGGAAGATGATAGGACAAGGGCAACTTGGAGAGTATTCTGGGGCAGTGGCCCTCATCTCTGGAGTAGTACCAAGGTCCACAAGGACACTAGGTAATTTGATGGGCATGGGAGCTGATCTCCTGTTCCCTGGGGGCAAATCCCCCCCATGAGGAGAAAATCTGATTGAAACTCACGAAGAGAAATCATACATTTTCCAGTCCCACCCCCCTTTTTTAAAAAACACATAGGGAATGATCTGGAACCTGGTTTTCAATAGCTGCACCTATTTAGATGGCTAAATCAGTTATACATGCCATGTGAATGTTAAAGCAATCTTTAATGTTAAAGCAATCTAATCACAAGCTGTATTTTCAAAAGAGTTCTCTCAAAATTGTGTGAAAGTTCTCCAGTACAGGCATACAAATCCTGATCTGTGCACACATTTAGGTATTTGCATGCTCTAATTGGAGTCCGTGTGCATCAGAGTTTGAGCAATAGTTCATGCACACTCTGGAAGATTTGCCCAAATTTGTTGCAAAACCAAATTTATTGGTCATCCAGAATTTTCAGCAAGGCTTCTAATTGCCAACATTTAAGCATCTGCCAAATGAAGCAAGCTTACCAAAGCTCTCACTGAAGGAGAATCTCCGTTGATTATGCTAGTAACCCCAGTCTGTTGCCCCTGGGACATGAAGAGTTCTGGTTCAATTCCTGCCTGTCTGCAGGACACATAGGCACACACTACGTGCAACCACCAGACAGGAAACTTTACTGGTTAAACCACTTAGGCCATCATCTGGAAGATAATGAAACAAAACCCAGAGGCATGCAAATGGGAACTGAGAGGACAGATGAGCTGAACAATGGCAGAAAAGCTTTAAAAAAATAGATCATGAGGGCAGAGAGAAAGAGGCAGATAAAATGAATAGGTTGTTATAGGATCTGTGTTATAGCAAATAAAAAAAATAGAAAATTTGTTATCAAACCTGTATGTCTCTGGTGTTATAGTTGTAGAGACATATGATCCACTCATACTTTGCTGTCATGGCTCAATTCAGTTTGTTTCACCCGAACCCCTTAATATTTATAAAGTCTTGTCATATCACTGTTATTCACCAGAATCAATGATGCCTTAAATATGCCAGCAAAGGATACCAACTTGATAACATGCAGTGGCATATCCTCTAGGACAGGGGTCAGCAACCTTTCAGAAGTGCTGTGCCGAGTCTTAATTTATTCACTCTAATTTAAGGTTTCGCGTGCCAGTAATACATTTTAACATTTTTAGAAGGTCTCTTTCTATAAGTCTATAACATATAACTAAACTATTGTTGTATGTAAAGTAAATAAGGGTTTTTAAAATGTTTAAGAAGCTTCATTTAAAACTAAATTAAAATGCAGAGCCCCCCCAGACTCGTGGCCAGGACCCGGGCAGCGTGAGTACCACTGAAAATCAGCTCGCGTGCCGCCTTCAGCACCCATGCCATAGGTTGCCTACCCTGCTCTAGGAAATCTGCAATGTGCTTGAAATAGGTTGTACAGCTTACATATGAGATGTCATGTAAATTGGAGATAAATGTTTATAGGAAATACAAGACACTAAATCATAATGTGTAAGTTCTGACTTAGTACGGCTGTCTCAGAGCCTCTGCACTGCATCAGGCAAATTTTTATTTAAGGACATTTTGAAATGCATATTATTTACATAGTAGACTAATGGCTTCTAGGGGACCCTACTGTTGCATTTCTTGGGTCACATATTTATTTTGAATGCGTGATCTTTGTAGAAGAACCTAAGTAAAAAAAGAAACTGAGAACTCTTGAATGACTGGCTGTTAGAAAGAAATATAGCAAGTTTGTTCACTAGAGACATATAATTCAGATGATCAAGACTGTGTATGATAAAAATGCATATTAACAATAATTATGAAAAGGACTTGCATGTATGGAGGAGGTGGCTACATTTCAAAATCAGATCTCTCGGTTTTGAAGGCTAAAACCCCGTGATGCTCAGAAAATTCACTTTTCTATCAAAACTACCTTTCAAAATCACATGTAACAAATGGAACAGTACCCAAAACTTTTATTTTCTTTATAGTTATGTAATGTAATGTTAAAGCCTAATGAACGAAGGGTATTATGATAGAAATTTACAAATATAAGGCCACATGAGCCAAAAGGGAGATGAACTATTGACTGTCATAGATGGAGTATAATTAGGAATAATGGGCTGAAATCAAGAAGGGAAAATTTAGGTTTAATATCAATGAGATCCATTAGGTTGTGGACCAGCCTCTCTCTGAAGTGGGGGAAGCGACATTGCTTGAAACTTTGAGACAGATGGGTACACTGTACCAGTCACAACTTTAGACAAAGATAACAGCTTTGCCACACATCTGAGAGACTCAGGCAGGCTATGTACTGATTCAGTGCAGAGACCTACACATGGGTCTCGTGCATCCTAAGTGAGTGCCCTAACCACATAGGCTATTGACTATTCTCTCTCTCTCTCTCCTCTCTCGTTTTTCACAGAAAATGTTGACAGGTCTTGGCTTTATCCCAATGCAGAATGGGAAAACTGCTTCCCATCCAGCTATACAAATGCAATCAGCAACCAACAAAAGGGTGCTTTTTCAAAACAGCAATTACTCACCTTTCAGAAAACTATTGTTTACATGTCTTCTTTTCATTCCCTGATAACATGAGACCTAATTTATTATGTAGGTAAAATTAGAGGTGTGTAAGTAGTGTTGCCTAATTTTCTCTCTTAAAATTTCCACTCACTCTACAATCAGATGATTTCAGAAGAGACTGTCCTCCCAAGGTGTTCTAAAATGCAAACATTTTTTAACAAATGCTGCTGAGATTCACCAAAATCTATACAATCCCGCAGATATATGCTATTTAAAAATGAGGATATGTGTGAAATGCTATACATTTATGGATTTTAGTTCACACTAGCAACTATTTAATGTTTGAATGATTCCATAAATACTTAAAGGGAAATTTTTCATAAAGGAAAGTAGCATGCATTCATGCCTACATTTGCACTGCAATTATAGTAACTGCATGTGCAAATAGCTAGATATATAAATAAACTACTTAGATCAGTAATACTCAGACCTCCGTGGTTCAGGAGCCAAATTATCGACCAACATTACACAAAAGAGCCACAGTAGAGTGAATTAATTGTTTCATTTACTATAATACTATTTATATTTAAACAGTATGATGGAATAGATATATATGTATGTATGTATTATTCTCACAGCAAATAAATTAATAACTTAGTGCAAGTTGATAACTTAGTTAACAACATACTAAAATCATCTTTACTGGTTAATAACTTTAATATTATGTGCTGCAAAGGGCTGCAGGAGGCGCATTAAAAAGCCACTTGCGACTGTCAAACCTCAGTCTGAGTATCACTGATATAGATGCACAACTACCCATTTTTTTGGTATATAGTTGTGGTAATTGCATGTGGACAACCAACCTCCCTTCATGAAATTTGGTCCTACAAGTGGTCATGTTATAATCTGATCAAAAATATTTAGACAACATAACAATGTTCATTAAAACATTTCTAAATTCCAAGTTTCAAAAATTTTAATAACTCATTTGTCTAAATAGTTGAACCAGAAATGTAGTATTCAGTATTTTTCTAGTCAAAAGGCTGATTTATACATGGTATCAAGAATTTACTACCAGCTAAGACTGACCAAAACGAAGACCACTTACACTTAAACCTGTTAAGGATAAATAAAACACCACATATACTCTTTGGAATGATTCTTTATAGGATTCTTTTTGATTAAATCATTATTAACAACATATTTATTTCACCTCAGTGCCAAGAACTAGGGCATAGGCATTAATGTGATGCACACAATAGAAATGCCAACAACAGATTAATTAAAGTACTATAATCCAACATTACTGATTTAGAAATTTCAGGTTTGGACATTTATTTTTATACAAAACTTTTTTCATTTCAATGACTTTCCTTCAGATCATCAACTTGTTGACCCAGGAACCTATTACAACACAAATTTGTTTTGGATGGGTCTGTTACAGGCTCACTGGTCCCTTAAAGCCAGTTGGGACCAGCCTTGCCTCTGATGGATCAGCTACCCTCCCAGCTGATCCTGATTGGCTAGGGATCAGATGGGCCTGTTTATTTCCGAGACTCAGCTTATAAGGGATCACAGACTGCCTACAAGAGGCTGCCAGAGTTCAGGTGGGAGAGGAGAGACCTCGGGGCAGAGTAATCTGAGGCAGATGGCCTCAAGGAGGATGAGGAGAGTTGCAGGAGTGAAGCTGAGTGCTGTGACTAGCCCTGGAAGAAGAGAGACTTCCAGAGGGCACCGCTGTGGGCACCCGCATGGCCCCAAAATATGCCAATATTTTTATGGCCGACCTGGAACAATGCTTCCTCAGCTCTCGTCCACTCACACCTCTTCTCTACCTACGCTACATTGATGACATCTTCATCATCTGGACCCATGGAAAGGAGACTCTGGAAAAATTCCACCACGATTTCAACAGCTTCCACCCCATCATCAGCCTCAGCCAGGACCAATCTACATGGGAGATAGACACCACCTAGACACCACGGTGCAAATAAGTGATGGTCACATTAACACCACTCTATACCGAAAACCTACCACCCGCTATGCCTACCCTCATGCCTCCAGCTTCCATCCCAGGCACATCACATGATCCATTGTCTACAGCCAAGCACTGAGGTACAACCGCATCTGCTCTAACCCCTCAGACAGAGAACAACACCGACAAAATCTCCACCAAGCATTCTCAAAACTACAATACCCGCACGAGGAAATAAGGAAACAGATCAACAGAGCCAGACGTGTACCCAGAAGCCTTCTGCTGCAAGACAAACTCAAGAAAGAAACCAACAGGACTCCACTGGCCATCACATACAGTCCCCAGCTTAAACCTCTCCAACGTATTATCAGGGATCTGCAACCCATCCTGAACTTTGATCCCACACTTTCACAGGCCTTGGGTGGCAGGCCAGTCCTCGCCCACAGACAACCTGCCAACCTGAAACATATTCTCACCAGTAACTGCACACCACACCATAGTAACTCTAGCTCAGGAACCAATCCATGCAACAAACCTCGATGCCAACTCTGCCCACATATCTACACTATGACACCATCACAGGACCTAACCAGATCAGCCACACCATCACTGGTTCATTCACTTGCACCTCCACCAATGTAATATATGCCATCATATGCCAGCAATGCCCTTCTGCTATGTACATCGGCCAAACTGGACAGTCTCTACGGAAAAGGATAAATGGACACAAATCAGATATTAGGAATGGCAATATACAAAAACCTGTAGGAGAACACTTCAACTTCCCTGGCCACACAATAGCAGATCTTAAGGTGGCCATCCTGCAGCAAAAAAACTTCAGGACCATATTTCAAAGAGAAACTGCTGAGCTTCAGTTCATCTGCAAATTTGACACCATCAGCTCAGGATTAAACAAAGACTGTGAATGGCTTGCCAACTACAAAACCAGTTTCTCCTCCTTTGGTTTTCACACCTCAACTGCTAGAACAGGGCCTCATCCTCCCTGACTGAACTAACCTCGTTATCTCTAGCTTGCTTGCATCTATATACCTGCCCCTGGAAATTTCCACTACATGCATCCGACGAAGTGGGTATTCACCCACGAAAGCTCATGCTCCAAAACGTCTGTTAGTCTATAAGTTGCCACAGGATTCTTTGCTGTTTTTACAGAGGGCACTATGTGGGACAGTGGGAAAGAACTGAGAGCTCAGCCTGGCAGGGACAGAAAACCCTTTTGTTATGTTGCACATGAGACTATTGTCTAAGGACTGGACTACATTAGAAAGTTAGGTCAAATCCTTGAGAGACACAGTCAAGCCAATTTAAGCCCTAATATAAACAGCATTAGGATGATGGAAGAATTCAACCATTGACCTACCACTTCTTGGAGAGGTGGATTTATTACAGTGACAGATGAACCTTTTCTGTCACTATAGTAAGTGTCTACACTACAGTGGGCGCAGTGCAGTTTTGCTGCTGTAGTGCTTCTAGTGTTGACATAGCTTAAGCTTGTTACCAGTGCCTGGGTGAGTAGTGCAAAAAAGACTGCACATGATGAACAGTGACAAGCTTTGGCTCTGGGGGCAGGGCAGTGGAATGGATACTTTCAGGCACCTCAAAACTTAACTAATGCAATTTGTATAGAAAGGAGGAATGGAAGGATCTTCATGTCATCATCATCATCTTGCTGCTACAGGAAACCTGAATCTCAGCTGCTCACTCTGAGATCACTGAAGAGTTACTGACATTTTGAAAAAAAATGTCAAGGAGTGGTTCACCTGATCAGCATGGGCAGTGTATATTTGGAGAATGTTTGTTTGTACATGTATTGTAGCTCTTGATCAAATATTAGCTAGCTGTAAACCCCTTATCAGTAAGGTACTGTAGGTTAAGCATTATTGTCATTTAAAAGATGGATATGTTGAGAAAGAAGTTAAATAACTTAATTAAAACCACAGAGGAAGTTAGTGAGAAGGCTGGGATTAAATACATGGATATCATGTTCTCAGTCCAGCATTTTATCCACTTGGACATACTGTATTTCATGCTATAATCTCTTCCTCCTTGTGGCTAGTCCTAAGTAACATTATTCATCAAACACAAGAGTTGGTTCAGCTGCAGGCAGATAGTCAGTGGCCAGGAAGGAAGCTGTGGTAGCTCTGGCACTATTAGTGGCAGCCCAGCAAATTGGTTAGAATGTATTTATGAGTATGGATTTTGTAGGTCCCAAAAGCAAGTCCTGAATAACTGATGGTCTTTAAGAATAACAGTGAAAAACTTTCCTAAGTAGAGATAGTCTTGATAATGTAAACAAATCTTCATCCAGAAAAGGGCTAGAAACTTGACTGTAAGATGAAAGCTGAGACCACCTGGGATGCTATTAAGGTATAAAACAGGAATCCTAAAGCTATAGACTTCACACAGCCATAAGGTTCCCTCTGATGGTGTTGTCCCTTAGAAGCCAATGGTAATATTTGAGTTAATACATTTACTAGAATCCAACCTATAGTGTTCAGTTTTACATCATGCAATTGATTTTTAAATGTAACATTTACCTAGAGAAACATGACTGAAAATACTACTGTCCTCTATCATATATCAGACAATGCACATTAGTAGATGACCATTATATCCTTCTATTTGCTTAAGCTGTTTTGATTTAATGTATTTAAGATCTAATACAAAACAAATTCTACAGTTGAAATTGAAAATATATTTTAATTCTTTAAAGTGAATGCTGCGCTAATGAAAGGTGCCATGTTGACAGCTCTGGGGCCTGAAGCCCTCAATCGATCCACAGAATAGGTATGGCACTGGCTTTTGAATCAAAAGTTCCCCACAATCCTGTCATTGTGCTTTAAGCCTGAAGCAGACGGAACATTTTTAGGTACAGAATATTTCAATCTCCATTCCTATTCAGTCCTTGGCCTCTCTGAGGCTACCAAGAGGATGCTAATTAATGGCAAGCACTATGGTGGATTTTGTGCACTAGTTCACAGTATAACTGTAATTTGGATACCTATCCACTAGGAATTGGATTTATATATCAGCTATCATTTAGCAATACCTATCGCTTTTAGTACTTTTTCAATATCAGTAATATGCAAATGAGCAAAGACATTATCAAAGGTAGAGTACTCCCTTGCTTGAATCTTGTTTTAGATTGTGTATCAGGGTACAAAACAGTCTAAAACTAACCCCTAGTATTTTACGGTATTTTTTTAAAGTTAGACTTATTGTCTCATTTCATTATGCTATGGAAAAATCCAATCCCTGCCCCACTTTCAACTTAGTGAGTGCTAATTCCTAATGAATCTTTCAAAATGTTAAAGTCTGTAGCCTTCTGATTACTTTGGGGAGCAAAATGCACTTGTTATACTAATAACAGTTTCATTCTTTGGTACCCAGAGATTAATTATGAAGAAGAAGATTGGAAAGGCACACAAAGACTGCATGAGTTTTGTTAATACCACAAGTAATATAAACAAAATTATGGAACTAGAAAAAGATCAGAAGAACAGCAAAATCCATATCGTGAATACTCTTGAATCTGCAGGACTCTCCTTAAGGCGAGACAAACGTAAGTTCATCATGCAGCCATCCTGATCCCTCAGAGGGTTGGATTCAATTCCCTTTTATGCACCACCCACCTATTTCTGAGACTATATTTGATTATGTTATGGCCTCTTGTCCATATTTGTCATTCCTGCTATCCATTTTTTGGGATCTGACTATTTTCATAAGTATTTGGACAAATTGTCTAGAGAATCAGCTATGTGGTTAAAGTAGTCTGGCTAAATAAAGCCTTTGTGGTCTAAACAGCCTGACACAAAATATATATGACTAAATCTTCTGATTCAAAGCTGGTTACTTATACTAATGTATATTAGGCCTAGTGTGGCCTTGTACTAACTATTACTACTACTAAGCTTCACGTTAAATGCTAGGCCTATTTTGAAATAATCTTTACGTTTCTTTGCTTACTCCTACTTGTATTATAGATTTAATTTCATTTTCACTAATTTGGCGAGCATCTTAACTCTAAGATATAAATTATTATTTACCTGATCACCTGAGAACACGTCATTGGTCAAAGGTTAACAAGGCCAAATCATTCTATTATTATTTGATGAATATGCCATGTATTGTCTGTACATTGTTCTTTAGACATTGCTTGCATGACAATTCAAATTCTTCAGTATTTCCTCTAGTCTTGTTCAGGCAGAGATACCAATGACATCAATGAAATTCAACTTATGAACAAATACTTCCAAATAAGAACTTCAGCATTCAATTCTTGAATATTATTTTAATTAAAAAAAACTTTAAAGCAAATGAAAGAATAATTGAAAGTTTTGACTGCCTTTAAGGATTTTCTTTGAATTACAAGATTTAGTATTTGGAAAAAAGTTTCAGTGTGAATTTTGTCAAATGATACCATCTGGAGTGATTATAATTAGCTTTGCATTTGTAATTTATTATATTTACTAGAGGAATGTCTATCATCCTGCTGATTCTGGATTATGTAATAGACTCTTTAAATTGCTACTCAGTGAAAATGCAGAAATAAGCATGTTTTCACTTAAAAATTATACTATTAGAGCTTGGGTTCGTCTTTTTATGACAGTCACAAAGTTTTAGTCTTTTCAAATCCTTCAGCTTCTGTCTGTCTCTGCAGCATTTGTGTGTGCTGTAGGCTAAGTATGAAACTAATTTTGGAGATATGCTCAAACACCCAGGTTCAGCATGTACCTGCTGGAAGTGCTATAGTATGTTGTTTGAAAAAGGATGCTGTGCATTAGCACAGCACACTTCACATCAATGTATTTAGAAACCTGGGAAATTCCTGAAGCTATTTTTAAAAAATCAGACATTCCATGATAGACTTTTTTTTTTAATTAAAAGGATTTTATGACTAGGAAATTGTGATTAAAGATCATACAGTATTCGTATTTACCTGCACATCTGCAAAATATTTCATTTTAAATTGTTCTGTTATGTATCTGTTATTATTTTGTTCATCACTATAGCTATATTACATACATTATAGAAAGTAAGATTTATTGGCTGTTTGCATGGATGTGCATGTGTCAATGGGAATAGAACATACATCCAAGGGCAGAAAGAAGCCATAGTATCTAAAATACCACATTGTTTTAAGTTCTCCTAAGATAAATATGTATTTATATGCCTGATTGGCTGCTCACTATAATAAACGATATTGGAAGCAGAGCACTTTTCATTTTGATAATACTGTCTCAGAAACAAACCAATTTTATAGGCCTAGAAATAAAAGAATTGGGGCCCCCATTCAGAAAGCATCTCTATTCAGGAGAGCACTTGAGCAAGTTTTTAGTTTTAATCCCATGCTTAAATGTCATTGAAATAATTGGATTTAAGTACATGCTTAGTGATAATAGTCTGAACAGCGATGGACTTTACATGTGCTTAAAGTACTTTACTGAATCAGATCCTAAACTGGGGCAAGGTGAAAGGAGAGGAGAGGAGTCTTAAAATGGAGATTAGGTGAGATTTATCTCCTTAGTTTTGTATTAGTCAGATTTTATATAGTATCTAGTTTTTGTGTTTAATTTATTTTTATTGGTAGAAAAACTTCTATTGATATTATATTAATTTCATTTTGACTTAGAATTGGGCCTCTGTAGACTCACATTGGAATAGCTTCTTTATGTAATCTCATAAAGTAATAGTCTACAGAGGCCCCAAGATAATTCTAATTTGCATAAATATTGTTTTTCCATCATTTTTTAATTTCATACTTTGAAAGTCCCAGCTCTATGAGTTCATGGCTCAAGAACTATTAGAATTACTACTGCACTATTTCAAAGTATGAAAACATTGTACACACCTATTTGGGACTTTGTTTAAAAAGATATAACAATATAGAATGCAATATTTTAACAAATACTTAGGCATAATTGAATGTTTGCTAGTTTCATGCCATTGGCATTGATATTTCTGCATTTCAAGCATTATGCATAAAGTTAATGGCACTGCTCATTCAAGGATTAAACAGAACAGTGGGTCATATTATTACGGTGATTTTGTATTGTATTTTCTACTGGAATAAGTTGTGTGCTAAATGAATTTCCGGCACATTATACATATGCCACTAAAGGGCATTGGGAGTAGGCAGAAGAGAAGAAAGAATCAGCATAACAGTTAGACTGTTGAGATGACAGTCCAAAATTTATCAAGCAACTGTAAATAATTTAAGAAGCCATAACACCATGCTGTTACAACACAATGTTAGGAGATTTAATTTTTGAGGGTTTGGATCCCAATGAAAGAAACTCAGGTTATGCCACATCAGCTTGGTTAAAATAGGAACTCAGCATCAACTAGGTTAGTACCTGCATGTTGAGTTTGGACTTAAATGATCAGCTCTTCCAGATGGTATCTGATAACTGGATACTTCAAATGACTTAGAGACAGTTCACTTGTTTAGCAAAGAACATACAAATATGAGGCTGATTATAGGCTATTCTAAAAATACAATGATTGCTATTAATGGATGAAGCAAGTGTCTTTGGGGGAAAAAATAAAATATTATAATCAAATGTTTAAAGATTGTATCATAATGCATACACATAAGGGGATCAAATTAAGGTTGTTCAAGCAACCTTAATTCTGGCATTTCCTAACTTTTGAATGCTTGATTTTGCAACCTTAATGATCTTTTGAGGTAGGTTTTTTTATGTAATTTCCTAGGTTTGAAAAAAAGCATACTGAAAAAACAAATTCCATCATGTGGCCATCAGTACGATGCCATGTGTTTCCTCAGCAAGGTTGGAACATTTAGCTCCACTGCACAGACCTATGCTGCTTGATCTAATGGAGTAACTGATCACCACAGTAGGTTGTCATTTTCTACGTGGACCAGCACTAGAAGGGGATGACATACTCACTTTGCCAGTAGGTTTCACAGATATTTGCTGCCAGCAGAAAAATAGTGAGATTCAGTAATCTGGGGTTCCATTTCAGAGTCTGAAGGGGAGTATGTTCTAACGAATACAGACTCTTCTGCCTGTTTTCCTGAAGTTCTGTCCCATCCTCCAACTTATCCCTGTCCCAATCTTGTCTCTTCCCCACCCCGGCTTCTTTTCCCAGTCCTATTCTCCCCCTTCCTAGCCAACTGGTTCCCAGTCTCCCCTCACCAACTCCCAGTGTACCCCCTGGCTGCCAGTCTTTGTCCAACTAGTCCTAACCACTCCTCTCGCCAAGTCACAATTTTGCTCTGCCCCTTCAATACCAGCTTGTTTCAATATACTTATTCCTTTCCCTCCTTCCTCATCTCAGTTTTGGTGTCTAGCCCAGGGACGGAGTATGCTCATCCGCTCTGTGGGGATGGTGCATTTGCAGTCTGGTCAGCACTTGGAGCTGTGAGAAGCTCTAGCATACTCAGTGAAGATGGAATCTTTGCAGATTTTAGCTGGTAAACTCTAGCAAGTCTCTGCCAAGCATGTGCAAAATGTGCTTTTTCAAAAGCTTAAATTGACCAATTTTGGGCAGATTTTCTCAGGGATTGCCAAAGACACTGCCCTGACAAAATGACCATCCTTTTTCAAATTTAAAGTCTCTGCTCCAAAGCAAGGATGTACTTGAGCTTTTTCAAAGAAAAGGTCACCAGAATTTTTTGACATGGGCAAAACAACATATTTTTCCCTAGCCACATTCTCAGAAATGATTAAACTGTTTTGGCTAGAATTTTCTAAAAATATTCATCCTTAGGCAGACATTCAGCATGGAAAATTGCAGCCTGCATGATTAATATTTGGCAAAATCATAGGAAAATAAAAATAGGGTTTTATAATAGAGGACCCAGTGAGGGATTGTGATTTCATAATGCTAGGCATTGTACAGAGAATTTACAGTCTAGGTTAGTAGCAAAATGCAAGAGGCAGATGAAAAAGATTATCAGAGGAAGTGGGTAGAAAATGAGATAACAATATATAAGGATGTTTTCCATAATAGGCAGTAGTCTCAGTTCACCTGCATAGTCACTGTCAGATGTCAGTTTCTTTGTAACATAATGGCAGAAATGAGTTTTAGAGGCATGAAGGAGAATAAAAAAAAAATGTAAGTAATTTGAAAGATTTTTCTCGCATGTTCAAAACAGTAGGAGAGAAAGCATGAAGGCATACAAGAAAATGTCAGAGGCAAGGATAGCTGGTAGAAGTCAATGTCACAGTAATGGAGGGAAATACTGCAGTATTTCAAATATCATTGAGGGGTACTATTTAGTGTGAGCATAAATAGTAGTGCAGCTGTGATTGTACTAGTAGTACTAGCAAGATGCATGATTAAGGTGTGCCAGGTACATACTCACTGGTTTCAGGTTGGCATGTCTTCAGCATGGTTCAGCCATGCCTCTACTGCTGCTATCCATGCTATTATGGCTACTCTGCTATTTATTCTCATGCTATTTTGGGAAGGCTAGTGCTAATATGCATGTATGAGCAGGGGAATCACCCCAACCTGAATTCAGTCATGCAGATAAATCTTTGCATTGTTGAAAATCTACCCCCTAGAATACATCTTTTGCCTTTGTTTCCATCCAGTGGGTAGAGACAGCTATGGAGAATTTTGGTATTCAGTCATCTCTGCTTATAGAATTACAACAATAGTATATAATTGCCTTTCCAATGTAGATATTTGAGTGCAAGATATATAATTTATTCTTTTTTTCTTTTTATTATGGACTTGTGTTTTGTGCTTGCATTTATATTACCATATGTTTTTAGGTTTATGATTATTTTTAAATAGAATCATTTTGCATGTGAAATAGTTGCTTCAAGGATGTTCTATGGTAAATGTTAGATATTCAGAATTTACTTATGCTTAGAGGACATTTAACAGCACAACAGTTTCTGACAAAAAAAAGTAGGTCGCGTTATCCAAGTGTAACTGGGATATTTGGCAAATCACAATGTGTTATATTTTGCTAATGATAATATTTTGCAGAGCAAAGCACTGTAAACTTCTTCTATAATTAAATTTTGCTAATTTATATTGCACTAGGCTTGGCATATCTAAATGTCACTTTTTTCAAACCCCAAAGGATTAACTCTGATTTAGTTAGAAAATTTCAAAGTTATAAATGTTTTCTAGCTTAAATAAAATAGTTACAAATCTGATGTCTGTGATAACTGGATATTTTGAAATACAAGTTAATTTTTGCAGACAACACACAAGCCAGTGCTAAGTAACCCATCTTGCTATCCTGGATGGAGTTAAAATGGAGTTTAAAATGTTTCCCACATCAAATCCTAGACTATTCCTATAAATTTGGTTAGTTATTTATTATTGATAAATGGAAGTTTTATAAGCAGAATAATTAATACCTTGCTCTTGCATAGCACTCTTCATCGATAGATCTCAAAATATTTTAAAGGAGTAAAGTATTATTAAACACATTTTACAAATGGGGAACTAGTGCCCAGTGGAGATTTAATGATTCTAAGTGGTTATGTATGGTTGGCTTAACCCCCCGCCCCCTCCAAAGCTCCTAGAATCTCAAATATGGAAATATCTAAATGAAATGAGAAAGTAAGTTAGTGCATAAATGAATACCACTTAAACATCATTTATGGCTTTGCTAAGGAAACTTGTGTTCAAGCAAGTTGCATGAGTTACCAGAATTCCTTCCAATTGAGAAACTATGTACTCAGTCATTCTAGCTGATCACCATTTAACTGGTTTGAAAAACCAAAACTGCTTCTGATGCACATAAATCAAAGAATGTAGATTTGTGCCTGGCGTATCTAAATATGTTCCTATCTGAAAAATCTTCTTCTGGGGACCACTGATAAGAACTGTATTATAAGGATCAGATTGGAAATAAGTTTGTGGCTCTCTGAAATATGTAACACTCTAGTTTGCATTACATATTTTGTAAATGAAACAATTTATTTAAAAAATGCACATGCTGTGTATAGGAAAACACAGTATGAAATAGCAACATGCTAAAGGCAAAGCCTTTTGTTAAACTCTCTTCCTCACAACTACTACAGATCTACATTGATACCTGAGCCAAAAAATCAGAACCAAGCACCAAGTACTCTGTCTCCAGCTTAGACACTTACCTACAGATATTATGATTGCAACACACTTTTATTACTGACTGCTCATCTCCTATTCTCCTATTGATTCTTCTAAGTTCACAATGGAAAATTGGCTTGGCCTGAAAATCATCAAATTTACTCTGAAGGCAAAAGAAGAGTATTTTGCAAATTTTGAAAACAAATTATTATTTATATTACAGGAGTATCAAGAAACCTGTGACAAAGTGGAAATAGCCTAGGGCTTGTTCACTATACTGCACTTTGTAAGAGTGCCTGCATGGGCCAAATTAAGAGATAATTGATTATGACCGGCTGACTAACTAGTTAACAAGGGGATTCAGCTCATCAGCTGCAGACTTTTAAATAAGACTGGAAGGAAGAGGGGGAAGGCTGGAAAGAAGGGCAAAGCAGTTCAGGTTCTCAGAGATGAGATTACTCTTCCCAGACTCTGTGACATGAGGGTTCAGTGTTGCTTGGGAAAAGTCCTAAGGTGTGAGATATGAAGCTGCATAAAGCACAGTAAATAAAGTATTCTGGTGAATTTACATAAGAGTTTGTGAGGACTCCTTGCAAAGAGAAATCTGGGCCAAGGGAGTTCTCTTTGTGACAAGGCCTCAACTAAGATGGGGACTTCATTGTACTAAGTGCAGTACAAACACAGAAACAATCACCACCCTGAGCTGTTTATAGATAAACAGGCAGCTGGCAGGAGTGGAAATAGAGACACAGAGAGTGGCTTGTCCAAAGTCACACCGCAGGCTTCTAGCATATCTGGGATATGTTAGTTCTCTGGACTTCTATCTCAGTGCCCTATCTACTACTACAGCTGGGAGAAATGGTTTTTCCATCATGCAAGAATTTGAGAGACTAAAAATCTTTCCCCTCTGGAACAAAAAAAAAAACAAAACCCAGGTCAATCCTAATGTTTAGTTTTGATTTTTTATCCTTAAAACATTTAAACATTTTTTAGTGTAAATTAACACTTCTAAGTGAAAACTTGTTTCAGATTGAAAATGAAACTTTTCATTTAAAAGATATCAGAATGGGATGTTTGAACAAATTCAAAGTTCTCTTTTGGATGTTGTTTTTTTTTTAATTGGGAGTTTTGTCAAAAGCAGCACTGTCCCAAGCACAGTTTTGTTTTTGACAAATTGGCATTTTCCGGTGGAAAAAAATTTTTTTGGCAGAAAATTTACAACCAGCTCTATCCATTCCACCATGCTATCTCCCTAATTCTTTTCTTGTTTGAAATAAGCAGCAAAGACTTTATGCTCCGGAGCACTGCTTCAGACAGGCAGTATGCATGCTGAAATTCTCCTCATCATCCGGAGCATTAAAATTCAATCACTGCAGATTATTTTTACAGTGTAATCACATAGTATAAAATTTTGTTTTTCCATTGAAAGCTTCATTTCTAATTACTTGAATGTTCAGTTCCAGCTTTCTACTGACAGCATACACTATTTAGTATAGCATTTGTAAAAAAAAAAAAAGATGAGTAATTGCCCTTCTCCCTTTTTCTTTCTATATACTTATTAGCATGGCAATATTATACCTATTGTTCTAGAAAAATAATTCTCAATGCTCCATAAAATATTTCACACACTACTATAATCCCAATACTTAAATATCTAGATGGTAGCATAAAGTAATTCATCATGTTTTCTTAGCAATCACATTGATCTCATATGTCATTTAGGGCTTAATTATGATTAAGAATATTTAATGTATTCTAACTCACTTTGATAAATTGACCTTACATTTGCTCTAATATGTAAAGGACCCCTTAAAATGAACAGTTTAAATAGCTGAAGTTCAAACAAAAATATTTCAAGAGTGATTTTTTTTTTCTTTTCCTGCAGAAAGCTGACAAGACTTTTGAATTCCATTGTATAGGAGGCCCCTGAAGGGGGAAGGAAACGTAATCTAGTTCAGTATCACACACACACACACACACACACACACACACACACACACACACACACACACTTTTTTTCATGGTAGGCCTTGATCAACTGTGGTAAGCTATAGGACTAAGTGAAACTTCATGGCTCTTTTCACAGGATTCTTAAGAAGCTTTTATTTTTTTGGCCTTGTTCAGTGAGGTTTTGCACACTCCCATATCTGAAATGGCACCATTAACTACCATGTCAAAACCATGAAAAGTCATGATTTTCATATGGATTTCATGTAAAACTATAAATTGGCACCAGGATCCTTGAAAGGTTCAAGTACCTAAGAAATCCTTTTAATAAACATGAGGGATCAGGAAGTTGGTTTAGAGTTTGCAAGAGAACTTTTGTAACAAACCTTCTGCACAGTTGTAGTAGATTGAACTGGAAATCTTGGGATCTATTAACTCTCTGGGTTCTGTCAGTAGAACCCAGCATTATGTGTGAGGTCCATTTGGAGGGGTTCATGGATAAAAATGTCCATATATGGGGACCTAGAGCTGATGAGTGTAGCCCAAAATGGGGCAGGACTGGTGGAGGATTCTTCATTCCTCAAGTACATTCTTAAGGCATCCTCCACTGGTGAAGGTCTTGTAAATCCATGGACAGAACTTAAAGCTTATTCCTGGAACAAACTAGGGGCAAATGACAATGAAAACACAGCCCTCCCTACAGGATTAATTTTCTGCTACCTGGTCATAACTGTTCCTATTGTAGTAGATGAGATGAATTCAAGACTTTGTTTATAAGAAGTTAGCCTCCTTACAGCACAATATTTTCCAATCCTAATGTATGTATTTGTCCCACAACTTTTGTTTCATAAGAGAAAAGGATGTTGGAGGATACTTTTTAGCCAAATGACCAATGATGGACTGAAGTCATCTTCCATGAAGTGGCATATAGTTGGGACAGTTTCTTGCACAGGTTTCCTTTACTTCTCTAGAGCTGTTAGTTACAGGAAAGTAATCAATTCTGGTGCTTGGTACTCTCAGGAAAGTCAGTGGGAACTGGTGACTTTTATGATTTCAGACTAGGATGTTCCCAGGAACTTTCTGTATGTGTGTTCTTGTGGGATTTTTTTTTTGTTTTGTTTTTAAATGGGTAGGCACTTACTAATCAGCGGGAGTTTTCCAAGAACTTGATAAATGCATCCTATAACTTCATTACCTTTTCAAAGTTCAGAGCAGGCATCTTAAAAATGCAGCATAATACAATGTAAGGTGAATGAATAAGTCATAGCTGAAGAAGGAAAATCATGTTCTTCAAATCCTAGAATTGTAGTTTCCTACTGTCCTCCTGAGTTATCAAGTATGTCGTGTAAGGCCATACTATTTTACAGGTTTGGTGATAACCTTAATAACCAAGTATTCCTAGTAATGGAGGTAGTCCTGTTAATCAGCCTGAAACTAGATCTTGGTATTTGAATACCACAACTATGGTATTCTCATGCAATAAAAACTTTCCCCCAAATCTCTGGCTCTGGCTTTACATCTTGTCTTCAACAATTTATTCATGTCAAAATATGTATCACATGGCTTTAGAATAATTCAAGCTCTGAGAATAACAGAATGATTGTTACCATCAATAGAATAGGTTCATCTAAAAGGTTAGAATATTTTAATATGTCTACTCATGCATTTTTAGATCCAGCACAGTAACTAATCCTATTAAGGTGAGATTTGCTTATGGACACTCCCTTCTATGCCAGTGCCAGGGCACACTGATTATTCCTATTAGGAAAAGTTGGAGAACTCTTTTTACCTGACACAACAGAGCTTTAGTATTGAAAAGGTACAACTGATTTCTGCCAATCAGCGATGAAATAATGTTTAGAATTAGATTTTTAAAAAAGTGTTTGAACATCTTTCATTCAAGTTCTTGAGTGGGATTTTCAGAAGCCCCTGAATAACTTAGCAGCACTAGTCTCATTTACTGGGTGGGATTTTCAAAAGCAGCTGTGTCATTTAGGAGCACAGCTCCTATTGGACATCAATGAGACTTGTGTTCCTAAATCATAAATCCCTTCTTCACATCAGGCAGAGGGGAGAATTAAATCTGGGTCTCCCCATCCTAAGAGTGTGCCCTAGCCATTCATATAAGGGAAGGCCTTATTCTCCCCAACCAGCATTTTGTGAATCTGGTCCTCCTTTGTTTTTGGCAGAATACCTGAATTAAAACATTTTTTTAATTGACATTCTTTTTTTTTTGACTTTTTGATTAATTGAAAATTTTATTAAAAATGTATTTTTGGTTCAACCTTGAACACTCAACTTGTTTTTGCAATTGCAGGCTAACCAAAAAAAAATCCATCGGTCTCTCACTAGTACAATTAACCCTACCATGTTTCTCACTGAATTCTTGAAATTTGCTCAAGACTGTAATTTAGTTAGTAAAATAAAGTTGAGAAGTATGAATATGAAATTACAAAAAAGGTTGCATAATGGTATTTACAACGTTTAAATGAAGGCATTTATCGGGGTTTTGCAATTGATCAAAAAGTAATGAGTCAAATCACAATAAATCAATCTTATTACAATGAAAAATTTGTTTTAATTTTCTACTGTTCTCTGCAGTTTCAGATTTCTTGTGCTTTTTTTAGATGCTTTGTTCTATAAAAGACTAACTTAAACTGTAGCTTTTTAACATAATAGAGTATTTGTTATTTATGAATTATTTTCCTGTAATATTGTAATAACAGACATTATTTTAACATTGTATCTAGATATTTCAACAATATGTTCCTGTATAAGTAACAGGGTTTGGTAACTCTTTACTTTTAGAACAGAATATCATTCAGCAGATTCACTAACATTCCTGTTTTCTGACTATCTCAGAGTGGTAAGGTACAAATGCTGGGCAAGAAGCTTTGCAAATATAACAGACGAACAAAGAATGATGTGAAAAATTGTGCAATGAGTCCATGACAATTCCAGATAATGACACTAGTCAATGACATTTCATAACAACTTCACCTGCTGTACGTTTCCACAAAAATATATGATGCATCTGGACCCTTGTTATCAGGCTAGTCACCTATTTTTTTCATCTATGAAAAAATAAATTACTTTCATCTGCCAATTTTTCATTTGCCACTTAACTGCTGTTACTTGTTTTTATAGATAATGCTTTTTGTTGCTATAGGTAGTCTATCACCTCTGTATGATTGCAAAGCTTAAGTGCTCACCCCTATTCAGTTTCAATTACAGGACTGAATCTGAATCCACTCTTGAAGCCTAGAATAGGATAGGTGAAGTATCAGATGAAATACATGCAGCAGTGGAGTTACTCAAACTGTTGAGAAATCTACCCGTAACAAGCATCCAGGATTCTGATCAACTTCCATAGAGTTTGTGTAGATTCACATCAGTGTAACTGAGCTCATAATGGCATATGGGTAGCAATCAATGACTCCATGTCTAGTTGGCAGCTGGTATTAAGGAGTCAGTCCTGGGGCCGGTTTTGTTCAATATCTTCATTAATGATCTGGAGGATGGCATGGATTGTGCCCTCAGCAAGTTTGCAGATGACACTTGTTGTGTATTTGGTTGTCGTAGTAATAGAATCTTGTGTTGCTATGGCAACTGAGTTAGATTATTAGGGGATAGCACAGCCAGTTTTGTCTGGCTGTTGGTGAGTTCTGTGAGTGGCAATAAAATGGCTGCTTCAAGGTTTACAGCTCTCTCTGTCTCCAATTATTTCTTCCTAAAACTGTTGCCCCCAAGGATATAACAACACTAAGCTGGGAATAGTGGTATATACACTGGTGGGTAGGGATAGGATACAGAGGGACCTAGACAATTTAGAGGATTAGGCCAAAATAAACCTGATGAGGTTCAACAAGGACAAGTGCATAGTCCTGCACTTAGGATGGAAGAATCTCATGCACTGCTACAGACTAGGAACCGAATGGATAGGCAGCAGTTCTGCAGAAAAGGACCTACTGGTTATAGTGGATTGGAAGCTGGATATGAGTCAACACTGTGTCCTTGTTGCCAAGAAGGCTAATGGCATTTTGGGCTGTATAAGTAGAAGCATTGCCAGCAGATCAAGGGATGTGATCATTCCCCTTTAGTCAACATTGACGTGGCCTCATCTGGAGTACTGTGTCCAGTTTTGGGCCTCTCATTACAAGAAGGATGTGGAAAAATTGGAAAGAGTCCAGCAGACAGCAATAAAAATGATTAGGAGGCTGGAGCACATGACTTATGAGGAGAAGCTGAGGGAACTGGGTTTATTTAGTCTGCAGAAGAGAAGAATGAGGGAAGATTTGATAGCTGCTTTCAACTACCTGAAAGGGGGGTTCAGATAGGATGGTTTTAGACTGTTCTCAGTGGTAGCAGATGACAGACCAGGGCGTAATGGTCTCAAGTTGCAGTGGGGAAGATTTAGGTTGGATATTAGGGTGGTGAAGCACTGGAATGGGTTACCTAGGGAGGTGATGGAATCTCCTTCCTTAGAAGTTTTTAAGGTCAGGCTTGACAAAGCCCTGGCTGGGATGATTTAGTTGGTGATTGGTCCTGCTTTGAGCAGGGGGTTGGACTAGATGACCTCCTGAGGTCCCTTCCAACCCTGATATTCTATGAATGTAGTCCAAGAGATCTTACCTTCAGGAAGAAGCAGCAGGAATTATTGATGTTATGGAATTGCAATATCCTATACACTGCATTTAATATACACTGTTTGAATTTAATATACAATACTAATAAACCCCAAGAGCATGCTATACAAATAAAAAGACATGATCACTGCCTACCAAGCTGTTTACAGACTAATTGCAGACTTGATGCAAATAATTGAGTAATAAGGCAGCAGAGAAGAGTAATGGAAGAGGGACAGGGATAATATCAATAAGATGATGTGGTTATTCGGCAAAGACAAGTTTACAGTATGATGGAGTAAGTATATATTTTAATAAATTCAGTAGCTTGATTGGACAGTTTCTTGTGAGCATTGGGAAGGAATTGTTCTTAGGACAGATTTCTATGAGGAGATGATAGAGGATTTGCAGACTAACTTAGTCTACATGATTCTCCTGCTTTTTAAAGGGGAAAGAGAACAATCAGGCTCAAAATTTGGCATCCGGTTTTTAATCTGCATTTCTGACTTTTGGCTAAATTGAACAAACTCTTCTAAAGTGAATGAGAAATTACCATTAGAAAAGTTCTTACTCTACAACAGTCAGCATTTTTTTAAGAAAAGCACATGGCATTTCCTTATTTAGTGTACAGAAATATTGTGGTATCTCAGAGAGTTCAAAGTTATGGTAACCGTTAGGAAATGCTGAGTTTTAATGGTATCTAATGTACATTCCCAGCAGCTACTGTTTAATTTAACAGGTTTGTGGTTTAACATTGTCAAAGTAAATTGAATCTGTTGTAAAGAGATTCATTATAAATTTACTCTAGATCTAGTCCCTGTTGGTCAGGATTCATTAGTGAATTGCACTAATTTCACTGTAACTGGTTTTGAATCACAAGTATGTTTTTCATCTTAATTTGCTTTAAAAGAAATCTGGAATAAAACAGACAACTATGTAAATAAGAAGAGTTCTGTGTAGCTCGAAAGCTTGTCTTTCTCACCAACAGAAGTTGGTCCAATAGAAGACATGACCTCACCTACTGTGTCTCTTTATGTAATTAAGACTCAATCCTGATTCCTGCAAAGTTAGGAGGAAGAGGAGGATTCGATTAAAGTCCTACATGTTGATGAGTTTCATTTTTCAGTTCAAAATGATTTTTCATTTTGAAATGTAACTTACAGTTACAAAGTAAAAATAAAAAAAGGTCAATCAAAACAATTTTTTTTCACAAACATGAGATATTTTGATCTGATCCAAATTATTTTTGGCTGGGAAAATTTTTGAGATTGACTTATTGTCCCAATTTGGGATGGGAAAATGTTTTGAAATCTTGGAAAATTCTCACAGGATTGGTAACTATTTCCCAAGCAGTTCTGTTCCAGAGTTCTGTTGGGAGCCTGCATTTCTGTCTCTAGCTTGACTCTACTTATTGCACTTGGTTCCTCATTAATAGAAGTGGCCAAATAATGTGAAGATATTATTTAAAATTTGTAATTTTTATAATGATGAATGATAAAAAAAATTCTTTAGCTTATTCCCCAAAATTAATTAAATAAATTATTTTCACTGTATAATTTGAGCAGCTCTGATAATTAGGCAACAAAATATCACTGCATTAAATTAACACAAATGATACCCAGATATAACCATGAGTCATAATTTTTTTAATGTGGACACAAACCATAACATATATTCCAAAAGAGAGACAGTAGAGAATTGAAAGTTACTTAGAGTACTTTACCTTTTCAAAAGTGTAAAAGAGTTGTTTTATTGGCAATATTTGAACAGCACTGCTTTTTGCCTGCAAGAGAAGAAATGCAGTTTAAAAAAAAAAAAAGAGCTCCAAGTTTGTTCTGAATGCAAGATGAGGATCTCAGGTTACATAAAATCAATGACTGTTCCTTCATGTGCTTTTAAAAAGATATATTGCCTTAGTTAATAATTCTTCTTATGGATGAATATCAGAATTAAAAAGGAATAGAAATAATTTCACATGTACAGGGGGAGTTATTTAATTACTCCTTTCCTTCTGTAGTGGTACCAGGGGCCCTACCACCATGAAGATCAGAGAGCACATCTTCTCATGATTTTTGCCTTTTTGAATTTTGTTTCATCCCTTCTGAATCATAGAGAAAAATGCAAAGAAAACTTCTTTTAACTTTATAACCCATTTTAAAAAAATGTTTGAACCATTCCAAAGAGCACTAGCTGAAACCCGGTAACTTTTAGAGTGATTATGCATTTTTCACCCATGGATTATTATTAATCATAAATATGGTGCTGTAAATATGCATTGTACTTTTGTCATAGCTGAACAGTGCCAAACAAATAACTAATCCCTGCCCCATAGTGTGTTAACATTGGAAGGTTAATATTGGAAATAGGTGATGGAGCTCGAGTGGGATGTTTCTGTCTCACTGAAGTCAGTGGAAAGACTCCCATTCACACTAATGGGGTTGAATTGAGTCTAAAGGGAACAGTCAAAAAAAAAAAAGCTTAACTAGAGCAGAGAAAAGAGGATGGAAATAAAATAATGTGTAATGCAGAGCTGTAGGCAGGAATTCTATAGAAACAGAACTATAGGGGGCTCTTTACTTATATCTGGTATTTATTTAAGAATAATTCATCTGAGGAAAGTAATCCAAAAGGGGTGGCCAAACTGTGGCTTGCGGACACATGCAGCTCTTTTACAGTTAAAGTGTGGCTTGTGGAGACCTCCCCATTCTCCACCTACCAGACTGGGGGGGAGGGAAGCTTGGGACCTCTGCCTTGCAGCAGGGCAGTGGAGTAGGGGCTTCTGCCCAGTGGGGAAGAGTGTCTTGGGGCTTCAGACCCACAGAGCATGCCTGCTAGGGCTCAGGACTTCAGCAGGAGTGGGGCTAAATCCCCAGCTCTTAAATGTCTGAAGATTGTAGTAGGCTGCTTGGAGGTTCAGTAAGTTTGACCACCCACCATATACAGTGCTTAATTTGTGATTAATTTGATCACAAATAATGTAGATATAGATTCAGAACGGATTCTTGATGTAGCTCCATTGAAGTCAATGGCACTATGTCAGCTTACCAGCCACTGAGGATCTGGCCCATTGAGTAGATATAATTGCTAAAGAATTTATGGTCAAATTATGACTTTATAAGGTAAGGTTAGCAGTGAGGAGTGGTGCTTGAATGATAAATCTTTTTTCCAAAATGCTTTAAATAATTCAGGAGCACAGGACTGTGAATAGTATAAGGAATAAATTACAGAAAATGGGGTGTAGTGTTACAGCAAATATAGGCACATGTTTTATCATTACAAAAATAAAGCATTTATTCATAAGGTGATTAACAGGAAGAGAGACATAAAGACGTATAGGGCATATCCATCAAGGTTTAGACCCCACTGAGGCTGAGCAAACAAGATTCTAGCGGTCTTTGCTTGGCCAATGTGGGAAGGATTTGTTTTCTGAATGCTGTCCCTACTCTGGGTACACAACCTCATGGTTTTCAGGAAAATACCCTGTCCACGTTGGTCAGTGAAACATTTCTAGAAGCCTGATAGCCCCACAATCATGCTAGCAGAGTTCTAGTCAAATTGTGGCCAGGGGGCATTCGGGACTTGGGGGAGTGATAAAGGAGAGCACTTTAATGATAAAATCTTTCTTAAAAAATGTGTTACATCTGTGTCCTTTATTTTACTAATTTTTCTCTTCCTAAGCTTTGCCCATTTCTGATCTCTCTGACTCTTCCTTGTCCTCATTCATCCTTTCTGGCATAGAGTTGCTGTAGTGACATCAAACTTCTTCCTCTCAGTGCTCCTTAGTCCTTCATATAGCAGAATGGTTGTTTTCTACAAGCTTGCATGATCATGCAAAACTTGGAGCAAAAAATGTCTCTTATGCAAAGTAGATTGTGCTCAAGGGTTTCAGACATTTTCTTTAAAACAGGACATGTCAGCAGGGAGATGGAAGGCCTGCTGTTATTCGCAGCTGTCTTAAGATTGTATCATGACATTTTCTCCAGATGGACATTTTAAAATTGCATTTCTATCTGCCCTTTCTATGAATATCATCATACTGGTGGAATCTCTGGGATCTAGGTAGGCATCATTTGAGATTCTCTGCTTCCAAAAAAATTAATTTCATCAGTAAAAAGTCAGTCTTAAATTTGTTCTACAGAAGCCATTAGTCCACTTTAAAAATACTTTATGGAACTGCATGATAACCCATATTAGATCTTGGAATCATTTTGGAATAGTAAGTGTGCGTGTGTGTGTATATAGTGTGTATGTATATGATTATTCATACCCTGTGTTTACAAAATACCCTAGAGCGAGTCACAGGAATAACCAGTGAGCTTACCTTTATACAAAACAAAACAAAACAAAAAAACCCTCTTAAACTAAGGTGATCAACATTTTGTAAACTATACAAAACTGAGAATCTAAATTGAATGCAAGGATTCCAAGAAATTCTGATCACTCCAGTCGACTTTTGCCATATGGCAAGGTTACTGATGAAATGGCAAGAGAAGGGCCAGATTCACTGCTGTGACCAGCTGCTGGCTACAGAATAATACAGGGGAGGCTGCCAGGAAGATGGTACAGTTCCCTGATTCTCACCCCTTTCTGCAGCAGAGGTTAGAGAAACTTGAACATTTTCAAAATGAAACATTTTTCTTTTGACTTGTCATTTAAGAATTCCCCGTAATTTTATGTTTAAAAATCCAGACATTTAAAAATGGCTTTTCGTTTGACCCAAAATAATAAAAAAAAATCTTCAGACTTCGTGTTTCTCTGAAAACTTCAAATTTTTGTTTGCTGTATAACCATAATTTTTTTTTTGGACTTTTCAAAATTGCCAATAGTCCAAAAAATTCTGTTGTTCACCCAGTTCTAATCTGGAACACAGCATGCCCTAGGCACTCTCTGACACATAAGCCACCAAACACTGCTGCATGAGCCCTTTGAATAGGACTAGTGCTCCGGGGGAAGACCATTCTGTGCCAGCCTAATGGCTGGAACAAAATGCACTCCCCTGGTATGCAGGAAGGCAGTCTTCACTTTTCCTGGGACAGTGCCACAGTCTAGCCCTAAATGCGTGAATTACAGTTAAAGAAACGGAATCAATATGTAGAATTCATAGATACCTTTTTAAAATGCACAATTACTCACACGTGCATTGGTGCCTAAAGCCTTGTCTAAACTGGACCAATGCACCAGTAAATCAATCTAGTTATCCCAGTGCGAACTCCTAATATTATTGTACTTTAATCAGCGTAACCCTTGCTTATATTAATTTACTTTAAATTACTGACTTCTCATATTTGAGGCTTGAAATGCAATTCAGTGTTCTTAATGTTGTCTAACAGTGAATGTGGTATCATTTATCTGAGGGACTGTCTATGCAGAGTTGTGCTGATTTAAATTAAGGTGTTATTTTAAAACCAATTTAATTAAATTGGTAGAAAAGACTACGTGGACACTAGTTTAAATCAAGCTTATTTCAATCAATTAGGACATGTGTAAAATAAACCATTCTTTAAATGAAATTATAGTGTCTCCATGGATTTACATCAGTTTAAACTGGTTTAATAAATGAAGTATAAATCTGTGTACGGGCAAAGTCCTAGGAATCAATAGAAACATTTGATATGAAACAGTTGCATCCTTTTAAACAGCAAATGTACTCTATAGTCTAAGAAGGAGCTTTATGGTTTTTTAAATATTTGAATCATATTTAGCTCCCAAATATTGTTTGCATTTATTTCAGTACATAGGAATTTTATATATATATATATATTTAAACTGGTTTGAAACTGGCAGACGCAAGTAAATTCTTTTAAGCCTCCTACTCTATTTTGAAATCCCTACATGGTATTGAAATACCCCTTTCAAATTTTCCTGCTAGGCAACATAAATGTGGGAAGAGTGTACATGAAAATAATATAGTGGATGACAATCAAATAACAATAAGAAGAAACTATTTAGAGCAAAAATCCAATTAAAAGTATATAAACACAATTCCAACTTCAACATTAGACAGTTTAAGAATGCATTCTGCCTGGAAACTATATACAGAAGTTGCATTGCATAAACACTTTAAGAAAGTTTGACTGGTTATACAATAGCTAATATATCAGTGCTCTACTGAACTGAGCATAGTCTGAGTAGCCAAGAATATGTCATTTTAATGCTAGCTCTGTCACTGTGATGTGTGATATTGACAAAATTACTCTAGACCAAATTCAGCACTTCAGTTTGCGAGTACATTTCCCAGTGCCCAACACCACTCTCACCTCACAACAAATTGGGCATCTGTGTGCATGTTTACCTCCACTGCCCTATATTAGCTGATGGGTTTATGAGGTGATACAATACAGCTGGAGTGCTGGCTGCTCACGGCTTGCAGACAACTGAGTGCAAATTTTGGCACAATGTACTTGCATCTGTGTGATCAGTTGTGTTGGCTTGAAAATTATTTATTGGATGCAGGTTTTGGCCTTGCCCCTCCTACCAGCTACCATTTTTGATGTTGTATGCCATGTGTGTCTTTCTTTGAAAATGTGCAGTGGGCATAAATACCATGTGTATCTGTTATGGCAGACCCAAAGCCCAGCCTTTTGAAAATTTTCTGCTATGGTTTGGATGTGGAGTAGCGGAGTAACACTGAGCTTGTGAACCATTCCTGACATTATTCCCCCTCCCTCCATATCTCTTTCCTAATTCTCATCTCTTTTTTTGCCTTTCTTGTTTATTTTCATCTATTTTAAAAATCTTCTGAGTCCTTCTCGGTCATGTCATATGTGTTCTTCAAGGACCTGATTCAGCAAAGCTCTTAAGCATGTGTTTAAATCCATCCCCATTCAGCAAAGCATTTATGCATATGCTTAAAACGGAGACTGTGTGTAAGTATTTTGCTGAATTAGGGCCCAAAGGAGAGTTGCTTGTACAAGGCCTGTAACAGCTGTCATTTTCTTTATATTTATTATGTAAACAGTTAATAAAAGTTGAATTAATTAATAATGACAGGCAGCATTCTTTTCATTATTATTGTATGACAGTAGCACCTCGGAGACCTAGTGTTAGACCAGAAACCCAATGTTCTAGGTGCTATGCAAACACACTATAAAAAGATGGTCTCTACCACAAACTGCGTACAGTCTAGGTATAAGAAAAAGAGAGAACGGGTGGATACTGACAGATAAGGGAGCACGAGGAGACAGAGACAATACTGGAAAATGTGACAGATAGTGGTCACAGCTCACCAGCTGCCTAACAATTGTCAATTTTTTTTGGTAATCTTTTAGATTGTGAAGAAACATCATCATCAACAATAACAGGGCTCCCCTTGAAACTACAAGACATGTTAGATTGAAAGCCAGCATGCTTACTTAGCTGTGCACTATTCTTAGCAAACCAGAAAGACCTGTATTAGATTGATTTTTCTATTAAACCGCTGGTGACATTGATAACTGAATACGCCATGAAACTCAGCAGGATTATTACCACATCCCTGTCTATTTTAAGTAATTTTCTTTTTCTTTGGATTGTGAAAGAATTGGGATGTAGCTATACATAGTGTGCAACAGATTAACCAAAAACAAGGTTATTAAGACTTAATTCAGCAAGGCAGGATAAATATTTGTGACCTGACTGCAAGAGATGATGATGATATTAATGCTTTTCAGTGCATTACTATGTGAGTGTTTTAACACTGAAACTTCCAGTATATTTTTATAAACTGTCCCGGGCCAGTGTGTCCTGTTCCCTTCCCCTATAAGAGTAATCACTAGATAGGTGTTTTTTGCCAGAGTCTCCAAAGAGGAAACGCAGAGGCATCCTTAACCCACCCTATAGTTTAGGGTCTGATTTGTGATAGGTAGTGTGATAGGTCGGCCTAGGATCAGGATATTGAAGCAACTACCTGAGAGAACTTGGGGTGACTTCTTGCCTCTCCTGCAGTTGCAGTAGATGTATCTTTCCCAGTCGGCAAGTGAAAGAGCAGTTTCTGTGAGTTCTTGTAACTTCTATTTTCTTGCCACTAACTTCTGTATTTATTTTCTGTTTGATCAAGATCGTGTTGGGGTTTATAAATTGCATCAATCATGCTATGACAACTGATAAGTGTTCTGCAGTCTTTACAAGGAGGAATATTTAGCTCAGTATTTGGTGAAAAGTTCAGGGAAGGGTTTCCATGGGACAGAGATATGCAATGTTAGAGATTGCTGGAGACTGGCTCAGTGGCAACTTTTTTTTGGGGGGGGAGGGGGGTAGGAAATAGAGATTTTTGCTTGTGGTCCAAGGCTAGCATCCAGATCTGGATGGTATCAGTTGGTCTGGTGACACTTTCCACGATCTTTAAGTCAGGAAAAAGTTCATTCAAAAGGATTATAGCTTTGGCCATCCTTTGATCTAAAGACTATGGCCCCAATATACCAAGATTTCTGCCATTTTAAGGGTGACAAGTAGCTCTAAAACCATAGAATCCAACCACAAAAGGATTGAGGGGAAGTGGCTATGGGAAAAGCCTGTACTATGTAGTAGAGATAGAAAGACATGGCCCCATATACTAGGTGGGCATAAATAAGGGGACCTGGCCAAAACTGTGGGACTGTGTGTGGGATATATATTCTGTATATATATTTTTTTCATTAGAATTATTCCTTTTCTCAATTTCTTCTTCTATTACATCCCGTCTATATTTGCTTTTCATGCTATTTGTTCCCCCACCAGTTGCTGCAGGTGGATGGTATTTGCCATCTCCAGATAGGCCAGAGTTAAAGTGGTGTTAAAATTTAAAAAATACATCCATATTCTTCAGCACCAAAAAGTAGACTTATGTTTGCCCAGTGGTGTTCTCTGCCCTTCCAGGACAGTGTAACCAGCAAAACAACTTCTGAAAACCAGAAAATACACAGTAAATACCACCACCACAGTCATCCTATTTTTACTGGAGTTTTCTTTTTGTTTCTCTCTCTCTCTCTCTCGCTTCCCCCTTCCACCGCCAGGATCTTTCCTAAGCAGATCATGAACCCAATAACATTTGATTTTGAGTTCAACTTTCAAATTCACAATTTTTTCTCACTCCTCCTCCTAACTTTGGTGCAGTGAATGTTGGATACTGTGATTGTTTCTTCCTCACTGACCTAAGTAGAACCCCTGATAATGAATTATAAGATGTCTTTTGTGGGACAGAAGAAATGACAGACAATATAAGCAGGAATGAAAAAGTACCTGACTGTGGATAAGTAGTACTCATTGAATCCTATTGTTGGCTCCTTCAAATAGCAATTTTATTGCTTCTTAGAAACTTTAACCAAGTGTTTTTTTTTAAAACTTGCCACTGTTACCTGTTTACCAGGCAAATTAAAGGCGAACTTTTTGCTTAACGCCACTTTGAATCCTCCAAACACAGTCTGTGTCAGTTTTCCATCCTGGACTTGGCTTTTGTCACCGCTAGAGAAGACACTAGTAAGAAATAATAAGGGAAGGGGGCTGAAATGCTTGCTGGAAGTATTTAAAATGAAGCGCTATGCAGTGTCACGGGTAAATGATCATTTGGATCTTCAGTGTTTCTAAACCTTCAAGCATGAATCTCTTTTGAGACTTGACCAAATGTTGTTCTTTGTTGACTGTTTACAGTAGGAGCATTTGTCTGGTAATAAGAAAACTAGGTTTATGTTGAAGTCCCTATAACTGACATTTTATTATTGCAGTTCCCAAAGATATCATACTGCGTAACGTGTGCCAGTACTCAGAAGAATCTATAACAATCCTCTGGTATGATAGTTTACCATCTGTCTCTGTCATCATCCTAATTGCTTTGAATGATCTCATCTCCTGACAAATGAGATCAGGTACAAATAACCTGTGTATTTTACAAGTTCATTTTCCTAAATACTAATCGTTCAACATAGGGATGAAAAATGGGCTTGTCAGCACTGAATATGCAGTAAGAGTAAATATCAGAATGTAGAAAATACTGTTGCTGAATGTTGCTTTAATTGGCTTAAGTTCCAAGTCCCAGGGGCATCATTACAGGGAAAAAAGTTTTGGGGAGCCAAAGTTGTATTTGCATATAGAACAGTTTCTGTCCAAAATAGCCTCACGAAGGAGAAACTAGGGAATTATTGCTTTCCTAATGAATGACCACAGCCAACATCAGGGGACGGGGGCAGGGGGAATGGAAGATATAGTGGAGCATAGAGATCTATGACAAGTATGGGGGGAGCAGACCAAGGCCTAGGGGGCAAGGATGCATGGCAACTGCACCCCCCGTGGCCCATTGCAAATTATGCCCCTGCCAGGCTCCTCTTTTACTATCAGTAGACTATGAGAACCACTGCCCCAAGTTGTTCATAGATTTAAATCTGTCATGTCATTTCAGTGACTGGCAGTACATGCAGAATTCAGAATAAGCCGCATGAAGAGGTGCCTTGGCCGTTTTCTGATCAAAGACACAGAGTAGCTGGCGGTGATAAGTTTTAATGATCACAGCAAGCAGTGGTTTAATCAACCGTATAAAAATGGTTCATTCACTTTCTGCGTGGATCATTCCTTCACGTTCGGGGGAATACACTTACCTTGTCATAAGCCTTTCAGTGGCGATGCCTAGTATCTTTAATTCTCTTTGCACAATATTTCATTCCTGTTACTACCTGTATGGTTTGTAGTAAGAAACTGTAAATAAATGTATCTTTAATACATAAAGATAGATATATTGTTGCCAATGAAATAAGGGTCAGATTCTTACCACAGTTACACCAGTGTAAATCCAGAATTATGCTACTGAAGCCAGTAATTTGGATTTGCGCCGATGTAACAGAGGCCCCATGTGAGGAAGCATAACATAGCTAAATATCACTACAGCTAGACATTGCTGACAAAATATACAACAAAGTAGTGTTTGGAACCTATTTTATTATGATAGAGTAAATGACACAGAGAACTCATTAATAGGTTTCCGCTGGGATAAATTTGCCCCCCAACTCTACACCATCTTCTGCCAATATAGACTATGGCAGACAGAGGGCCAAATGCATGACATCTATCAAGAATTTGGCAGCCCTGTCACACTTTACTTCATCTCAACTGGATTCTCACACTTCCACTAAGCTGCAGGAAGGCTGTAGACCTTTGTCTGCAGTTCTAGTTTTAGCCTTTAGGGGATGCTGTTGAGCTAGATTAGCAGGCAGCCAGCCACTGGGAGTCAATGGAAGGCTGGAGAAGAAGGCAGCTGAGGAAACAGTACAAGGTTAGAGGCTCATTGCTGGCCCCACAACCTACCGCCTCACATGCAGCACCAGGCTCCCACAGCACAAAGACACAGCCACTCTACCTCCTGCCAACATCCAGCCCCCCGACTCTCTAGCCTCCAGCATCCACCTGCCACCCAGGAGATCTATGCCCCCCAATAACTCTTTTACCACCAGCAGTAACAACAGTCCCAGGGGCCACACAACCAGTTATTCCTGTTTCCCTCTCAGACTCCTCTCACCTAGCCAGACACAAGCAAGCTCTTGCACACCAAGCTGCAGCTGCCAAGTTATGTACAGCTCCGTGTTCTGCCCCAACACTGCTTGGGCAGGGTGTGTGTTGGTCATAAGCTTAAATTTATTATTATATACAAATTAGTTGCAAATATGATTTCATTAAGTTTGCATAAAGTGTGTCACCTGGATCTGAACAAAACTTAGCAACTATAGGTGAAGGACTCACCAGTGGTCAAAAGATTGCTAGAAAGACATCAGAAAAGTAGATGAAATCCAGATTTGCCTAGATCTCTTAAATCACTATGGTACTTTCAAAATAACATTCTCCAATAATGGGAGCTTTGAAGCAGGTTGCCACTTTGCCAAGATATTTATATAGTGATCCTTTAAAGGTTAAGATTGTAGGGCATCTTGCTTCTGAACAGTGGAACCAAGAGCTCCCCAGTTACCTTAACTAGTCCAAAGGCAAATAAGTCCTGTCCATAAGATCCTGAATCCACCAAGCATCTTCTGAATCTCAGAAACTAAGTCATTATCTGACCCTTTGATGACGAGAGTTGGTTCTGAATCATTTATTTATATTTGGCTTTTTGTTTGTGAGATGAATAGTCTTTACAGACATATTAGGGGCTTTTCACAAATTGTTCATAGTGAGAGCTCCTTCAGTTAGATGGCAATGGGAAATCACTACTGAAACTTGAAGTGTCCAGATCAGTTATATTATATATGAGCAATGCTGCTATGTTACTATTGTCTGTCTGAGAGGCCAGGGGAAGGTTCCCTTTATGCTCTGTCCTTTATGCTCATTCAAATGGAAGACACTTTTTAAAAATGGTCGTGGTGAGGAGGTTTAGATTCTTTTGTCTATCGGTCCACTCAGTGATCTCTGTTCATTGTACAGGTAGCCAAAACACACTAAGACACTCAGTTTCCTCCCCAAAAACAATTTGGTTTTTTTTTAATTTTGTTTTTGTTTGTCTCTCTTGCCCTTCCCCTCTGGAATAATGTCAGTCTGCCTCCTACTCTCCCAAAATGATTATTGGTCAGCCTCTTGAAAAAAATAATGGTCAAGCAACTGGTGATTTTGAGAACTGAACTTGAGACACACAAAAATACCTTGTTGTTTTTTTTTATTATTATTTTAAAGTGTGGGTGCTCAGAGCTGTGTCTGGACAGTGTCTCAACTCTGAGGGCCACTGACTTGAGAGAGCTGAAGTCCTTCCCAAGACAGGACTCCTTACTCCCCAGGCTGCAAGTCTTCAGAGGGGTGGGTAGGACTTCAGCTCCTTCCTGCTCCCTTTGGGATGTGATGTTCCTCTGAGGGAGCAGCCCATGTACTTACAAATTGACCTTTGATTGGGCCTCAAAGGAGTCAGGAAGTTCCTTTCCTGCTCCCTTCCACTGAACACCCACATTAAGGGCATGTTACACTCTTATAAACTTCCACCTTCATAGCTAATTATAACCAACCTGTGCTCCCCACAAAGAGAGGGACAGACAAATGCAGACAAATGCTTCTAAATTGATAATAATATTGCTTAATATTGGGGAGAGGGGGAACCTCTGACATCAAGATCAAAAACCTGAAATTTTGTGAATTTTGTGGAAACATTCAGTTTCTCTGCAAACTATTTAGGAAGAAAACTCAGTCTTTTTACCAACCCAGAGTACGTAATGTTTATCTTGCCAAGGTGAATTGCAGTTTTGACCCTGCAGCACATTTGCTCTGTAATGTGAGATAATGGCACGTGGAATCCCTGAGTCTAGTTTTGCTGTTCATTCATTCAGCCAGGAGCACTGACTGCTGTAACTGCAATTGTGAGCTGCTGAAAACCTGTGAAACTTTGTTTTTGAGCCAATAGCTGAGGAACATTCTTTGAAAGAACCCCAAAGTTTTACACTGATCCTGTGAGGTGCTGGGCACCTGTTAAGCCCCATTGGGTACTATAAGTGGTTAGCACATTCAAGCTTTAACCCTCTGATTCAGGCTTAACATCACAAATGGTATGGGAGACTGACTTAGTTTTCCAAGATATAGAAAGACACATTGTGTTCAGTTAAGGGAAGCAGTTGCTTTAAAAAAACATTATGGAACGAACCTGGGATAATTAATTTGTTTATGAATCAGAATGAAGTTATTGAATAAATTGCTGCAGAATTTCCAAATGAAACTGAGGTTAATGAATTCTTTATTGCAAATCAGAATGGAATTATTTGAAGGAGTTGCTTTTGATCTCTTGCAAAGGAGCCTGTGCTAATTAATTTGTTTTTATTGCAAATAAGAATGAAATTAGTGAATGAATTGGCCCTTTTTGGACGGAATAGCGTTAGGATTGATTGAGTTTGTTTTTAGAATCTTAAACATTGCTGAAAGGAATTATTATTGGATGAATTGCTTTTGCTTCCTAATTGAACTTAATAATCAAATGCTCCTTACTTTTGTTGCACTGAAGAACATAAAATACTGTTAAAATTATTGCTTTTGATTTTTGAGTGGAAAAAGGTAGCTCACTGTAGTATGTTTTGTATCAGTTCAGGGCTCAACTTTTGTCCAAGCCATAGGAGTAAACTAAGGCCCAATCCTGAAAATGTATGCACGTGTGAGTAGTTCTGTTTAGAAATAAAGGTGAAGGAAACTTTAAAGAAGAAAATTAATAGTCTACTGACTATAAAGTGTCCAAAGGATAAATTCAAGAACTGGACACTTTTTCAAAATATTTTCAAAACAGAATGAGAAATTAATGAGCCTTGCCTCATAACATTCATTTCACTTAATTTGTCACTGAACCCTCTAACTTGTTGGATATGCACACTCAGACATGTAGGCATCAATACAAGTGGGACAAAGGATGGAGTTGCTTTGTAGGCCAATAATATGGTGATTTTTTTTACAACCAATTACATCCTTCCCTGCCTTTATAGACTCAAAACCACAGGTGAGCTCCTTGCCTGGCTTACTGCCAGCTTATGTGATGGGCTGTTGGGGAGACTGGGCTTCCAGGATCTGTGGCTCTGGGATTTCCCCAGGTTCACATACCACAAGGCTCCCAAGTATTCCTGACTGCAGTTTAGGACCTAGCTTCCAACTCCACAGCAGGCAGGCTCTCAGGCCTTCCAGGATCCCTGCCTTCAAGATGGGAACCCCAGCTCAAAATCTCCCAGCTAAGCCATGATTTCCAGGACTTCTAGGCTCGTGGCTCCCCATCAGTCCCCTAAGGTAGATGGGGGATCCTGGGAACCTCAGGTCTTGGGCTTCCAGGCTCAATTTCTGTCAAGATTTTCTAAACAAAACGTTGTTTCAAAAATATATATATATATTATTTTTATTTTCCCTTCCTCAGGAAATCTCAAATTCTATTTTTTTCATTCCAAAACAGAATTATTTTATTCTCTCTTTCTCACCCCCGCTACCCCAAATTTCTTATGGAATGGAAATTCCAACTTTTGAGTAGTTCTAGTAATTACATCAATCTATAATAATATCAGTGAATATTTCTCTAATATGGAGAGGGGTAGGCTGCTCTAAATTATGTAACACAGGCCAAACTCCTCCCCATCCAGCCCCAGGATCTGGCGAATCGGAAGGTGGCTTACAAGCCATCTTTCTTCCCCTTCTTGGGTCCTTCTACATGTGTAGCTCAACTGCTCCTGAGTGTCTGGATCACAAATGTCACTATTAAGAAATTTTTATCCATAACATAAGGCAAAAATAAATCAGACAACGCAAGAAACATAAACCGAGAAAATGAAGTGTAAATGGACAATTTATCTCAAATAACTGCATTTTTTGCCCTGAGAATAGGGAAGATTAAAAATGATATTCCTATGTATATTTATTTAAGGCAAAACTGTCCTTAGCCAAATCCCAAGATCTGACCATTTTCATACTTTGGGATGTTTAAAATCTTGATCCAGATTTTATGCCCTCAACCCACCTTCTTGCTCCTTTATATAGTAAACAATCTGAGGCGCATACTGTGCCTTCCTTTTGTTGTTGGAAACAAATCATGGATAATAAATTATTTCATTAGAAACTGAAGACATCCTGCCTTCAGGGGAGTGTAGAAATTGCTATAGTGGATTAGTTCATCTAACTGAGTATCCTGCCTCTGACAGTAGCTAATGCCACGTTCTTCAGAGGGAGTTATAAACACCCCCTGGTAGGCAAATGTAATACTGTGCCTTTAAAATGTAATGCAAGATGTAATACTATACCTTTTAAAAATGTCTATTTATAACATTACTAACAAGTTTGGATTGGGGCATTTACTGGTACATTAACATGACCTAGGGTTAATGGCCTTCAGCTTTACTTTAGGCTATGTAAATACTAATGTCCAGCAAATGTATTAAAATGTATGGTATTGTCAGGGACTCTAACGCTGTAAGGAGGCACCCTGGCTCCCCGCCGCGCCTGAGGGGGACGAGCCAGAGCAGGCGCCTCAGTGGGCGGAGTTAGCATGGCCTGTCCCCGCCCCCCGGAAGTCAAGGGGCGGGTCAGGAAGGATAAAAGCCCGGCCCCAGCGCTCAGTTGGAGGCAGGCTGCCGGAGAGGACAGACGCTGGTGCCCGGGCTCCCGCCGGGCTGGACCTGCCCTGCGCCCACTACCCCGAGGAGCGCTGGCCTGACCTGCCCCGCGCCCACTACCCGGAGGAACGCTGGCTGGACTTGCCTCAGACCCGGTACCCGGAGGAACGTCGACCTGACCTGCCATGTGCCCGATACCCCGAGGAGTGGCCTGAGCTTCCCCACAACCGGTACCCAGAGGAACCTATGGTCTGGGACCCACCAGATGATGCCGGCAAGAACCAGGTATCCAGAGAGGGGAAGGTTGGAAGTAGCCCGGGGATAGCCGACCCTGGTTTGGCTCCGGAAGAGCCCGAACCCATGTCAGTGTGTTGCGGCCAGGATCCCCACTGACCGCAGCGGGTCTTGACCGCTGCTAGGGCCCCGGGCTGGAACACAGTGGAGTGGGAGGGCCTGCGTTCCCCCTGCCACCCGTAACCGGGTGGCAGACTCCCCCTCTTCCTGCCTATTGCCACTGCTCTGCCCTGACCCAAAGGGCCAGAGCTAATTAGACTTGTGTTTGGTGCCCCGCCCGAACCAAGGGCTGGGCCCCGTTGACGTTGCCACTGCTCTGCCCTGACCCAAAGGGCCAGAGCTAATTAGACTTGTGTTTGGTGCCCCGCCCGAACCAAGGGCTGGGCCCCGTTGACGTTGCCTCTGCTCTGCCCTGACCCAAAGGACCAGAGCTAATTAGACTTGTGTTTGATGCCCCGCCCGGACCAAGGGCTGGGCCCCTTTGACTTTGCCACTGTGCTGCCCTGACCCAGAGGGCCAGAGCGAACTGGACTTGTGTTTGGTGCCCCGCCCGAGCCAAGGGCCCGGGCTGATACTGTGTTTGCTCAGCCCCTGCTAGGGGCCTGAGCCTGAACTATTAGTGCCCGGTCTGTCCAAGGGCCTGGGCTGATACTGTGTTTGCTCAGCCCCTGCTAGGGGCCTGAGCCTGAACTGTTACTGCCCGGCCTGTCCAAGGGCCTGGGCTGATACTGTGTTGCTCAGCCCCGCTGGAGGCCTGAGCCTGAACTGTTGCTGCCCGCCCTGTCCAAGGGCCGGGGCTTATTGACTTTGAGAGCCCCGACCCCGGCTAGAGGGCTGGGGCTCTAGCCTGTTTACAGACCTTATATCCCGCTCAACACCTGCCGAGGGGCTAAGCCGACCCGGACTGCAGTGCGTAAGGAGGCGCCCTGGCTCCCCGCCACACCTGAGGGGGACGAGCCCCGACACAACCGGCTTACAAACGCCCAGACGGCAAAGTTCGTTGTCTGACCACGAGAGAGACAGGCAACACCAGCAAGGTCCGATCAAAAGCTCTTTATTGACAAGTGCACGCATCAATAGAGAGCAGTTCGTCTCCCGAGAGAACCAGCCTGCTTTTTACATCTTAGTATAAGCCTATATAGACAGTTCCATCGCGTCATAAATTATTCACTGGAGCAACCCACCCCCTTCTTTTAACTAGAAACTAGACACCTTTAGTATACATGCATGCCTAAAGTTAGAAATGTAGGGGAGTTAAAAACAGACAAAGAACAAAACCAGGGAGTGAAAACAAGGAGGCTGGGAAACTAGGGCTCTTATCAGTTCTTCGAAGGAGCTGCCCTTACACAGCACATCTGGTACTATGCCAGGAATGCACCTTCTCTCTTATCTCACTTTTTCCCAGCGCTTGTGAGACATGCTGCTGCTTCTCAGTGTTTTCCACTCAGGAATTGCCCACAAACCTCTGTTAGCCTGACTTTGGTCAGGTTGGCATACCTGGTTTTGTCTGCAATATCTTTATTCAGGCCTAACAGTATGTTGTACTGAGGTGCCCATTCACTGGTGGAGATGGGAAGAATCCAGAAACATGGTTCAGAGTTGCAGGAGTTTTGAATTTATTTTGTAATCTAGTATCTCCCCCACCCTCACTTTTTTTTTGGTTTAGCTATGGTATAACTTCTCCCCATAGTAAAGAGGATTTATTTTTAATATGCCTGGATTCCTTTCTCTTATTGAGTGATAGGATTATTATTTGATTTTCAGCAGCTTGTATTTGGCTTTCTCTGAGTTTGTCAATATTTAAAGGTAAGTATTTCATTAATTATCTAGGATTCACAATATTAATCTGTTCTGCTGTGGATTTAATCAATAGTCTCATTATTTATTACTGTTTTCCTTTTCAATTGCATTTCTGTATGGCGTAACATTTAGCTCCCCTGAGGTTAAAAACTGTTATAAAATGAAATGTTAAAACTCTCATTTTCTACCTAGGCAATTTGCCATGATTGTGTTTGGAACATTGCATGAGTCACTTCAGTGAACTATGGGGCAAAACAATTGTGAAATTAACAGATCGTCTCTCTAAATTTCAGGGCATTGTTAACACTCTTTCACTTTTGTAGAAAAAATCTTCACTTTTGCTCAAGAAAGCTTTATTTGCAAAAAACTCACTTCTACACTACGGAACACTCTCAAAGCAACCCACAGTCTGGGCACAGGAGATCTGCTCTTTCTTGCACAGATTTCTAGGGTACAGAGCCAGCCTTGTCTTTTACTGGATAAACCTCAAATCTGTGGTCTTCAGGCATAAGACCAGAGAGAGTTTAAGCAACCAAGAAACTTATCTATGTGGTATATGATATTGCAAAGTTTCTCAGGTTGCTTAAATGCTCTCTGGACTTATGCCTGAAGACCATAGAAATACATATTACATACACACAAACTACATTAAAACAGCATTAATTGGGTTGCAAAATCGAGCACTCAGAAGTTAGGAAATGCCAGAATTAAGGTGACATGTGCTACCTGAATGTGGCCTCCTTTTGTATATGCATTCTGATATAGTCTTTAATTACATGATCATTACTGTTTTCCCACAGAACTCTGCCTCATTCTGTGCACAGAAAGAAAGTTGCTCAGTTAATGAGCAGCTATTCAGTATTTTGTTCAGTATGTGGCCCAAGGCCTTATTTACTGCACACTATTCAAATCCAGCTATAAATTTAGAATGTGTGGGTGAAAAAATACAGGAAAGACGATCTCCCTACTCTCATTTCAGCTGCCTGGATGTGGACCACAGAAGCTCAGAGCTTCAGTGGCAGGGAGAGTCCTGCTAAGCTCTTGGCTGGAGCATCCCCACTGGGGACAGAATCTCTGGGGAATTTTCTGCTAAAATCTAAATCTCTACCAAGCATGTGTGAACTGTGGGGTTTTTTGGTTTTGTTTTTTCAAGAAATTCTGATAAATTGGCCGAACATTGGTGGATTTTCACAGGGATGGCAAAAGATAAATTCCTGACATAAAGTCCTCCTTGTCCCCCTGACACATTTAAAGTGTCGGTATGCTAACATTTTCAAATAAAAGGTCACCAAATTTTTATGCCATGGTCTTGTTCTTGGAAATGGTTGAACAATTTTGGGTGAAATTTTCCAAAACCATTTAGACTGAAGCAGACACCTGACATGCAAATTTCCAGCTGAAATAGTTAAAATTTGGCAAAGTCATAAGAAACTGAAATCAGGGTCTTATCCTGGGAAGTGTTACCAATCCTGCCTCTAATGGACACAATATATCAGGGGTTGGCAACCTCTGGCATGCCGGGTCAGTTTGTTTACCTGCTGCGTTGGCAGGTTCGACTGATTGCGGCTCCTACTGGCCGCGGTTCACCGTCCCAGGCCAATGAGGGCTGCGGGAAACGGTGCGGGTCCAGGGATGTGCTGGGCGTGGCTTCCTGCCACCCCCATTGGCCTGGGACAGTGAACCGTGACCAGTGGGAGCAGCAGTTGGCCGAACCTGCTGACACGGCAGGTAAACAAACTGACCCGGCCCGCCAGGGTGCTTACCCTGGCGAGCCGCGTGCCAAAGGTTGACCACCCCTGCAATACATAATGTGCATTTGTGTGTGTATATTTATACATACACACAAACACACACACTCTCTTACAACACTAAGACAATTAATTGATTTAGAATATATTGTTACAATTAAAAGCAGCATATCACTAATGTCCTTATTCTTCCTGATCCCTGCATGGGTATGAAAGGAAAGAAACGAGTCTAAGCCCACTTTTGGATCCACATGCACAGGGACAGGGCACAATGGAATGATTTCACTCAGAGCTCAATGACATCACATGGCCAGCACTTGTCTCTCCAAAAGGTGTGGGGCTGTGGTGTGCCCCTTCTTTGCTCTGGTTAGCAATGAAGGGAAGAGTACTGACCATGTGCTCTCCGAGGGCTGTACAGCAGCCATGTTTTCCTGTAAGGGTGACATGCTTTGTTCCCAATCCAGACCTGTATGACATAATCAAGTTGCAGCTTTAGGCCTATGAAACCTGTACGATTACATATGGCTATGTACAACCATATATACCTGTGGCCCAGCTGTAGAAGAGGAAAGAAAACAAAGTAAGAAAGGATACAGCTGTGAGTAGGAGAATGGATATAAGGAGGAAGGCTAGGTAGTGTAGATACCAGTCTAACAGATGATATTGATGGTAGAATGTCTGTGCCTAATCAGGTAAAGAATGTGAGAGAAGCCAAACAGCAAAAATTAAGATGTTTGTATAGTAATGCGAGGAGCCTAGGTAACAAAATGGAGGAACTAGAGCTATTGGTGCAGGAAGAGAAACCGGATATTATAGGGATAACAGAAACATGGTGGAATAGTAGTCATGACTGGAGTACAGGTATTGAAAGTATGAGCTGTTTAGCAAAGATAGAAATAAAGGCAAAGTTGGTAGCAATGTATATCAATGAAGAGGTAAAGAAATAAGAAGTGATGGAATGGATAAGACAGAGTCTGTCTGGGGAAAAATCACATTGGGGAAGAAAGCTACTAGACCCTCCCTGGGATAGTGCTAGGGGTGTGCTATAGACCACCGGGATCTGGTTTGGATATGGATAGAGACCTCTTTAATGTTTTTAATGAAGTAAATACTAATGGAAACTGTGTGATCATGGGAGACTTTAACTTCCCAGGCATAGACTGGAGGACAAGTGCTAGTAGTAATAATAGGGCTCAGATTTTCCTGGATGCGATAGCTGATAGATTCCTTCACCAAATAGTTGCTGAACCAACAAGAGGGGATGCCATTTTAGATTTGGCTTTTGGTGAGTAGTGAGGACCTCATAGAAGAAATGGTTGTAGGGGACAACCTTTGGTTCAAGTGATCATGAGCTGATTTAGTTCAAACTAAATGCAATTACAGACCAGTAAGTCTAATGTCAATACCGGGCAAATTAGTTGAAACAATAGTAAAGAATTGTCAGACACATAGAAGAATATAAATTGTTAGGCAAAAATCAACATGGTTTCTGAAAGGGAAATAATGTCTTACTAATCTATTAGAGTTCTTTGAAGGGGTCAACAAACATGTGGACAAAGGGGATCCAGTGGACATAATGTGCTTAGATTTCCAGAAAGCCTTTGACAAGGTCCCTCACCAAAGGCTCTTACGTAAATTAAGTTGTCATGGATAAGAGGGAAGGTCCTTTTGGGGATTGAGAACTGGTTAAAAGATAGGGAACAAAGGGTAGGAATAAATGGTAAATTCTCAGAATGGAGAGGGGTAACTAGTGGTGTTCCCCAAGGGTCAGTCCTAGGACCAATCCTATTCAACTTATTCATAAATGCTCTGGAGATAGGAGTAAACAGTGAGGTGGCAAAGTTTGCAAATGATACTAAACTGCTCAAAATAGTTAAGACCAAAGCAGACTATGAAGAACTTCAAAAAATCTCACAAAACTAAGTGATTGGGCAACAAAATGGCAAATGAAATTTAATGTGGATAAATGTAAAGTAATGCACATTGGAAAAAATAACCCCAACTATACATACAATATGATGGAGGCTAATTTAGCTACAATGAATCAGGAAAAAGATCTTGGCGTCATCGTGGATAGTTCTCTGAAGACATCCACGCAGTGTGCAGTGGTGGTCAAAAAAGCAAACAGGATGTTAGGAATAATTAAAAGGGGGATAGAGAATAAGTTGGAGAGTATCTTATTGCCCTGATATAAATCCATGGTACGCCCAAATCTTGATTACTGCGTACAGATGTGGTTTCCTTATCTCAAAAAAGATATACTGGCATTAGAAAAGGTTCAGAGAAGGGCAACTAAAATGATTAGGGGTTTGGAACGGGTCCCATATGAGGAGAGATTAAAGAGGCTGGGACTTTTCAGCTTGGAAAAAAGGAGACTAAGGGGGGATATGATAGAGGTATATAAAATCATGAGTGATATGGAGAAAGTAAATAAGGAAGAGTTATTTACTTGTTCCCATAATACAAGTAGGGGCCACCAAATGAAATTAATGGGCAGCAGGTTTAAAACAAAATGAAGTTCTTCTTCACACAGCGCACAGTCAACTTGTGGAACTCCTTACCTGAGGAGGTTGTGAAGGCTAGGACTATAATAGCGTTTAAAAGAGAACTGGATAAATTCATCGACGTTAAGTCCAGGATGGGTGAAGAATGGTGTCCCTATCCTCTGTTTGTCAGAGGGTGGAGATGGATGGCAGGAGAGAGATAACTTGATCATTACTAGTTAGGTTCACTCCCGCTGAGGCACCTGGCATTGGTCACTGTCAGTAGACAGGATGCTGGGCTAGATGGGCCTTTGGTCTGACCCAGTATGACCATTCTTATGTTCTTATGAAGGATAAACAAAAATAGATCTGTGACTAGGGTTTTTGATTTCAAAAGGGCTAACTTAAAAAAATTAAGGAAATTAGTTAGGGAAGTGGATTGGACTGAAGAACTTGTGGATCTAAAGGTGGAGGAGGCCTGGATTTATTCAAGTCAAGGTTTCAGAAACTATCAGAAGCCTGCATACCAAGAAAGGGAAAAAACTCGTAAGCAGGAGTGGTAGACCAAGCTGCATGAGCAAGCATCTCAGAGAGGTGAATAAGAAAAAGCAGAAAGCCTACTAGGAGTGGCAGATGGGAGGGATCAGCAAGGAAAGCTACCTTATTGAGGTCAAAACATGTAGAGATAAAGTGAGAAAGGCCAAAAGCCATGTAGAGTTGGATCTTGCAAAGGGAATTAAAACCAATAGTAAAAGGTTCTCTAGCCATATAAATAAGAAGAAAACAAAGAAAGAAGAAGTGAGACCGCTAAACACTGAGGATGAAGTGGAGGTTAAGGATAATGTAGGCATGGCCCAATACTTAAACAAATACTTTGCCTCAGTTTTTAATGAGGCTAATGAGGAGCTTAGGTATAATGTCAGATGACAAATGGGAATGAGGATATGGAGGTAGATATTACCACCTCCGAGGTAGAAGCCATACTTGAACAGCTTAATGGGACTAAATCGGGGGAGGGGCAGATAATCTTCATCCAAGAATATTAAAGGCACTGGCACATGAAATTGCAAACCCATTAGCAAGAATTTTTAATGAATCTGTGAACTCAGGGGTTGTACCATATGACTGGAGAATTGCTAACATAGTTCCTATTTTTAAGGAAGGGGAAAAAGGTGATCTGGGTTAGTTTGACATCTGAAGTCTGCAAGGTCTTGGAAAAATTTCTGAAGGAGAAAGTAGTTCAAGACATTGAGGTAAATGGTAATTGGGACAAAATACAACATGGTTTTACAAAAGGTAGATCGTGCCAAACCAACCTGATCTCCTTCTTTGAGAAGGTAACAGATTTTTTAGAAAAAGGAAACACAGTGGATCTAATTTACCTCGATTTCAGTAAGGCATTTGATGCAGTTCCACATGGGAAATTATTAGCTGAATTGGAAAAGGGGATCAATATGAAAATTGAAAGGCGGATAAGGAACTGGTTAAAGGAGAGACTACAATGGGTCATACTGAAAGGAGAACTGTCAGGCTGGAAGGAGGTTACTAGTGGGATCAGTTTTGGGACCAATCTTATTTAATCTTTTTATTACTGACCTTGGCAGAAAAAGTGGTAATGTGCTAATAAAGTTTGCAGATGACACAAAGCTGGGAGGTATTGCTAATAGAGAGGGGGACCGGGATAACCTACAGGAAGTTCTGGATGACCTTGTAAACTGGAGTAATAGTAACAGGATGAAATTTAATAGTGAAAAGTGCAAGGTCATGCATTTAGGTATTAATAACAAGAATTTTTGTTATAAACTGGGGACACATCATTTGGAAGTAACATAGAAGGAGAAGGACCTCGGAGTATTGATTGATCAGAGGATGACTATGAGCCGCCAATGTGATATGGTGGTGAAAAAAGCTAATGCAGTCTTGGGATACATCAGGCGAGGTATTTCCACTAGAGATAAGGAGGTGTTAGTACCATTATACAAGGCACTGGTGAGACCTCATCTGGAATATTGTGTGCAGTTCTGGTCTCCCATGTTTAAGAAGGATGAATTCAAACTGGAACAGGTTCAGAGAAGGGCTACTAGGATGATCTGAGGAATGGAAAACCTGTCTTATGAAAGGAGACTCAAAGAGCTAGGCTTGTTTAGCCTAACCAAAAGAAGGCTGAGGGGAGATATGATTGCTCTCTATAAATATATAAAAGGGATAAATACCAAGGAGGGAGAGGAATTATTTAAGCTCAGTAACAATGTGGACACAAGAACAAATGGATATAAACTTGCCATCTTGAAGTTTAGACTTGAAATTAGATGAAGGTTTCTAACCATCAGAGGAATGAAGTTCTGGAATAGCCTTCCAAGGGGAGCAGTGGAGGAAAAAGACATATCTGGCTTTCAGACTAAGCTTGATAAGTTTATGGAAGGGATGGTATGATGAGATAGCCTAATTTTGTCAATTAATTGATCTTTGACTATTACTGGTAAACATGCCTAATGGCCTGTGATCGGACACTAGAGAGGGTGGGATCTGAGTTACTTCAGAGCATTGGGTGTCTGGTGAGTCTTACCCGCATGCCCGGGGTTTAGCTGGTCACCATATTTGGGGTCAGGAAGGAATTTTCTTCCAGGGCAGATTGGCAGAGGCCCTGGGGGTTTTTCACCTTCCTCTGCAGCATGGGGCATGGGTCACTTGCTGGAAGATTCTCTGCACCTTGAGGTCTTTAAACCACAAGTTGAGGACTTCAATAGCTCAGACATAGGTCAGCGGCTTGTTACAGGAGTGGGTGGGTGAGATTCTGTGGGCTGCGTTGTATAGCAGGTCAGACTAGATGATCATCATGGTTCCTTCTGACCTTAAAGCCTGTGAGTCTGTAAGTAGTTTAGTAAAGCACCCTTGTCCTTTTTAATTGCTGAGGTCCTAAATTTTAATCTGCACCTCAGCCTTTGGACTTGATTAGTGGCCTAGATATTTGTGTCATGGGCATATGGGTTGTTAACAAGAAAGAACTCTCATTATTTATTATTTGTATTATTACTATACAGGTCTCAGCTTTTCCTACTTTCCTACTCAAGTCCCACAAAATTAGACCTGACTCAGCTCTGTGAGGAAGAATATCATCACTACTGTAATTATGCTCTTCTCATTAAGCTGTAATGTTCTTTCCGAAATAAACCCTGGTTTTCTTCTTGCAGGTAGTTTTAGTGGTCCACTACTTGAGGCCAGTTCTAGTTGTTTTTTCCTTTGCAATTGTCACTCAGTTTGGAACACTGCATTATGGCTCTGTAGTATTGCATCCACACATGATGGCTCTCGGTCATGCCACTGTCACCTAGATTGGCACAATTCACCATGACTGGCAGACCATGTGTAAAAGAGACTCATATCTGAGCTGAAAAAGAAGAGATATTGTAGGTCAGGATTTCGGTGCATTCTTCACACAGCTCTTGCCCACTCTTGGATCGATCAGATTTAATTAGTCCTCCTTCATTTTCACATGTATTAAGTACACATGCAATGTCATACATGCAAAAAAAATTCCTTGTTTCATTTTTTACTTCGCAAAGGAGCATTGCCAAAAGCTAAAATTGTAGCCAACTCTGCTACTGATGGTAGAAACAGCAGCTGTGGACAAATGCTCATTGTAAATGAAGAAAACAATCAATATTTTAACAAAGTTAAAAAAAAAATCTCTGGTACATCTAAAAGGTGACTACAGAACCAAGTGTAGAAATAAATAATCAGAAAAGTAAATAAAGAGTAGAATGGAGCAAGAGAGAGAAATACTCACATTATTTAAAATCTATAGCAAAAATGCTTTGAAATACAGTGGAATTGTGGTAATTATTACTTTTTAGAACACATATGTACATTGTAAATTATTAACAATGAAACAAAAATAAAAAATTAAAAGATAACCAAACACACAACTAATGTAGAAGGAAGAAAGACGAGACAAATAAAGAAAATCTTTGTTACCTCTTTGATAAGTTTTCATCTAGCAAATCTGTATGCTTCTGAAAGTATTGGGAAAAATAAGAAAGATGGAGTAAAAAAGGCAAAAGACAATTCTCTGTATCATAAAATAGGAGACAACATAGAAGAGTGTGAGTCCAAATCCAGATCTCAAGCATAATCACTGAATGATCCTGATAGAGTGTCAATCTCAATACAGAGATTACTTTGATCTTTTGTCCCAACATCCTTTTTGTAATACATGAGGGAGTACACATGGGAAAAGAGTGGGGAAAGAAGCAAAGTAGAAGAAAATATCAGATGTTAAAATATGACAAATCTTCAGGCCATGGCTTCAGAAATAATAGTAGTAGCACTCTGGGGACTGAAATAGCTAAATATTGTTTGATTAATGTAAAATAACCCCACTTACAGGCAGATGGACTAGATTTTTAGATCCAATTCCTGAGAAAAACACTAACGTGCTTAACCTTAATACATGAGTGGTCCCATAGGGCACAGAGGGCAAATCCATTTGAAAATGAAGCAAAAAGTCATCTTTGAGGAGTGCATGTTTTGCTTAATTTAGAGAGGAAGGAGTGTTTTACAATTAAAATATCAATGCAGTCAATTGAGAAATAATTTCATAGCAGGTGTAGTCATTTCCACAGAACATACTTAATGATCATCTGCTCCGTGAAGGGAAATTGGTAGGAAATCTGAAGAGAAGCAGCTTCACTGGCTTTGCTCCCCTGGCACACTTATGGAGTGCATGTGGGGCTAGTCTATGTAGCATAGTGGTGGGCAATCTGCAGGCTGAACGCGGCCTGTCAGGGTAATCTGCTGGCGAGCCACGAGACAGTTTGTTTTCACTGACTGTCCGCAGGCACAGCTGCCCGCAGCTTCCAGCGGCCGCGGTTTGCTGTTCTCAGCCAATGGGAGCTGAGGGAAGTGGCACGGGCCGGAGGGATGTGCTGACTGCTGCTTCCTGCCGCTCCCGTTGGCCAGAAACGGCGAGCCGCGGCCATTGGGAGCTGCAGGTGGCCGTGTCTGTGGACGATCAATAGAATATAATATATTTATATAATACACTCATGTGTGGGCACCTGCCCATGCTCAGACACCCTAGTGGGAAAATCTTGTAGACTTTAACAGGGATAAAACCAGCAGGGTTCTAACAAAATTACCCTGTAGAGTTTGAGAGAATATATATAAAATCAACATATTCATGAGGAAGCTATCAAAAGCTTATTCTCACCTTTCAATATTAATGAATACCACCGGCATAATTATCTTGTCTTCATGTCTCACAGATAGTTTATGAACAATAGCTTGCCAAAAACAAGCAAAAAAGACAGTCATATAAATTCTGATGTACAGAGATGCTGAGCAGCACTGGCAGATCCCATGACTTCAGTTGGAGTTCCAGATGCTCGGTTCCACTGGAAATAAGGCCAATAATAACTAGCTTTGGGAAACTTCTGATACTGCATATTTATGGAATGGAGAGCAAAATTGAGACCAAAGTTGATTGAAGTCCATGGTGAATCCTTATATTTTTCTAACAAGGGGGGGAAATTTTTTTTGTCCAATGTAGGAATATACTAGGAACAAAAGGAGTCCTAGCCATAGTATAGGTCCAAACTAGAAGGAGATAATAGTAAAATTATTAATATTGATGTAGAAAAGATAGATCGTTCAACAAACATTTGTTTTATATTTGGAATTTAGCTGGATGATGTAGTCATGTCACATGCTAATGTTGAAATATTTTCTTTGTCAATGGTAACTAAGAAAAATGTTAAATAGTAGATGATGAAATTAAACATTTTTAAAGTAGCGGGTTTGGATAATTTGAATTTAAGACTTTTAAGTGTTGGCTAAGGAACGCTGGAACTTTTATTTTAATTTTTAATAAATCTTGTAAAATTGAGAAAGTTCCACAGGACTGGAAGAAAGCCAGTGTTGTGCCAATATTTAAAGAAGCCATATGGAGTATTCTGTGTAAAGATAGGCCAGTTAGCTTGACAGTGATCTGGGGCAAAGTTATGGAATGGCTGATGTGGGATTCAATCAATTAAAAATTAAAGGATAGAAATATGATTAATGCCAGTCAACATGGTTTTATATAAAATAGGCCTAGTCACATGAGCTTGATATAATTCTTTTCAAATTATGGCATATGTTTGGACTGAGTGGAGAAAGTTTCAGCTCCCTGATTCAGGGATGCGCAGCCCTGAAGCAAGTTAAGGCTACACTAAAACAGCCCTCACTTGCATCAAGTCCTCTCCACCATGTGGCTTGCACTTCTTGACATGCCTACACAATGCCTGCATTGTGCCCCTCCTTCACAGTACAATGGAGTTAGCGGGAAGTTGGCAGAGAAGTTCACATCAGCAGAGTTCTGCTGTGCAGGAGTTCTCCACTGGTCTTCTCTGGCCTTAGCAGAGTCGGGATCTTGGCCCTACAAATGCTGATAAAGGAAATTTACCAAGAAAATGCGAGCAAATGGGTGATTTACCAATTTATCTTTGTCAGGGCTAATGAAGTCTACAAGGATTTTCCACACACTTTTCACAGTGAAATAGAGCACCGTATAATTTCTAACCAGTATTTGCATAAAGGTAAGAAATAGCACGTTTATATACCTCTTAGTACCATGGCCCAAGAGTAAAGTTTAAAATTTGGATATGCAAGGCTCTCAAAGCTTGTTTTGATAGTGAAATAATTGTTTATATAATCTGGAATGTTGGAGGTGATATATATTCTCAAATAATTAAAACCCATTTCACAATTTGTAAAACGCACATACTAATAATCAGCATTTTCTTTGAAGAACAGCCCTTCCTATAGCCCCAGGATGATCCTATTTGTTTTACCCCCACTCCCAATGCAGCAATTACTATTGGAGATGAGTGTATAGTGCTCAAATCCAGGTAACATTCCCTTGAATCTAACTGGACTAAACTCCACTCAGTCCAGTCTACTACTTTTTCTACTTACCAGAGTGGATGAGGTTTATCATACTGTGAATGTTGTGCACTGAAGATCACACCCAAACTAATCCACTTTGGTGTCAGTGGATAAGGACAGAATTTACTTATTCCAATATGAGGACTAGAATTTAGAAAAGGTTTTACAACTAATAGTTGTGAATAGTTGCCTAGAGCTGCCACATTCATCCATGGTGTAACCTTCTTTATGGCATAAAGTGATATTGATGTCATGGGTTAAAGTAGGGATTTTCACTTTGAGTACAATATTTATCTTCATTTTAAAATATGGGGCCAGTTTGGGACTAATGACATAAAATTCTGCCAGGAATCCATCTGGCATGACACCTTTGCCCAATGGAATATTTGTATCACATTACTTTCTTCTTTCTCTGTTATGCTCCTATTAAAAGTGTCACATTATTCAGAGGAAAATATAGACAATTGTAAATTTTTGAGCTGTTCTTGAGCTTTATTATTATTAGGATGCCAACGGCTATATAATTTGTAATAGGCAACAAATTCATGCTTAATTTTCTAATTAGTCTCTACCCTAATGCTATTAGCCATTTAAACTGCAGAAATTACTACATCTTACCCTGAATGATTAAAAAAAGACAACACCTCACCCCCCATGTTGCTCTTTTCATAGCAAAATATTTAATATAGCTCAGTTTTTTCATCATTCCATTTACTGACTCTGCTCATTTCATTAAACATTTTCATGTTTTTTTAACAAATGCCTTTGTCCACATATTTAGGGTGTTGATGGAGATTTTTTTAATTGAATTTTAAGATGAGAAAGAGGGGAGCACTTTCTTTCTTATGCCACATAGACAGATCATAAATTTGCTCTGAATTCAGCTATTGCTGTAGTCTAAAGAATAAGACCTTGATCCTGCGAACACTTATGTACATGCTTAAATTTACAACTGTGAGTAGTCCTATTGAAATTAATGGGACTACAGATGGTAGTAAAGTTAAGCATGTGAATAAGAGTTTGCAGGATCAAAACCTATTTCTAATAAGCCACTGAAGATTGAAAAGATGAACAGAGAAATTTTGTTCAGTGATAGATGTTTGTTTCGAAATTACATTCTGTGATTTAATCAATACAGACATCTGGTTTTAGCTTGATTATTAGATGTTCACAGATTGATAATTGATTGGCTGGAGATTGTAATTTGACTAATGAAACTCAATATAATACATCCAGTCCCCTGTTGATTCAGAAATAAGTGCCATGTTCAGGTAAAATAGAAAGTTTACTCATATTAGTTAGAGTTAATATGTCTAAATGCATTAAGAGCTAGAAAACATTAGTCAAAGCCTTTTCTTGACAAATTTTGAAAGGAGAACTGGAAGGACTTGACTAGTTCGGATGTTCTGAAGGAAGGACAGGAGTCACTGGCTGTGGTTTAATTAGGCTGCAACTTTATTATTAGATGTCTGGATCTACCCAGCAGATGTATACAGTGCAGGTAACTCCCTGATTGTTTCAATATCTCCCTGGGACTTCTATGAGCTCGTGCCCCAGTTTTGCATCCTGGTCCCCAGCCAACCTGCTGCTGGGACTTTACCATCCCCCCCACATTGAAAAGGGTAAAGATGGGCTATAAAGGAGAGAGGATTGGCTCTCTGCTGTGCCAGTTACAGGTGCCTTGAATTCCCCCTTGTTCCGCTTCTTTAACAGACACCACCTTTAAATCCTTTACCAAAGCTTTTATCTGATCACTGTATTCCCTCCCTACGGAGTATCTGCACTGGACATCTGCCCAGCCCTTATGCAATAAGTTGCAACATCATAGCCTAACTCTCATTCCCTGCTCACCTTAACACAGCCACCTGTCCCCAGATCCACTCTGGGAAAGGTGAACCTCCCACCGACTTTGCGTTGGTCAATCTGGGGGTGAGGGAAAAATTCCTTCCTGTGTCCCTTCACCCCAAGAAAGGAGCAGCTAGTGCAATGCCTACAGCGGGTTCTGACCAAACCTGTTATTTTGCCACTTCCAAGGGTGGCTGCTGCTCTGGGAAAAAGGGGCTTCTCCCACTGGGCTTGGCTTTTATTAACTCTCTGCCCTTCTGATCCCTGAGGGATAAGTCAGCATCACCACACTGATCTGCTCTGCTTCTGCAGCAGCATCCACGCCTCTCTCTTCCCACCCCCTCAAAAAAGCAATATACCCCTTCCCCGGCAGGCAAGGCAACCTTAGGGTGTAGTACAGTTTAAATCTTCAGCCATTGCAACATCTTACAAATTTTAGCTATCAGAGCAAACAAACAACAAAACAAAGAAATCCAAAGAAGGCAGTTGCATCCATATTAGGAGCATATTTGTTAATTAATGTTACAAACAGAGGATCAAGTCCATATTACTATGGCCACTTTGTGCTGCACCACTAGAGTAATCTAATCACAAACTTGGTTTAAGTAGTGAATTAGGGATGGATCACCTGGTGGAAAGGTGATCATGCAGTGGTGTTAGGGTGACCAGATGACCCGATTTTGTAGGGACATTTCTGATTTTTGGGTCATTTTCTTATATAGGCTCCTATTACCCCCCACCTCCTGTCCCGATTTTTCACGTTTGTTGTCTGGTCACCCTAAGCGGTGTAGAGTTTAAATGGGAGGTAAAGATACAAAAACAGGGTGCTACAGCTGGGACATCCCTAACTGATGCTGATCCTGGGCCACATTCCTGTCCTATGCACAACCACACTGGTTTTATTGCCCCTGGGGCCTTCCCATCATCTCAGGCCTTCTGTACCCAGAGGGCTCAGTGGAGGATGGGGCTCAGCATTCAAGCCCCAATGCATTGTAGTTAAACTTGTAATAATTGATACAGTAACATTGTAGTAAAAATATATTTCAACAGAATATGCGATAGATAGGGCCAAATTCTGCCTTTCGTTATATTCAGGTAACCCTTGGAGACAGCCAGATAAGTTGCATGGATGTAACTGAAAGCAGAACTTGCCCAACCATTCCAAAGTGATTCTCAGAAAAGAGGATATTTGCTTTATAAAATTTTAAAACTAATGTAGCGCTGTGCAAGGTGCTAGATTCACAGAGACCAGTACTGAATCCCTTTTATTGTGAATAGATACAGCCACTGCTCTTATACTGTCTGTACCCACACATGCCACTTCTGACCTGAAACCAGTGGGGTGTCATTGGAGCCAGAAATTAACCCCATGATTCTAGTGATAAGAGGCTGATTCAGATTCTGTCCAGATCTCTCTGCTGGAGCTGCCAACAAAATGCTAATAGTGGTGGTAGAGTACAACGCAGCTTTTAAAAGCACCGTTTTTGTAGAGTATATATGAACATGTATTTCAGCATCCAAATAACGAATAAAGCAGTCAGAGCATGTACATATTATAGAGGCAATTTGGATAGACGGATGGGGTGAACTGCCAAGGTTTCTTTTACAGTTAAGAGTATGTATGGTATAAGGATTAGGCTTAGAATGAGTTATTTTAAGGGTTGAAAATAATGGTCCTATGAAAGGCACCCAGCATTTTATCATAGGGTCTACTGGAGAAGATATTTAACAGCATTATTTTCATCACAGTTTAAGAGATTGTGTTGCGGGGGTGGAGGGAAAGCTTGGAAAGTATAATCAATTAGCTGTAGAAGTGCCATCAAAATAATTTCTGTATCTATGCTGAAACATGTATCTGCTTAGTATTCACTCATTGTCTTTGTGTGTGTGTCTCACAGCAAACAGAATGGAAAAAGTACATATCACTTATTGTTGAAACATAATGTTTTCTCACAGAAATTTATTTCAGAGAACAGCAACTGCAATCCACATAAGGCTAACACGCAAATATAATATTTTCTTTAGAGCTCTCCAATGTACCATTTGTTTTTGGAGCAATTAAATATTATTGCATAAGCACTGCAATACTGTTATTTGTAAAGTACTGTAACAAACTAGGTGCTAGTGTACTATTCATTCTATCTGCTCCCTGGCTTACTGGGGTGGCTTTCTATTTTCCAGTGTGTGTGGGGGAAGGTCGTGGTGAAGCTGGCTGTGCATGCAGAGGATTATATGATGACAGGGTCTAACAGAGAGTGTGCCGAAGAGCTATGGGAGGGATCTGGGTAATAGGGAGCTCTGGGAGGGAGTATACAACCTTGAGGATAAAGAACGAGGAGTACTTGTGGCACCTTAGAGACTAACACATTTATTTGAGCATAAGCTTTTGTGGGCTAAAGCTCACTTCATCAGAAGTGTGCAGTGGAAAATACAGTAGGAAGATATATATATACTAACATGGCTACCACTCTGAAACCTTGAGGATGAAATCCTTCCAGATCTGCCCACAGGGCAGGATGGTTCTGTATGATCCCTAATATAGGCCAGTGCAAATAAGGCACAGTTTAGCCCAGTAATAGTTAATTGAGATGTATTCTTCTCAGTCTACTTGTGGAACTTCAATTAATATTAAAGACCTTCTCCATGGATAAGGTTGCAACCAACTTCTATTGGCGCTCTGTTTTAGCCACTTGCATTTTCCAGATGGGTATTTGTATGTATAAAATTGTTGGAAATTTGACCACCTGAACTCCATATGCAAAACTAGCATTGAGTTTTTGAAAATTTGGCCTGCAGTGGATAGAGGACATATTCACCTAACATTTTGTTTTAATATGAGAAAGTATAAGACAATCTTGAAGAAATAATTAAGAGAGAAATTGTCTTTGACTTTGTATAAAGGATTTAATTTGGGAATAGAACATTGTAAGTCTGAGTGTCATTGTCTTACTTAGTATTGTACAGTAATAGTTTAACAAATTATAGATCAGGCAACTGGGAGCCATAACTTGTGAGTTTTATTCCTGACCTTATTATTGAGTCTCTATATAACCTTTGTCAAATCACTAAACCTCTCTGGTCCTGACTCTTGCATTTAACCACTGACTTAATTGGAGGTAAATCTGACACTTTGTGTCTTAAGTTCTGCAAAATAGGGCTAATGGGGCTCCTTTCTCACAGTTGTGTAGTGTAAAGAGATTTAGCTGGAAGGAACTTTGGCCCAGATGCTCAAAGGTATTGATTTCTATGGGAGTTAAGCACCTAAATACCTTTGATGATCTGGGCCTATATAATAAGTTGTATTATTGTTTTGTATAGAAAAATTCTTGTTGTTTTGGAGCATGGGCTCAAAATGAGGCAAAGTGTAAAACTTCAAAGTTGTTAAATGGTATACAGTTGAGTATTTTATGTTACCTGATTCTACCCTCTTTGTTGCCTGGCATTTATTTATTTATTTTGATTAGTATCCTATGTGTCACAAGTTCTCTGGAAATTCTTTCTGATCAGAAGCTTCGGAAGGAATTTGCACGCACACACACACACACACACACACACACACACACACACACACACACACACACACACACACACACACACACACACACCCCTAAACATCAAAAGGAGTTAATATATTTATAACATTCACGGAGACCACTGTTTGACAACAGCAGAATTGCGAATAATGACATATTCAAGACAACAACACCATTCCATCACATCAGCAGCATCCAAGCTGGTAGCATAAATAAGACAAACCATCATGAGCCCAAAGGTTATACCGATTGTGGACCAGATTCTTCTCACCTTTACATTGGTATAAACCAGGAACCATGATACTGACTTTACAGGGACATAAAAGGCATAAAAGCTAGTGTGAATGAAGCCCTGTTTGACCTCTGAGAGGACCAGCTCTCTTTCAAAGGCTATTAAATAACTTTCTCAGGATAATGTATATCTACTTTTTACATTAGCAATTTTCCTCTGTTAAAATGATAGATAAAGAAAACAGCATGCTATTTCACTGGTGAATCCAGGGGGAGTTGGCCAAGGAAAACTTCCTACACCCCTTTTCTAGTGCTTATATCTATTCAGCTCTGACATTTTCTAATTATCCACTGGGGTCCCAGGCACACCCAGGGCTCAATTATTTGCTAACATACTACTCCATATATTGCAACACAATTGCACAATGGTTTAAATTCAGTACAGAATTTAGTTCAGTGCTTTTACATCAAATTGCAGCACTTTAGATTTTTGTCCACAAATTTATGGGTGAAGAGCAGGGATCGGCAACCTTTGGCATGCGGCCCATCAGGGAAATCTGCTGGTGGGCCAGGATGGTTTGTTTACCAGCAGCGTCTGCAAGTTCGGCCGATCGCAGCTCCCACTGGACACAGTTCACCGTTCTAGGCCAATGGGGGCTCATCCTGTGCCGCTTCCTGCAGCCCCCATTGGCCTGGAACAGCAAACTGCGGCCAGTGAGGGCTGTGATCAGCCGAACTTGCGGACACTACCAGTAACCAAACTGGCCCGCCAGCTAATTTCCCTGACAGGTCACTTGCCAAAGGTTGTCAATCCCTGGTGTAGAGGAATTCATCTTTTGAAGTACCTGACATCTCATGCAGAACTGTCAAGCACTGTCTGCTATACTGTAAATGATTATTATCCATTTACAGCACGTATGACCTGATCAATGTAAAGACTCCTTATAGACTTCAGTGAAAGTTGGATCCAGCTCCAACTATGGATCTAGAAATCCTTGGCCTGGAAACATTTCAGTTGTGCCATGTTTTCTCTTGTAATATGTAGTTTTAAAAAAAATCATCTTACACACATTCTCATCCTCTAGATTTGCAGCTGTGATAATCTGATTGGTCTATTACAGTATTTGCTTTTTTGCTTCCATTTCCTCCAGCAGAACTTTTAGGGAGATAGGTCGACAGATATAGTTTGTTGACAAGTGACAACAATTAAGTCACAGTATAGTGCAGACATCCACATCAGCAGCTTCATAAATCATTTTGATGTGCTTTTAATGCAACTATAACATAAAAACTTAGGGCCAAATTCTGGCCCTTTTGCACCACTCAAGTAGTACAAAGGGGCTGCATTGCAGGTACTAATACCCATTGGAGAATTCTTCATCTAGAAGGAAGTTGCCTGATGGTGTATCTGTGCTGAATCTGGGCCTTGAACTTCTGCCGTTTTTCTCCCAGGGTAGAGGATATGTCAGGGTGAGGAGAAGGTGTAGGGACTCTGTCCCAATTCAGGTCAACTGCACCTATATTTCCCTTTTGTGGCCCATAGGCTTCTGATTCCCCAGATGTTACTTCTCTTGAGCAGAGACTTACATCTCTCTCTCCCTCCTGACTGGGGTTTGACCAGACCGCACCATTCCTTGCCTTCACTGTGACATTCCCAGCAAGCTAGACTGCCTAAATGGTTAGTATCTGCACTTTGCTTTCTCTCCAGAGGCTATGAACAATGTAATAACCCACAGGTATAAGTTGCCACACAGCCCTTTCTAAGCAAGAACATTTATTCTTAAGGTGAAAGCATTACAGAGAAAACATATTAAAACAGTAAAAGAATGTACACACATGCTAATAAGCTTATGAGAGATCACACTCAACTCCAGCAAGGGCTTTGGTAGGTGATCAAACCCCACACAGGGTTTTTTTATGGTTACAAGCTCATAACAGCTTTAGCTCAGAACAAGAACAATGATGAATCAGTCTTTCCTTTATCCATCTTGGCATTTCGATCCTCAGACTGTAGGAACAGATAATCTGCATACAGTTTGCGTTCCTCTCCTCCTAGAAATTTCTTGGGAAACCCACTTAATGTTGCTTGTCACAAAAATTATTCTTGTCTGGTGCATTGTTTCAAATAGTTCTCTGACTTTCATAATGCTCTGCTGGGTTTACAGTAGTCATGTCTCCCCGCTATGGAAGGGACACACAATTCCACAATAGTACATAAACTTTATATATTTAATACAATGGACTCCAAAGCTACCTCCACTTAATTTAATAAGGTTTTTTCAAGGATATTGCAGGTAATTGCCATGTCTATCACAGACCCTATCTCAATGCTTTACTACTGCTCAATGCCAACAGCAGCTGTAAAGTTGTGTCTGGGCTGGAGCTGGTTCCCTGCCACACCCTTCATCTACAGTAAGCTGAATTTGGCACAGGAGAAATTCTGGCCAACATAGTTTATATTCTATAATTTCAAATTATAATATAAAATATACCATTTCTATTAAGAAAATGATTTTTATAATACACTATATGAAAACTATTACAATATATATCAATGGGCTTTGGACATGGGTGCTTAAACCATACCATAATTTAATTTATCTCCAAACAAAAGAAGAAAATATAGGGACTGATCTTAAAAATACCCTTGCACAATTTCTCTCTCACACATCTCTCTGCCTGAAATTACCTGAGTATGTTTGCAAACCAGGTAATTGCATTTGCAAATCACTAGCAATTTGTGTGAACAATCAGTGTAATTTCACACACTGACTGAGGTTGAGGGTGTGCATATGTGTTTGTTATAACAATGTGGGTCTCAAACACAGATGTGCAGGGTTCCTGGGAATTCTCATGCTCCAGCCTACCCACTGACAGCTTAGAGACATCAGCTGGAACCAAGACTCCAGCTCAGATAGGAGGCTCCTCCACTGATGGAATACCTGAGCTCTTGGTCGGCCCGCTCCTGTTACATAAGCCAGAAGGAGAAACAAGAAGTTGTCTGTATAACTGGGCTCCACCCTGTTTTGGAGTACTCACTCAACGCTACCTGCTTTTGTCTCCTGATTCCAACCTCCTGGTTTCCTGACTCACTCTGATTCATGGCATCTGACTCTCAGTTCCTTATCTCAACTTTTGGCCTTCTGGTTCTGAACCTTGGCTGGTGCATGGACCCTTCTCCAACCTAAGCTAACCAGTAGACCTGGCCACCTACATCCCAGCCCTGACAGCATTTTAAAACTGAGGCTAATGAAATTTTGCTGGACCATTGAGCAGCCTGAGTTTTATCTAGGCTATGCTGCTTCCTTTTTTGTTACTAGTTATCTTAAATTCAAAACAAATGGATCTAGTTAGCTGGATCATGCTGCTGCTTCCTTCCATGTCCACATAATGGTGTGAGGGAAAGGGGATGGTGTTGAAAATAGGGCTATGGTAAAAATAATAATATAATTGACACTCTCAAAGTAGTAATACAAATGTTTTTATTAATTTTTAACCTCTGAGCACTTTCAATTATTTGTATTACTATCTAAAGTCCCAATGTGCTAAGCACTGTCAAATACATAAAAAGAGACATTCTCTGCCCTAAATATCTTACAGATTAACAGATAAGGATAGGAGGAAGGGAGTTTTATTGGCTCCATTTTACAGATGGGGAAGGAACCGAGTCAGGGAGAGATTAAGTGACTTTTCCAAGATCACAAAGAAAGGGATGCAACATAAAATCAGGAATTGGACTCAGCTGTCCTGTGTGTCCTGGCCACAAGACCATCTTCATCTGTAGTCTGAGATACTACAAGTCCTGTCCTTCTTTCATTTTTTAAGAAAAATACATGATTGACATGAATTTGGATACAGACTATATAAAGAACTCAGCTTTGCAGTAAAACTTATACAGAAATGAAGCTGCCCCAGTTAATAACATAAGGTGTCTGCAGTTAACAGTACCAGACCTCTCTGAGCCTCTTATGTCTTTAGATTAAATTACAAAATGTTTCTGTATTCAGAGGTGCTAGAGAGCTTGGTGTTTTAAAGTAAAAACATTAAAAACTAATAAACAACATGGACACTAATAACAAATAAACTGTCATTTGTCTGTTTCCAGTTTAAGGCAGCAATATAAGAATTTTGTTAATCTGTTCCTTATTCTATATTTCCTGTGTGAGTACCATCTATCAGTTAAAAACTGCTGGAGGCAGATACACAGCTCAGAGTAAATCATTTCCAGTGAAAGGATTAACTGGAAATGTAGTTAGAATTATTTCTGATGGTAATATATTATAAACTCCCTGTATTTCTCCATCCCCTGCCACCAACTCCCTCCCTAAAAGAGCTGTGTACACATGTTTGTAATGATGGAGCTCTCCAGGAGGTTGAGTGTATAGAAATTCAAAAGAGTAAAGTAACAGGCCCATACAAGTGCAATGTCAAGACTGATCATGGATTTATACCTAAGGCTCTGCAAAACATTTTGCATCTAGAGTAAAACCACTACATTTTTGGCCTTTTCAGTAGTTTTGTTGTTGTTGTTGTTTTGGCTGTGAAGATTGCTATCCTTTTTTACAATTCACAATCCCTTTTCTTACTCAGAGGAAAAAATACATCTCTCCTAAAGCTTTGGTTCTTCTTCGAGTGCTTGCTCATATCCATTCCAGTTAGATGTGCGCGCTCCGCGTGCACGTTCATCGGAGATTTTTACTCTAGCAACACTCGGTGGGCTGGCAGGGCGCCCCCTGGAGTGGCGCCGCTATGGTGCCGGATATATACCCCTGCCGGCCCCTCCGCTCCTCAGTTCTTTCTTACCGCCCGTGTCGGTAGTTGGAACAGTGGAGCGCAGCATAGCTGATCTCCACCTCCCTAGCAATTCGCTTGTTTCTATTGTATTTGTGTATATAGTTCGATTTCTTCAAGTAGTTAGTGTTTAGTTATTAGTTCTGTAGTAGTTATTGTAGATAGTTAAGAGGGATTGGGGGTTAGCCCCTTCCCCTCCCCCAGTACCTGGGCCCATGCCCGGTTCACCAGGGTTCAAACCATGCTCGGCCTGTCAAACCGTGCTCGGCCTGTCACGACTCCTGTCTTAAGTGCTTGGGTGAATCCCATCTGACAGAAAGTGCCGTATCTGTAAGGCGTTCAAGCCTCGGACTAAAAAAGAGCGGGACATTCGCCTAAAACAACTGCTGATGGAGGCAGCGTTGACTCCCTAGTCCTCGGCACCATCAGTGGCACCGGGAACAAGTGCCTCCTCGGCACCAGAGCGCACGCCAACAGTGAAGGCTCCTCGACATCAGCCATCACCGGCCAAGCTTCCACCCGGCACCGTTCGCTCTCACCACGGAGCAAGAAGCACAAGCCTCCTACACCGCAGTCTGAACGCTTAGCCAAATCGGACTGCCCGGCACCATCAACTGCCGCGGCACCGACGTCCTCCGCACCATTGATTCCGGCCTCGCAAGAGCCATCGAGTCCGGTGCTTACCAGCTCCCCGGCACGCGCCGTGGTTGAGCTTATCGTGCCCTCCACTCCGGAGACGTTCTCCACGGCATGGGACTTGATTGCCTTGATGGAGCCTGAGCTGCCTCAACCCTTGGCGCTGCCGGTACGGGTTCCTCAGTCCATAGCAAGCCGGCCCTCATGAGACCTTCTTCGTCCGGTACCACGGAACGTTGCCGGTCCCGATCCAGGTCCCACAGGCATTCCCGGTCCCTCCATCGATTCCGGTCCCGCGGCTGCTCGCAGTCCCGGTACCGTTCCCCATCGAGGTACCGGTTGTACTTGCGGCACCGCTCGAGGACCCGGTCGCCATCCAGATACTACCGGCACCGCTCCAGATCTCGGCACCACTCACGGCACTGTACTTCTCGCAGGTGATCTCGGCACGGTGATTCCAGGGACCGGTCGACCTCCCGGCACCGCGCTGGTCGCAGGTCCCGGTCCCACTCCCGGCACCATCACGACTCTCGGTACTGTTCTCCGGCACCGCGTAGGGACGGTTCGAGTGGACGCAGAGACCCACATCAAACGGTCTCCGCTCCCCCGTGGCCGTCTCGTCATCTGTCGATCTCCTCCCATGCAGACACTGCATCATATGAGGATTCAGATAACCACCAGGGACCTCATCAGTGGCCCTTTTGGACACCTTGGGCCTACCACCAAACCCAAGGTGATCCACATATACCATCGCGCTCCGGTTCTTCTGAACATCAGGTGCCAGAGACCACAGTGAGCAGACCTCCCCCGGCAGGTACGGAGGAATCTCCAACCCACGTGCCAGACCCACAAGATCCGCTGCCTCAAGACATCCCCCAAGACCAGGAGTCGATCCAAGACTCGCTGGTCCCCGAGGTTTCATCTTCTTCTTCCCCGGATGAAGCGGTGGCGGGGACGTCTACATCTGGACCACCCTCAATTGACCTCAGGTCACACCAGGATCTTCTGTGCCGCGTCGCCCTCAATATCAACTTGCCCGTAGAGGAGGTTCCTGAGGTGGACGACCCGGTTGTCAGTATACTGTCGGTGGAGGCTCCAACCAGGGTGGCCCTTCCCTTCATCCACTTGATCCAGGCTAGAGCGGATACCATCTGGCAATCACCGGCATCCATATCGCCCACAGCCAGAGGGGTTGAACGTAAATACATGGTGCCCTCCAAAAGGTACGAGTACCTGTATATACACCCTCCTCCCTGTTCATTGGTGGTACAGTCCGTCAATGAAGGGGAGTGCCATGGGTAGCAAGCCCCTGCTCCTAAATCAAGGGAGGCCAGGCGAATGGATTTGTTGGGGAGAAAGATCTATTCTGCGGGAGGCCTCCAACTCAGGGTGGTGAACCAGCAAGCCCTCCTGAGTAGGTACAGCTATAACACTTGGGAGGCAGTAGGGAAGTTTGTAGAGCTCGTCCCGCAGGACTCCCGCCAGGAATTCCCAGCTGTCCTGGAGGAAGGGAAAAAAGTTGCATGGACTTCCCTCCAGGCCTCACTGGATGCCGCCGATTTGGCAGCTAGAACTGTCGCCTCTGGGATTGCCATGCGGCGTATATCGTGGCTGCAAGTGTCAGGCCTGCCACCTGAACTCCAGTACACTACACAGGACCTACCCTTTGATGGCCAGGGCCTCTTCTCCCAGAAGACGGACCCTCAGCTACAGAGTCTGAAGGACAATCGTGTAATTATGCGTCCGCTGGGAATGCATACGCCGCAGACTCAAAGACTATCTCTTTCCAGTCGCAACCTCAGCACCCCTACCCCCTGCCTCGACCAAGGCAAGACTTCACCAGAAGGCGAGGTCGTACCTCTCGCAGATGACAGTCTGGACCTCAGGGGGGTAACAATTCCGGTCCCACCAAGCCACCGGCGGGACTGAAGCCAAACTTTTGAGGGTGCGCCCGAGAGCACTGTACCAATGACCTCCCAGGATCCTTTTCAGTTCGCCAACCGCCTTGCCGCATTCCTCCCTGCGTGGTCCCAGCTAACTTTGGGCCGTTGGGTCCTCTGCACGGTGGAGTGTGGCTACCGCCTTCAGTTTGTTTCAACCCCACCTTCCCACCCTCCCTCTTCGTCCCTCTTCAGGGACCCCTTTCACGAGCAACTCCTTCTGCAGGAGGTTTTGAGGCTCCTTGCGATGGGAGCTATAAAGGAGGTTCCGGAGGAATTAAGGGGCAAGGGGTTCTATTCTAGATATTTCCTAATTCCCAAGGCAAAAGGGGGCCTCCGGCCTATCCTGGACCTGCGAGGACTGAACAAATTCATGAGAAAGTTCAAGTTCCACATCGTGTCCCTGGGAACCATCATCCCTTCCCTGGATCCCGGAGATTGGTACGCTGCTTTTGACATGAGGGGCGCATATTTCCACATCACGATTTACCCTCCGCACAGAAGGTACCTATGCTTTGTGGTGAATCGTCAACATTACCAATTTGCAGTCCTTCCCTTTGGCATCTCCTCAGCCCCTCGAATATTCACGAAGTGTATGGCGGTAGTCGCCGCCTCCCTCCGCTGTCGTCGAATACATGTCTTCCCATACCTCGACGACTGGCTTATTCGAGGGACCTCTGAGGCTTAGGTCACCGCTCATGTAAATGTCATCAAGGGCCTATTCACTTGTCTAGGCCTGATTATCAATCTGGACAAATCCATTCTGCTACCTACGCAGAGGATAGAATTCATAGGGGCCATGCTGGACTCCAATCTTGCAACGGCCAGCTTGCCCCCACAGTGGTTTCAGGCTATAGTCTCCCTTATACAGTGACTACAAAGCTTCCCAACAACCTGCACCTGCCTCGGCCTCATCGGTCACATGGCTGCGTGCACCTTCATTACGAAGCACTCGAGACTGCGCATGCGTCCTCTTCAGACTTGGCTCGCCTCAGTCTATCGTCCACGCAGGGATGCCATAGTCATGGTTCCACCAAGCGTTCTGGGCTCCCTCGACTGGTGGCTCATGCCCTCCCTGGTGTGTGCCGGTCATTCGTTCCATCCGTCACAGCCCTCGGTGTCTCTGACAACAGACTCTTCCTCTCTCGGCTGGGGTGCTCACTTAGGGCACCTTCGCACCCAGGGCCTATGGTCCTTTCAGGAGCTGGCGCTTCACATCAATGTCTGTGAACTGAGAGCAGTCTGACTGGCTTGCCAGACTTTCCAGCATCACCTACAGGGCCATTGTGTTGCAGTTTTCACAGACAACACAACGGCCATGTATTACATAAACAAGCAGGGAGGGACGCGATCTTCCCCCCTTTGTCAAGAGGCGATGCGACTGTGGGGCTTCTGCATAGCCCACTCGATAGACCTGGTAGCCTCCTTTCTCCCGGGAGTCCGGAACTCTCTCGCAGATCACCTGAGCAGGTCCTTCCTGTCCCACGAGTGGTCCATCCGTCTGGACATCCTCCTTTTAGTATTCCGGAAGTGGGGCTTTCCCCAGATAGACCTCTTTGCCTCCCAAGAGAACAGGAAATGCCAGGTGTTCTGCTCCCTGCAGGGTCACTCCCCAGGCTCCCTCTTGGACACGTTCCTAATTCCCTGGGAAGGTCGTCTACTTTATGCCTTTCCGCCCTTTCCCCTAGTCCACAGAGTCCTGCTCAAGCTCCGCAGGGACAGGGCCAGGCTAATCCTGATCGTTCCGGCGTGGCCGAGGCAGCACTGGTACACCATGCTGCTCGACCTATCTCTAGCGGACCCAATACCTCTGCCACTCTGCCCAGACCTTATAACACAGGACTTCGGCAGACTTCACCACCCGGACCTGCAGTCCCTCCACCTGACAGCATGGCTGCTGTCTGGCTAAACCAATCCGAATTGCGCTGTTCCACCCCGGTGCAACAGGTCCTCCTGGGAAGCAGAAAGCCTTCCACGTGGGTGACATATCTCGCCAAGTGGAAGCGCTTCTCCCATTGGTGTGCCCAGCGTAACCTTATTCCCGGAGGCGTATCGGTCCCCATTATCTTGGACTACTTATGGTACCTCAAGGAGCAGGGCCTGGTGCTCTCTTCAATAAAGGTGCATCTGGCCGCGATTTCCACCTTCCATCCTGGGGAATCTGGCAGTTCGATCTCTCACTCTATAGTTTCCAGGTTCCTTAAGGGCTTGAAGCGACTCTACCCTCCGGTTAAGCGCCCTTCCCCTACCTGGGCTCTCAACCTTGTATTAGCTAGGCTCACAGGCCCTCCCTTTGAGCTGTTAGCCACATGCTGTACCTGTCCTGGAAGACGGCCTTCGTCATTATCATCACCTCGGCCAGACGAGTATCGGAGCTTCGTGCTTTGATGGTAGACCCCCTGTATACGATCTTCCACAAGGACAAAGTACAGCTGCGACCGCACCCGGCTTTCCTTCCCAAAGTGGTCTCTGCCTTCCACATTAATCAAGATATTTTTCTACCAGTCTTCTTCCCGAAGCCGCACGCATCGCGCCAGGAACAACAGCTTACATACCCTGGATGTCCGCCGGGCCCTCGCCTTTTACATTCAGAGGACCAAACCTTTCAGACACTCGCCTCAGCTATTTGTAGCGGTTGCGGAGCACATGAAAGGCATGCCTATCTCTTCCCAGAGGCTCTCATCCTGGGTGACGTCCTGTATCCGGACATGATACGACTTGGCCCGCGTCCCGACTGGCCATCTCACCGCCCACTCTACTCGGGCTCAAGCCTCGTCCGCTGCTTTCCTGGCCCACGTTCTCATCCAGAAAATATGTTGCGCAGCTACCTGGTCTTCCATCCGTACTTTTGCATCCCACTGTGCACTGGTCGAGCAGTCTAGAGATGATGCCGCCTTTGGCTCAGCGAGCTTACATTCCGCAACGTCTCGCTCCGACCCCACCACCTAGGTAAGGCTTGGGAATCACCTAACTGGAATAGATATGAGCAAGCACTTGAAGAAGAAAAGACGGTTACTCACATTTGTAACTGTTGTTCTTCGAGATGTGTTGCTCATATCCATTCCACACCCGCCTTCCTTCCCTACTGTCGGAGTAGCCGGCAAGAAGGAACTGAGGAGCGGAGGGGTCGGCAGGGGTATATGTCTGGCACCATAGCGGCTCCACTCCAGGGGGCGCCCTGTCGGCCCACCGAGTGTTGCTATGGTAAAAATCTCCAACGAACGTGCACGTGGCGCATGCACACCTAACTGGAATGGATATGAGCAAAACATCTCGAAGAACAACAGTTACAAAGGTGAGTAACCGTCTTTTTTATGTACTGCCTAACATCTACAACTTCCATTGACTTTAATGGGACATATGAGTGTTTAGAACCTTTGAAAATCAGGCCCTAATTCTCACAGTCCTAAGTTCAGATATGCTAAATATACAATTCTCAGGGTGTGTGATTTGCAGTCTTGCTTCCTTTTGAGGGTTGGTAGGATGGCCTCTGGAGTCCATTTGTCATCTGCCAATCTGTAGCCAGGATACTAGTATTAACTTAAAAAATAATGGAGTGCCAGTCATCAGGTGATAGGAGTCATGGATGTGAGAGAGTGAGCATGCATGCATATATGTAGGATCTTTTTGGCTTGTAGATAGAGGCTCTTCCTTCAGAATTAAAATGGAGCCTGCTTTTCACTGAATCTGATGGAGCTTGTTAAGCTTGTCTCATAGAACAGCTGGTCTTTTCATAGCTTACACCCACCATTACTTGTGCATTGTTCAGGAGAAGAAAGACCAGGGATGTGGTTTAATTAGCTGCAACTTTATTAACTCATCTGGGAACTATCTGGCAATAACTCATACAACATTCCTTCCTTAGGGTATGGCTACACTTCAAGCTGGGAGTGTAATTCCCCACTTGAGGAGACATACCCTGGTTCCTTCTGATTGAGCTACTGTGCTAAAAAAAACAGAATTCAGCCATGAGGATGGGAGCAGTGAGAGACGCTGTCCTCTATTTAGGAACCTCAACCCATTCCTCAGCTTCTTTATGGATGCCTTCCTTAAGTCCTACTTCTAATTCCAGTGTATCAGGAAACCAGAACCCCCTATTTAGTGACCCTCTATGGGCCTCCACTGAGCACTTGCCACAAGTAGGCACCAGCATTTAGCTTGGCTGCCTTCACCTCACACCCAGCTGGATTCCCAGATCGATAACAATTTCCTGCCAAGTATCAGCTGTTTCTCAGTCACAGAGTTGTATCCCATAATCCCTGAATGATTCAGATACCAAATATGATATTTTTGATGAGTAATTACCCATCCTTCCCATTCTCAATGATTCACACATCTTCTGGCCTTGTCACCCTGCCATACCCTCTGCTCCAGCATTTCAGACCAGTTTACAGTCATACCTGGGAAGAACTTCTGGACACGCCCCTTCGCTCTACCATGCCCCTTGGAATCACCTTGCCACCAAGGCTTGCTGTGAACTTCCAGGAGAACTCATTGCCTGCCCATGTGTCCAGTGCCTGCTGATCCAAGCATTGGTGAAAGCAGGGGTGGCTCTAGGCATTTTGCCACCCCAAGCACGGCAGGCAGGCTGCCTTTGGTCCGCCAAAGCCACGGGACCAGCAGACCCCCCACAGGCAAGCCGCTGAAAGCACCCTGCCTGCCACCCTCGCAGCGCCAGCAGAGCACCCCCCGCGGCTTGCCGCCCCAAGCATGCGCTTGGCGTGCTGGGGCCTGGAGCCGCCCCTGGGTGGAAGCACAAGATGTGATTCCCCACCCTCAATACATTCAAATCAACTTCAGGTCCAATTCTGATAGCCAAGCTTCTCTTCAGGAAAACCCTATTGCACTGGTCTAACACACAATAAATCCTCCATATCTTAATTTGCCCTTAATAATAAATTGGGACTCGTCATGAATGGGAAGGGAACTGACTGCCAAGTGCAAAATACCCATTCTGAGGGCACCTCCCAGTGTGTAAAATTTAAGATGGTCAAGCTTGTATCCCAACCCTCCTCTCCAGCTCGCACAATCTTGCCAGTTTATTAACAGTGAGTAGAGATACCAGATGGGGCTGAGTTAAGCTTGTCTCAGATGGAAGCTTCTCCTTTCATATTTTATACCAGCCATTACCTGTGCATTAGATTTAAACTCAATATGTGGCTGCACTGATGGAGAGCTGCTGGCTCTGTACTGCATTCAGTTCCTGTGGAGTTTGGCATGTTGAACCTTATATTTTGATAGAAATGCAGCAACAAGGAAAACAAATTGGCAATGACTGTAAAAATAACAGTGTTAACAGCTTCTCTGAGCATACACTGCTCCTTTGTGATAAACTAATTTTTTTTCTTGTGTCCCACATCTGCTTTGAAAAGGAAATGCTCCCTGATTTGGGAGAGTTTATTTCTTTTCTCTATTAACTGAACTCCTATTAACTCATTACAAAGCTAGCTGAGGGTTTCTGAGTGCTGCCAATGCATAATGAACTACAGACTCATTTGGGAGATGTATCTGTGGTTGAAACTGAGCTCAGAAAAGCATCTGCAGGCCTGTCCACCTCATATGTCTCTACAGAGTGCTGCATATGGAATGTTCATTGGCCTTGTGGACCTATGGAGTGGACTAGCAAGACATTTTTGCATAGATCTTTATCTCTTGTCCAACTCTTGCCAAGTGGTCATTTGAAGGAGCTAAGGGGAAAACTGTTTCTAGTTAATTAAAATAGTAACATTTTGGGGTAAGAAAGATGATGGTGGGTTTTTGCCATGAACAGTCATCCAAATTGTGGTTGGCATAGCAACATTGCAGTATACAGTCTTTTATATCTCATTTGATTGGCGCAATATAAGGTGTATACACATTACTACTGTGCAGTAGTTTGGCAATGTATTAATTATTGTTCCATTCTGAATTTTTAAAGGAAAACAATCCTAGATGATACCTGGGTCATACCAGAAAGCAACAAAATGAATACCTCAGATAAATGAATTCATTTTCCTCTGTCTGATGAGCTCATTTTCTTGACACATTTGGTATTCTGGGTATTTCTAATAACTCTATAGGATTTCTCCTAGAATCAACTTTGTTTTATTATGTTTATGTAAAATAATATGGGTTAAATTCTGCCCTAGATATACATGCACAGCTGATTTCAATAGGAACTGATTTCAATAGGAATTTCATTTGTGTACTTAAGGTAAAATTTAATTAGCAACATGAACATGCCACATTTTCAGGATACTAATACAGAGGTGAGAAAAATAACCCTGAAGTATTCTTCATTCCTGTATGTGTATTTACTGTGTTCAAGATTATTTTATCTTTTATTCTATTTACTGAATCCAAAACTCATATTCAACTTAGTTTTCTTTTCATAGCACTTTCAGTGAGTATATAGGAAGAGAGGAAATAACACTGACTCCCAGAAAGAAGGTAGTCATTGCCATGTATTCTTAGGGCTTGTCTACCTTACCCCGCAGTTTGGATTATAGGGTTGTGAGTTACAGTGCACACCAAAGAGGAGGTGGTGCTGATGCTACCACTGCCATCTCCCCAGTTCCAGGAGAATGCTCCAGTCAGGGATAATGGGGTATTTTGGGAGCAGGTCTTTCAGTCTTTCCTGTCAGAAGCTATTCAACAGTGTACAAATTATTCACGGATCCAAAACAGGGTGAGAATAACTCTACAGCACAATAGTTGGAGCTTTCACCTGGGAGAGGGAGACTCCAGTCCCCTTGCTCCAATGCATGTTTAATTATTTATATGCAGTGGAACAGTTTCAGCAGGAGACACTGAGAGTGACCTGCCTTAGAATATCCTATAGCCCAGTGGCTAGGGCACTTTCTTGTGATGGGGGCAAGAACCAGCCAGCTAAGCACCTGGGGGAGAGACTGTTCTGTGCCAGCTCAGAGCTTTGGTCCATCCTGTCGTGTCCCATCTCCAACTGTGGCCTTCTCTGATCCTTCAGAGGAAGGAGGTGGGGAAATACATAGGGTAAGGAAATCCCTTCCTGACCTCTGCAGGTGACTGGCTGAAGTCTTGAAGCATGAGCTTTTAGGAATATAAGCAATAAGATGGAAGAGACTTACAGGATGGCCAAGCCCTGCCCCGCCATCATCACAAGCAACCCCATCATATATTCTCATTCTCCCCCCCCCCCCCCAAAAAAAAACTAATTCAATTGTTTTCCTCCAAACTTCATATTGGGACGCTGGTTCCACAGTCTTACTTCTCTCATAGTTAGAAACCAACATCTAATTTCTACCCTGAATTTATTCATGGCTAGTTTATACCCAATTGTACTTGTGCCAACATTCTGCTTTTGCTTAAATAGCTCTTCACCCCTCATGTGTTTATGTACAGCAATCATAACCCCTCACAGCCTTTGTTTTGCTAGGCTAAACAAGCCAAAATCTTCTAGGCTCCTCTCATAAGATAGGTCCTCCATTTGCCTGATCACCTAAGTAGCTCTTTTCTGTGCTTGCTCCAGTTTAAATGCATTGTCCTTGAACATGGGTGTCCAGAATTGTACATAGTTTTCCAAATGAGGTCTTAACACTCAGGGGCGGCTCCAGGCCCCAGCACGCCAAGCGTGTGCTTGGGGCGGCATGCTGCAGGGGGCGCTCTGCCAGTTGCCAGGAGGGCGGCAGGCAGGCAGCCTTTGGGGGCATGCCTGTGGAGGGTCCGCTGGTCCCGTGGCTCCAGTGGACATTCCCGCAGGCATGCCTGCAGAGGGTCTGCTGGTCTCACGGCTCCACCGAAGCCGCAGGACCAGCGGACCCTCCGCGGGCACACCTGCGGGAGGTCCACCGGAGCCACGGGACCAGAGGACCCTCTGCAGGCATGCCTGCAGGAGGTCCACCAGAGCCACGGGACCGGCAACCGGCAGAGTGCCCCCCACGGCATTCCGCCATGCTTGGGGCGGCAAAATGTCTAGAGCCGCCCCTGTTAACAGTGCCTTGTACAATGGCATTAATACTTCATCTATCCATATTAGAAATGCCTTGCCTGACACATCCTGTGATCGACTCATATATCCATTTTTTCTTTCTCTCTCTCATCAGCTACATGCAATTGCATATATTCTTATGTACCTAGATTATAGATGCAAATATGCAATGTGTACTTGCAGATAAGTATTGACATGCATATACATGAAATTTATATGTACCTGTCTTTGAAAATCTGGCCCCAACTTTTAAAGTCGCCATTGCCCGGCTAATGTGTATATGAGGCAATAGAAAGATTGTACCTGATAATTTTGGATAAAGTCTCACCATTTCAGTCATATGAGATGTGCATTGAAGGTGGACTTTAAGCTGCTTTGCTTTGGTACTGATCTGAAGAATTATCCTGCAATAAGGAAATGAAAGTGTAACTAAAGAATTGAGAGAGAAATTTTACTCAAAGTGATGTAAACCAATAGGTCTACAAATGAGGCCACTTTTCTAATGATACAACAAATATCTACAATATTACTGTGTGTGTCTGTCTGGTAAAACAGATATTTAGTTGGCAGTTTAATGCTAATCTTTCTTGAATTAATGCATTCATAATGTCTTTTCAAAACTCAGGCAGAGGAAATCACTTTTATTTCAGGCCAGTGGATATTTATTCTGACTAGGACTAATGGTACCAATTTGTCCCTCTGTGTATGCCACAGATAAAATATGATTCTCATCCTGGAATACATCTGTGATTCAGTATCTTAAAAGTATTATTTAGATAGGTTGATCATTCAGGTGAATCATAATAAAAAAAAGCTATTTGAAATTGAGTTACATTTTTCTGATACTCTGAATTTCAAGTGGCAAAACTATCAACTATGAAAAGATCCTGAGTAAAGTTTCAGAAGCAGATGGGTATGAGAAATGGTGGTTAAGGAGATGGTGGAAATATGCTAGACACCGGCATTAAATGAGTATAAACGTTAACATTTTTTCAATGTCTTAATTCCCTTTTAATATGTTGGGCCCAGTTTTCTTTCGTTTGCACCTTGAGGCATGAAATGTTAATTATATCATATAATATGGATGTTAATAGTCACATCATGACTATTAATTGGTTTCTGTGTGTTTCATTTCAAGGCCCTATTCCCAAGAGCTCTTGGCTCAGTTCACCTATTGCGCAGTTCCAGGTGCAACAACAGTGCAATATAAATAAGAAATAATAATAGATTGCTTGGGTTAAAACAATTCACATGCAATGTATAATGGAAAAATATCAAACCATTCTAAAATATGTTCTTTCAAATTTACCTTCTCAGTCCTCCCACAATGAGGAGTTAAAGCAGGACACTTACAGGAAGACTGATTTGGTGAGAAAGATGTCATTTGAGAGTTCTTACAAGTTGTTGCCTGGGCTTCTGGAGACGTTAAAACAATAGTATTCCCTAATGTATTTTTGTTGCAAGGGGTATAGGAATATGTCCAGCGATTCACTAGAAAGTATTGCTTTCTAGATAGTAAAAAATATTTATGTGAAATACACAAAGTGAGATTTTAGAGTGAAGTTTGAGAATCTTTCAGCTCTTTTATCAAAGTGCTTGCAGATTTCATGGTAAGATACACTAATAAACATTGACATAAGAAAGTCAGTTTTATATCCACAGCAATTTAACAGGTTAAATTTTTTTTCTTTTTCTGGTGGCGTGGGGGAGTGGTAAGGGCAGGAATCCATATAGACCTGATGACTTTTGCCAGTTCTTGTTTTAAATAATATTTTTCATAGTTCTTCAGCCTCATCTAGCTCCTATCAACTTTGACAGGAAAATAAAATGGGTAAAAGAAATAAATCTTCACTCATATACAACTTCCAAATGACCCAGACTTTGAACTCTTGTCCGTATTCTGTGATCCTTATAGTGTGGTCATAAAATCTTACTGTGTCCGTAACTGGCTTTACACTCAGCTGGGAACTTGCAATTCAGCTTTTGTCCTTCTTCTAACTTTAACTGGTGATATCCACATTACAAAAGGGTCCAGCAGATTTTTGATTCCTTTTCTCCCAAACCACAGATTCAGCACTTCACTGCTCCTTCCTATATATTGGTGGGCTTAGAGAACTTCTCTACTTGCTTCAATCTTTACTAATAAATAGTTGTTTCTTCACGTTTTATTTTCAGAAGTTCTTTAAGGATACTTCTTATTGTCTTCCTTTTTATCTCCTCCATTCCTGCAAAAGGTTTATGCCATAGACATCTCTATCCCTTCATTTAGCCACTGAAAGAGCTTCTCAAATGATTCTGTAGTACTGTAATAAATGAAAGGGGGTGGGGAATAGCTCCCTTTTATGAACACTCAGCTAGACAGTTAGCTATAAAGTCCCTCTTTCTGGCTGTTCTCTTCTTGCTTCACCTGTAAAAGGTGAGCAGAGTTCCCCAGGTAAAGGAAAAGGAATGGGCCCCTGACCAAAAGAGCCAATGGGAAGTCTAGAACTTTTTAAACTGGAAAAAAAAACCTTCCCCTTTGTCTAATTGTTCTCTGCAGAAGGAGAGAGAGCAGCAGTGCCATAAGCAGGAATGCTATGTAAGGCTTGTGAACCAGGTATGAGAATTCATCTTCCATATGTAGAAGAAATCATTGGACAGAAAATGTTTAATTAGACCCATTCAGGTTTATTTCTTTATTTTGGCTTGTGGATCTCCTATGTGATAACCCCAGAGGCTTTTGGTTGGCTTGCAACCTTTAAGCTGAACCTCAAGAGAGCTATCTTGATGCTTAATTTTAGTAATTTTTTTTTTAAGATTTAGCAAAAAGCCTAAGTTCCAAATGTATTTCCTTTCTTTTTGTTTTTAATAAATTTTACCTTTTTTAAGAACAGGATTGGATTTTGTGTCCTAAGACGTTTGTGTGTATTGTTTAATTAGCTGGTGGCAACAGCTAATTTCCTTTGTTTTCTTTCTCAGCTCTTCCCTGGAGGGGGGTGAAAGGGCTTGAGGGTACCCCACAGGAAGGAAATCCCAAGCGCTCCTCCCTGGGTTCAAAGGGTTTTTTTTGCATTTGGGTGAAGGTAGCGTTTACCAAGCCAAGGTCAGAGAAAAGCTGTAACCTGGGGAGTTTAATACAAGCCTGGAATAGCCAGTATTAATTTTTAAAATCCTTGCAGGCCCCCATGTCTGCACTCGGAGTGACAGAGTGGGGAATCAGCCTTGACAAGTACTCTCAGGCTGTGCCTGTTGATGAAACTCAGAACCTGAGCACTGAGCTCTTACACAGCAGAATATAACATGTCTACTTTAACATGACAGTCATTTCAAGACAAATTGCCATGAGAAATAATTCATTTTCTAAGGCCAGAAAGATATTAACTACTTTGATGAAATAATCAACTACTTGACAGATGGGCTTTTGAGATTTAACTTCTATTTTTCTCCCACCAAATTACTAACCCCACCCACACTAATTATCTGACACCAGCTGTAATGTCTCTCTTTGCAGGCTCAGAAACCCCAGGCAGTAGATCAATTTTTCTGTCTTTGGGTTTTGTTCTAAGAGCTAACACCTAATACTGCCCTTTCCTGCAACAAAGCCATTTTATACACATTAAGCAAGGGTTTACTCTCTCAGAAACTCTATACAAGTCAAGAAACATTAGGGAAGTTTATTTGCTTTTTTAAAGTTTGATTTCAAATGTGTCAGATTTTCAGTTGACTTGCATAGAATCACTCTGGATACATCAGATGAGTAATTAGTCCTTTAACTACCGGTAATTGCTGCTCCTCACCTCCTTTACTTCTTATCTGTATTTAATGACAAAAATATGTACAACAAGCTAAACTGAATGCCTAGCAACAAAGCCCCACGTTCAAACAACTGTTACTACTGCGAGAGTAAGAATATAATGAAAGTGTTGTTTAAAATTACAGTATACAAAAATGCAATCCTCACAATATCATATCTGCACAGTTCCTACCCAGAGTAGTGTCTACATAGCATGACCTAGCTCTGGGACTGATTCAAAAGCCCATTGATGTCAATGGACTTTGGATCAGGAGCTTTATAAGGTGGATGTACAATGTGTTACAATGTTTGTCATGTGGTCTTTCTTATTAAAAGTCAGTTGCACTACAAGAAAAGTAGTCAGGATTTTTTTCTTCAAAAAAAAGTCCCTTGGGGCTTTTTCCCCATTCTTCTCTTGCAATGGTTATTACACTGAAACTTGGATGAGTGGACAAAAAGAGATGTAGTATAAGGGAAAAAAGTGGGAAGGGGAGGAAAAAAGAAAAGAGAAAGTGTGAGTGCTAGCCATCCTTCCACTGACTGAAGAACAACATATAAACCCAGGCCCAAATAACTGCTTTATGAAACTTTGATTGCTATTAACATTCTTGCAAAACTCAAATGGAAACCTAATTAAAATGGAAAATTGGCTAGAGTTTTTGTTTTAACATATAATTGTTTGTACTTTTATTGTTTCACTGATTATACAGAGAACTCTCAGAAACATTTTCTCTCTCCCTGAAGAAAAACTTCACTTTTTTTTCTCATTTTCTTTTAAATGACAGGAAATTTAGACACAATGCATCTGAATAAGATGAGCATGCCATTGAATTTACAAAGGATAGCAGCCCATTTTATTTAAGTCCTCCAGAAAATGAATAATTAGTTAATTGTCTTGATCCTAAATGTAGGTGGAGTTCAACATGCTTTATTTTTATTATGTTATTTGTATATATTTCTTTGTACTTGAAGGTTCAAGCTTGAAATCAGGACATCTGTATGTGATCCTAGAAAGCCCCAAAATTTTATTAACCTTTAGGTCGACAATAGATTGTGTGCATGTTAATGTCTTTCATTCATTTCATGAGATTTTATACCTTAAGTCACGTTTGTTTAAGTAAAGGGTGCATAAGAAATGTCACTAAACTTTACTAAGCAATGTTCTCAATTATCTTTAGAGAAGAGAATCTGGGATGCTCACAAAACTTTAGTTTCTGTATCCTCTCAATATCTGTTCAGTGTGGTAACTTGGAGTATCTGCCTATTTCTGATGAGATCATTAATGAACTACTCTGAGGAAAGAAATTCACTCTTTATGTAAGGATTTAGTGGGAAAAGAGGAGGGAGTTGTTTTAGGGCAAGCTATTGTGGGCTTTCATAATACTCCTGACCCTTATCCTTGTGTGCTCTTTAGATCAGTTGTCTTATTTTAGAATATCTAGAGTGAAGACTGTCAGGGAGTTAAACTGTGCTAAAGTGGTCCTTTCAATCTTAGGTCAAATCAGACTATGTCTTTAAAATAAGAGAGGGATCCAAATCAAAGCCCTGGCTCTGAGCATTGCTGAAATTCAGTGACATTTGATCTGGATCTAAATTTTGCAGTTTGGCTCATTTCTGTTTTAAATATTACTGTGATGTTCATGCTCTTCTCAATATAAGCTCCATTCTCTAGTTAGGCATTTCGGGGGATTGAGTAGTTGAAGAAAAATTTTAAGGATATCTATATAAATCATAAAGAAGAATAAAAGAGACAGGACATTTTTCCCCTTTAGAGGTCACCTTTAAGTTATCCCATAATGCAGTCCATTGGAATTTTTCAACCTGCAAAAATGTTGGAGGTTCCTTTAAAAACTGTAGGACTGAGCGTCTATCACTTACATATAGTCTGTCCTGCTGTACTTGAAAGATTAGAGAATGTGATGGATGTCATATTCAAGGTTTAAATGTATGGGAAGAATTTATTGTTAGAATTGGCAAACTGATTTGGATAAAAAAGAAGATGGCCCAAATCTTTGCCCAAAATTTGATCAGAACCCTAATGAAAGCTTCTGACAGCTTTTATATAGTTTGGGTAACTTTTACTTTTCATTTTGATGGCTCAGCATTTTCAGATCCCTTTAACCAAACCCAGCAACAGAAGCACTAAAATAATTTTTTTTAAAAATTGGAACCATCTAATTTTATGCCCTGTACAGAGCAGAGCACATTGGTGCTTAATACATCAAATAATTATCAGAATTATGAGGAAGGGGGAACCCAACAACGCTTCTTTCGACATTTCAGGCCCAACTGAAAGCAGAAAAGCTATACTGAATCACCAAACCTTCCACACCCAGCACTCCTCATTGGCTGATGGAATATAAATACTTTTTAACTTTGTAAACAGTCACTGTATCATTGGAAGGGTTCTAATGGAAATCTAAAACAGAAATATGACTGGTTTTTCTTAGTCTAATAAAACATTTTGGGATCAATGTATGATCAACACAGCACTCTCCCACACACACACAACATATTCCTCTGTTTTATTCAAAACACTGTATGTTCAGAGGTGATACATTAAAAATGAACCTATTCATTACAGTCTTCTTGTCAAGACTGGCGACATTACTGACAACTTCCTCAGAGAAAGCAGCTTGCAACATCATCAGATGAAGCCAGAGGTTCTAACTCATTGCTTCTACTACTTAACATATGTGTATGCATATCTTATCACAGCAGAACGTTATGAATTAGTATGTGGAAAGCAAAAGAATAAGAAGGCAGAGAGAGTGAACAATGTGGAATGACTGAGACAGCCATTATCCAGAATTAAAATTTAAATCTTCTTTTAAATTGTCAGAGAATTTGGAATAACATGCACAAAAGTGGTGATTTTCAAGATGTCTATAACTTTCAGGGCAAAAATAGTATCTAAGCAAGATTAATACAGTGGGCAAGATCCACAAGGGGCATTTAGATTTCAGTGCTTAACTTAATGGAATCCATAACCTAAAGTTTTATGCACAGGTGCCCTATAGTAATATATGGGGAGAATTAGAGTCTGTAGTCTCAAAAGGACTTTGGTGCCTCACTGCCACTTCAAGCACCTAAATCCTAGAATCAGGCCCCCCTGAGATTCATAAAGCCCCTGCTCAGATGCCTCCAAGCCATGTAGGTGCCTAAAACTCACTTGGCATCTAAATTTTTTCAGCAAAAGTTTCTTCAACACCTATTTTTCTGCCTTTGGGCATGTACAATGTAGCCCCAGGCTAGGTGTGCAGGTGCCTGAGCCCCAGAGTGATTCATGAACCAAAGAAAGATAGATGTTTCTGCAACTGACTTGTGGGTGTGGCCCGATCCGCTAAGTATGCCGAGACCTCAGCTATTGGATTGGTTCCCTATAAGTGAGCATACACAAAATGTCTGTGGGAGGGGGGCAGAGAGGAGGTACATGAGAGACTCCCTATTCAATTCCCTCTTCTTCCTGAAGATCAGGGATCTGCCACTTCTTAAGTGAATGCTGTAACCACTGGGCTATGGGATATTCTGATGTGGGGCTCCCTCAGTCTCTCCTGTTGAACCTGTGCCACTGTGAGTAAATAATGAGAGGGTCATCGGGCCAGAGAGAAAGAAAGCATGAGAATGACTCTGTAGCTGGGTGGTTAGAGCATTCATTTGGGTGGTGGGAGACTCAGGGTCCAGATCTCCTCCTCTAGTAATTTTTAAAAAATATTTATCCAAACTCACCTGAGAGGTGGCAGATCCCTGTTCAAATCCGTTCTCCCCCTCAGGCAGAGGATGGGGAATTGAACTGGACCTCTCCCACATCCTAGGTGAGTGCATATACAGGAGGCTAGAAATTTTGTGGGTGGGCCTCCTCCTGCCACCACCAGAAACACCATAGGCATGTAACCCCAAAAGAAAGGTTGCATCTGAGAATTCCAAGTGGAGGGAGGCACCTCCCTGCTGCCTGGACATCTCGATCTCTGAGAGAGGGGTGAGGTTTAGCATCTCCATTGGCTAGCTTAGGTACGGAACCACTCAGTGTGCTGGCTTTTGTGAATCCCATTCGGAGGTGCCTATGTTTCCCCATTTGTAGTAGAGGTATCCTAGGTGTCTGATTCAGGCTTTGTTAATGTCACTGATTGCCTAAGCATCTAAAAGAAGGTGTGGCAATGCTTGGGATCACCATGCCTAAATTCCTTTTGTGAATCTAACCCTAGGTGCCTAAGAATGGGATCCACAAATGCCAACATGCTGAGTGGGGGATTAGCCTAAGCTATCCAGTAGTAAATGCCGAGGAGGGTGTGGGTCCTAAGCCCTGCCTCTCAATGGGAGTTAGGCACCTAAAAGTCTAAAAGGAGGCATCTATCTCTGCTTGGGATCCACATCCATAAACCCTCTCTTGGAGTTTAACACCTAAGTCCTTTCTTCCAAAAGATGGTGATATAACCAACCACTTAGGCAAGCATACCTACCCGATCACAGGTGAGATATGTGGGAGGACACCCCATGTGACATTCCCAATGGAGCTTAGGCATGTGGTACATGAGAATGCTCATGCTGACTGGCAGATTTTTAGGGGACTTTATTGGTGGAAACACATAATCTAGAGCAGGGGTTCTCAAACTGGGGCTAGGGACCCCTCAGAGTGTTGTGAGGTTATTACATGGTGGGGAGGTCGTGATCCTCCACGTGAGCCTCCAACTCAAACCCCGCTCTGCCTCCGGCACTTATAACAGTGTTAAATATATTAAAAATATTTTAAATTTATTAGGGGGGTCGCACTCAGAGGCTTGCTATTTGAAAGGGGTCACCAGTACAAAAGTTTGAAAACCACTAATCTAGAGAATTTGCATGTCTACAGGGTTAGATGGCAACTGAGCAGGGGGTCTGAAGATCTGAATTTTGGATTTTATCCCCTATAGTGGCAGTTAGGCACCTAAATCACTTTGTGTATCCAGACCAATGTATATTAAAATATTATTTGGCCTGCCTTTAAAATGTAACATTAATAATGGACCATATTATTAGTAATGTAAGAGTAATTATGCATCAGCTTCCCAGTCACTGAAACATTCTCTGATACCCAGTGTGGGCGATTATACTATTTCAAACAGTCCATCAGCAAATCTCAGCAGTGTTGGCAACTCACATTACAACCATTTCTCAACAAGTCCACATAATCTTCATTTGTCTTCCACATTATCTTTAACTAAGGTAACAATACAGTACAGAACCGGCTCGAGCCCTCACTCAGTAATCGGGGAAAGTTACACATCATCCCCTGGGTGCCTCTCAGAGGCAATACTTCCCCCTTGCAAGCACAGTCTGAGTGTAAAAAAGAAACTTTAACAGAAGGAGTGAAGTAACTAGGCATTCATTTGGGAAAAACACCACAAGCATGATTCATAACCCATGTGCAAAACACCAACTCCAGAGTACATTAAGCACTATCTTTTGCCTCAGATTCTTGAGTCCAACAACCAAAAGTTCTTTTAATGTGCCCTTCCCCCTCAACTGCACCCCATTCACAGTGTTGTTCTTGGTCAGTTCAAGAGGTGCATCAAGAGGTGCATCAAGAGTTCAGAGGTGCATCTGTATGAGTTCACCCTCCACCCTGGGGTGTGTGTGTGTGTGTAGGAATACACCTGGCTCAGTCTGCGATCCGGGTGCTAGCTCTGGCATCAGCTTCTCTGCCAGCCACCACCAATGCACACCATCACCTTCTGCTACCACTTACCTCGCTACTGTGACCTCTGCAGGTTGGTTTCTTAAGTTTCCACTCAACTCTCAGTGACTTTCAGCTCTATGTGGGGAACCTCACTGCTGAAGCAGACTGTGCAGAAACACCATCCTCCAACAGATGATTTTAGCTCTAGTAATCACTTAACAAAACAAAAACATTCCTAATGAAACCTTAATTAGCACTATATTTGAATAGTGGGGAGGAGCAAGTTGAACAATGCCTACAGGTTAAACAGAGCCCACACCTCCAGACAGGAACACCTGTCCCCACCCCCATTGACCCTTTGAAGGGGTTTGGCATCCGAGCGCCCTGCTTAGCAAGTTCAGTTCAGTTGAGGATCACCCCCTCAATCAGGACAGGTTAGTACAATCCTTATCTTTGCATTCAGAAGTGATTCGTAACCCAACACCAGCTAAAATTGGCAACACAGCTCTGTCTGCTAGATAACTAGGTAGAGTAGGTGTATTCATGTAAACACAGTCTGGTCCTGAAACCTTTTCCCCTCCCCAGCTCATTACTAGCTGTCAAGGGAGAGCTTATTCAGACCTTGCTTACCCTACTGTTCTCTGAATATATAAGCTGTTATAGACCCCTACTCCTGGGTGATGCTCCAGTACAAAAGCAAGATAGGAACTCCTCAAATAAAAACTTTAAGCCATCAGTTCAAGCAGGAGGTATCATGTGTCAGTCCTGCTGCAGAACTTAGAAAACCCTTAATGCTTCCAGTTACCAGCTCATATCTTATGAGAGGTGGAAATACTCTCATATGTACAAAATAATTTGAAAAGTATAATGACAAAAGGATTTCAGAACCCTCAGTTCTGAGGAGAGGAGGGTAATGATGGGATGTCATAACATATATATTCAGAGAAAAGCAATTACAGTTAAGTAATTTCCTCTTCTCCAAAGATGTAGTTTTGTCTGATTCCTCTCTTGGAGACTAAAAGGCCCCAGGGATGATTCAGTAACACAAAGATATATATGGTAATGATAATGAGATATAGAAACAGGCTGCAATTAGGAGCCTCATCAAACAAATTATTCCCAGTGTGAGTTTGAGTACATTTTTGACTGGTTAACTCATCTTCTAAGGGCTTCCCAGCATTTCAGGTCATGATCAGGTGTTTGAGTCTAGCCAGTCTTGTCTCTGAAAACAGCCTCCAATGTCAGGCTGTTGTGAGTCAAGTGGTGTCCCTACATAATAGATAGTTCTTATGTTTCAGCTTTTGAATAATTGAATTGGTATTAGAGTATTACCAAACTTCCTTCACCCTCTGGTCCAGAATAAGGTAGACAAGGGAGCCACTTCCAAGTACATTAGTCTAAGTAGTCTTTTATACAAAAAGACTGAAGCTGAGATCCTCTAAGATGGAGGGAAGTATTGGGTATCCCCTCTTGTATAGTGACTAAATGCTTTATTTGTAGAGGAATGCCTCACTTCCTCTCTGTCCACTTAGCCCTTCTGATCATTTTTCTCTGGACTATCCCTCTTCTCTCTGCAGACTTTGCAGAATGTGACATAATTGCAGGAGGTGTGAGCACTGAAACTGCTAGAGTAGACTATGAAGAGCAAGTGTTTTGATGGCATCAGTTCTAATGTCATTACAGTGATTATATGGGGTACTAATCTTATTTTTGATACTCTTGGAGCTCCCACTGCACTGACAGCTCAGAAGACCCTTGATGTTGGAACGTGACTTCCACGTGTCCAAGTCATTGTTTATGTCTAGAGTGCATCTGAGAGTCAACAGAACTGTGCAAGTGGGGCTCATATTAGCGTGTTAAAAATAGTTCTGTAGGTTGTTGTAGCTTAGGCTAGAGCTTGGGCTCTCAAGCACAGCCCATTTCTCTAGGGCTTGAGAACCTGAGCCACAAGGTCAAAGTGTAAAGTATCAGAGGAGTAGCTGTGTTAGTCTGGATCTGTAAAAAGCAACAAACAGTCCTGTGGCACCTTATAGACTAACAGATGTATTGGAGCATAAGCTTTCGTGCATGAATACCCACTGCGTCAGATGCATGTATTCACCCATGAAAGCTTATGCTCAAATACATCTGAAGGTCAAAGTGATGTCTACACAGCTATATTTAGTACACTAGTGTGAGCCCCAGGAGCATGAGCCTCTAGACACAGACTGGGAAGCTTGCTCCCAGATGCAGTGAAGACATACCCTCTGTGAAATTCTGAAAGTTGTACCAATCTTATTAAAAATAGATTTTGGTCTGATAACTATCTCAGAATTAGCAACTTTTGTGACATTGTCGTGTGTCTGTATTTTATTTGTTTTGTTTTTAAATCTGCTTATGACATGAGCATGATTATTTTCCATTTACTAGAAATGACCATCTCCCATCAGGCCTGGGCAGTGATCAGGGACATGTAGGGAGAATGAGTGAGTAAGGGCATGGTGGTGGAGGCAGGCAGGAAGGAAGATTGAGGGGAAGGGTCAGGGAGTGAGAATGTAGGGCATTTAGGGATTGTAAAGGGAAGGAAGACAATATGATATGTAGGAGGTAGGAAAGTGTGGAGGTACTGGACAAGACAGGGTAAGAGACTGGGTTTGGGACAGGAGGCTAAGAGGGTACTGAGGAGTAGGAGTAGGCTGAACACTGTGAGAGGAGGGGATGGAAGGAGTGAAGGAAAGTAAAGTGGGGAATGGAAAGGGAAAGAATGACAGCTTCCACACCTTGAAGATAGGAGAAGGAAGTAGAGTCCACTCACAGGCAAAACTCCCCACTGCAGGATCAGGCCAGCCTTCACTACACAGAGGAAAGGCTTAAACTACAAAATTCAGATCTGGCTTTGCAACACCCCCAAATTCAGCCATGTTGGGATCTGCGGTTTGAGTTCCATCCCTTATAAAGAAAAGGGACATTTTGATTCAGGTTAAGAAGAACTCTACGATTTTGGGAGTTCAGATCAGCTCAGGGGTGGATTAGTGCACTCTGTAAGCAACCACAAGTCTCAGCAATGGATTACTATAAGGAGCCCAACTGATGGGATACCATTATAACTCTTTTGGTTAGGAGTGTGTACAAATGCCTAGTATAGATAGAGTTATAAAGGTGCTATATAGTGGAATACCCTTTCCCATACAGAAATAGCGATACTTGTATAAAGCATTTTTATGTCTGTATATCTATATAGGACGCCTATTGGATTGGGTCTCTGAGGCGAGATAGGAGCGGAAGACTCTACTTTGTGAATCCCACTGGGGCTTTGCATAGGTTTGGCACCAAGCTTCTCAGTGGTGTCAAGACTGAGGCGGCTGTCCACATACCCATCAGCAGAAATTTAAGTGTCTAGGAATCTAGGTTCTTACAGGCTAAGGTGGCAGCTGAACAGGGGTTTATGTATGCCAGTGTTGCCCAAATGTTGGATTTAAGTACCTAATGGGGAAGCTAGATGCCTAAGCCCTCCTTGTGACTTGGCCCTATATGTTGATAGAAGAGCCCAGTGTCATATGACATTTGTATAATTGGTGGCACATAGAATCTTCGTGAAAAGTGAGAAATGCACTCGGTATGTTACTAGTCTAAGGGTATGTCTACACTATGAAATTAGGTCTATTTTATAGAAGTCGATTTTTTAGAAATCAATTTTATGCAGTTGATTGCGTGTGTCCCCACTAAGCACATTAAGTCAGCGGAGTGCATCCACAGTACTGAGGCTGGCATCAACTTTTGGAGCATTGCACTGTAGGTAGCTATCTCACAGTTTCTTCAGTCTCTGCCGCCCATTGGAATTCTGGGTTGAACTCCCAATGCCTGATGGGGCAAAACCATCATAGCGGGTGGTTTTGGGTACATGTCATTAGGCCCCCCTCCCTTCCTCTCTCTGTGAAAGCAATGGCAAACATTGTTTCTCGCCTTTTTTCCTGGGCTACCTGTACAGACGACATACCACAGCAAGCATGGAACCCGCTCAGCTCACCGTCACGTACATCTCCTGGGTGCTGCTGGCAGATGCGGTACTGCATTGCTACACAGCAGCAGCTCCTTGCCTTCACGGCAGCAGACGGTGCAGTGCGACTCCTAGCCATTGTCGTCGTCTCCTGGGTCCTCCTGGCTGACCTCAGTCAGGTCCATCAGGGGCACGTGGGCAGATATCGAGTGACTCCAGGTCATTCTCTTCTTTAAGTTTCATCTCATGGAGATTCAGTCCTGCTTCAAATATCATGCCAGCTGGAGGCTTCTGCCTCAGACTGGTCTCCCAGCTGGTAGCACCATGCGGTCGCACCTGCCCCAGCCTACCCCTTGCTCCCATGGCTCATGCAGTTCAACTATAGGCCGAGCAAGTGCAGAATGGTAGTAGAATGTGCATTTGGACATTTAAAAGAGTGCTGGTGCAGTTTACTGACTTGGTTAGACCTCAGCGAAACCAATATTCCCATCATTATTACTGCTTGCTGTGTGTTCCACAGTGTCTATCAGAGTAAGGAGGAGACGTTTATGGCGGCGTAGGAGATTGAGGCAAATTGCCTGGCCACTGATTACATGCAGCTAGACCAGGACACCAGGATGGTTAGAAGAGCAAAGCAGGACGCGCTGCGCATCAGAGAAGCTTTGAAAACCAGTTTCATGACGGGCCAGGCTATGGTGTGAAAGTTCTGTTTGTTTCTCCTTGATGAAAACCGGCCCCCTTGGTTCATTCTACTTCCCTGTAAGCCAGCAGCTCTCCCCTCACCCCTTTGATCACTGCTTGCAGAGGCAATAAAGTCATTGTTGTTTCAAATTCATGCATTCTTTATTAATTGGTCACACAAATGCGGGGGACTGAGTTGAGAGCGCTGTCCAAAATGGTCACAGTGGAGCACTCTGGGATAGCTCCTGGAGGCTAATACCGTCGAATTGCGTCCACACTACCCCAAATTTGACCTAGCAAAATTGATTTCAGCACTAATCCTCTCGTCAGGCAGGAGTACAGAAATCAATTTTAAGTCGACAAAAATGTCTTCGTCCTATGGATGGATGCAGGGTTAAATTGATCTAACGCTGCTAAATTCGACCTAAACTCGTAGTGTAGACCAGGGCTAACTGTAGCATTGTTAAAAGTACATCTTTTTCCATGGAATGTGTACTGGAGTCTGTGAGTTGGGAATAAAGTGTTTTAGTTTTTGTGGTCACTGGTGAGGTGGACATGTCTGATGCCTAGATAAAGTTGTTTCAGAGATTTTGATTGTTTTCAGGATGATGTTACCATGGCAGAATTCTAGTTGTTTGAGTCACTTTGACTGGGCACTTGAATATCTTTGAATGTTTTGGGGGTTTGTGTTTTGGGTTTTTTTTCCTTGTAAATTGGATCCTTAGCTTTGAACAGTATTATCTCCTTAGCTTCTCAAGCCAATAATCTGAATTCAGGGGGTGTATATCTGACATGGCTATGGGTGGGGAGGGAGTGTGATAGGGTGGGGACAGAACACAAGAGTCCCCACTGATCCCTAGCCTGCAGGCTCACCCATAGGGGATTGTTCTAGCTAGTGACAAGTTAGTGCAGTCAATCATTGTGTATACAGAGTGGATGCCAGGCCCTACTGAAAGAAAAATGAGAACAAGTTTGCAATTTCAGTTTTTTTGAAAACTCTTGGATTTTTATTCTTTGACCAGCTGTAATTGGCAGAATGGAGGGGTAGAGAATGACCTTGAAAAGTTTTATTTTGTTTTTACCTTTATAAGATACCTTTCTGAACCATGGGCAAGTGATGACAATGATGCAGATATGCAGCTAAGTAGCCACTGAGGTCATTAATTAGATTCTCCAGAGGTCACTTATTAGATCATCATATTGAACTGATGACAGATATGCACCGTCTAACTCAATGGAGTTCATAGGCTCCACAGGAGGGACTGGCAAGGACTCTATTCCTGCAAAATTTACAGGTTACAGAGAATAACAGCTCTAAATTCCTTCCTTCATAGTTCTCAAGTGCTACAGGAGCATTATATAAAGTGTAATTCTGCATATGCATGCTTTTAAAGAGTGAATCATCTGATGTGGTTTTACAGCATACAAGAGCTATTCAGACTTTATTGTGATTGTCAAAACTGCAGCATTTATGGGAAGCAGTCTTCAACACCCAACCTATCCCTCCTTCCACCTTTCCCCCAAACTCTCTATTTCCCTCCCGCCGCTCCCCAAACAACATAGTCAAAAGTTGGTTAGTAAGTGGTTAGGGCCAGATTCTGATATTCTCACTCCAGATGAATGGTACCTTACTCCATTGAAATCACCCCTGAATCAGTGGAGTCAGGTCACACTCAACATGAGGAAATGTATCAGAATCTGTCCTTCAATGAATCACCTGAAAAACAGATGGTTCTCTTCAGTTCTAGTTCTATATAAACACAAAGCTACTATGAAATCTTGGTAAATTAATGTTTATTTTGCTAAAGGTCAAGTGCAGTACTTACATTTTTAATTTTAGCTTTCCATTATTTATAATATCAATTTAGCAGTTAAGAGATGAAGATTTTCAAGAACACAAAGGGCAGTTAGGCTCCCATGCAAAATCAATATTCTTTCTCTAACAATCATTCCTGCATTTGGTTAAGTGTCTGTTTTGAGGCGATGTGAATATGTTACGGGCAGGCTTAGAAAAACTGGAATGAGGTATGCTCATCCAGAGTGGCGTATTCCAGAATCTTCCAAATATGCTTTAGAGCTGATGGGCTCCTCTTTGGTGATTGAAAAGCCTTTATAGCTACCATCTCACTTTGCCTATGTAGCTATTATGTAGAGCCTGCCTTTCACAGAAAGAAATGCCTCTCCCTGAGCCATGGGCAAGTGAAGACAGTGATTCAAATACAAAGACGATGCCTCTACTGACTTCTACGTAACTAGACTTGTCCCAGTCAGAACCATTAAAGGGACAATAGATGCATGTTCTGTAAATGTATGCATGTCAGTCCCTTCTTTGCATCTCTACCATGGATCCTCCTGCTCTATTACTTCAAAATTAAGCTTTCTGTCTTCTCCTTCAAGCACCTCCATATGTTCAGTTCTACCTGCTTCTCCAGCCTTGTCTCTCACCAGGTCATTCCCTACCTCTCCACTCTCCCCATTAGAGTTGGTCAAAGAAAAAAAAATCCAAAAGAGTTTTCATGAAATAAATAAATAAATTGAAATTGCAAACTTGTTTTCATTGTGAAGTGTTGTAAAAGGAACCATTTTTCTTTCAGTGGAACCTGGCATCCACTCTTTATGCATAGTCATTGTCTACGCTAACTTGTCACTAGCTAGAACAATCCCCTATGAATGAGCTTGCTGGCTAGGGATGGGTGAGGAGTCTTTTGTTCTGTGCCCACCCATCAAACTCCCTCCCCACCCAGAGCCATGTCAGATATACATCCCTGCCTTCAGATTATTAGCTTGAGAAGCTGATAGTGATGTTCATGGTGAAGGAGACATGAGAAGGCTTGAGGGGAAAGATCAAGAGCCCAGTCAGAATCTGGCCTATTGTTCCTTACAAAAGGTGTAGGGAGCAGTATACACAGTATTTCAGTCTGGTTGCACCAATGAACAATTGGACTAAGGGTTCAATTCTCATATCTAAACTTTGTTCTTTGATTATGCCCAGAACATGCTTCAGATTCCACCCTGCTAAATACAATTTTATTTTATTTTATTGGCTGAAATGTAGTTTAGTTTTTGTAAACTAAGCAAGTTGTGTGAAGTATGTTATGAATCTCAACCTAAATATTGTTCAGCTCTCCTCAACTCAGGATTTCCCCCTTGAACCTTTTTCCCCAATAGCCCTTTTTGGGGCTGGGCCTTAAAGTGCAGCCCTACAACGGCTATTTTTAACCTGACCACTACATTTTTGTCACTTCTAGCTAGTAAATCATCTCTACTCTTATGTCCCTCTCCCCTTGTTTATTGTTGAAAAGATGGCACATTCCCACAGCAATTCCCAGAGGAGAGATACTGGGATTTTTACTTAAATAAACAAACTTAGCCCCAAAATATATGTTCATTTTAAAATCTTTTTTCAAATCACCCTTTTTAAAGGTATTTTGTCTCTGTTTTTTAATGAATCCATTTATTGTAGGGGATAGAGAACAGTCACAGTGAATGTTACAGCTTCACCTGGACTCTCAAAAATATTAAATCCTGTAAGCCAATTGTTCCTTTCAGTGATGAACTACCTGCTGACTATATCTCCCAAGGCACCTGTTGTAGATACTCTGGTTTCTCTGCTTTGTGACATAGAAAGTAGGGCAATGTGTGCAATACAGTTGTTTAACATTGCCCTAACTCTGAAGAAGAAAACGATTCTTCAGCAGATGAGACAGCATAAGAAAAAAACCCAAAATATCAGTAATACCATCATGCCAACGGACTAGCTTATGATGACAAATTATATGAAGCTTCTGTTACTAACATGACCTTGAAGTACAAAGAACTCCTTTGCAAACTCAGATCTGTAAGTGATACTTTATTTAAGACTTTCTATGAGCTGCCTCTGTTTGTCACTTTGTCACTTGCACTGGTCCAAATGAATTAATAGGATGTTCATGTAAATGTTGCACTTATGTATAAATACAAGAGTATTAATTAATAGGAGCTAACATTAAAGAGTTGTGCTTTAGAAGAAGAGAAAAATCTCTAAGCTGCTGCAGGCTATATTTTCCTCTTTGTTCTGTGGGGGAACAAGGCCAGGGCAGATAGCACTGAGAGTCTCATTTTTTCAGTGGAAATGGGCAGCAGCAGTGCAGGGTAAACACCTACTACTGCCTGAAGTGGAGAGAGGAGTTAGGCTAATGTGCCTTCTGGGGCTCCGACATCTCAAGGAACAGTAAGCTGGATGAGTGTTCCTCTTCGGTTCATGCTGGAGAAAGTGGGAGTTTGATAGGCACAATGCAAACTGCTCTTTTTTTTAACAGCAGTGTAGAGTACTGTGGAACACATTTTTCCCCACTCTCTCTTAAGTCCTTTGCTCTGAACCTGCAGCTGCTTAGCTGCTAATCACTCCTGTCTTCACAAGGGGAACCTTTAGTGATCTAGGACAGTATGATGCCCTAACTTTTAGTGAGCTTATACTGGTAACTAGCAGTTAAACAAAAGTTTTCCTCTAGGTAATGGGCTGGCTGATGTAACAGGTCTTTTCCATCTCTTCTTTCCATGACTCAGTTGGTGGGTGGATACAGGTATGTTGACTCTTGGCATACTTGAACCATATGCGGATGCAGATCTTAATCTTTTTAAATAGAAACTGAACATTTCTATTACTTCATCTTTAACAGACATGCTACTTGTGATAAAACCATATTATTTTCCCTCTGTGTTGGTAACACCTTCAAAACTGTAATTCAGTATCCCATCTGTCATCTTCTCAGTCTACCATATAAACATCAGGTAAAAAAAAAGTGTTTTTTTTTAAACGCAATCTCTATTTTCTTAGTCATACTGTGTCAAACTATCAGATACTGTTTATTTTCAGTTTCTGATTGTGAGAGTTATTGGTCCAAATTCTGCTCTATTTCACTGGGATAAATTTGCAGTAATTTCATGGAAAAGGATTAGAATTCAGTCCATTTTATGAATGGGTTTGTGGTTTTGTTCTATCTGATATATTTAAATGTTCGGATGTCCAAAAGCTACTCATATTAAAATTGTATAGACAAGATTCATTTTATCAGAGGAAGGTCAAAACATGTTTTCAGACTTACCTGTAGTAGAACCTATACTGTTTCCTGTGCATCATTTGGACCACAGTCTTATGAGTAATACCCCCTGTGGAAAAGTCTCTCTCAGTCTATGGCCTTTTAATTAAGAATCCCAAGCAAGTTGGATCAAAACACCCATCCTTCAAACCGTCTTCTTAGAAGTTGATGCTTATGTCACCTCTTTTGGATGGTCTGCATAAAATTAATAAATAGTGTAAACCCATGTGGTTTGTAGTAAAGAATAATTTTTAATGGAGATAGAAAATCAGATTAAAACAAAAAGCCTGCATAACATAGTTAAACTGAAACAAGTACATTCTGTTTTGTTGTGGGGAATAAACAATATATTAAGTTTCGCAATAATGCATCCTTTCTCCTATTTCACTTTTTCCTAAAAGCCAGACATTTTGCCAAAGACATAACTTTCATTTGCAAGTCTTTTGCCTTCCTTCTTGTCTTTGTGGGCTCCACCAGCAATATTTTTCAAAATCAGGTTACTCTGATTTCTTGTCTCATGACTTCCTTCTCGATATTATTTCTACCAATGTAGATGTAATACAACAGTCCGTTATGAAATGTAAATCATATCTTTTTACATCCATTCAGGATGTATTTGCTGCACTACAGAAACAGTTTGTGGTTCCTGTTTTACCAGTATCATTCTACAATGTAAAATATTTATTTTGAAAGTGTATTCAGATAGTTATGATCTCCTAGCCCTATCTGTGCATACTCCTTTCCCAACCATGTTTACTGTGTTTTTCTAGCCCAACAACTGTGCTTTTGCATGGCACCTGTCCCAGGTATTGGTGTTAACCTAAATCCAATTCACCTCCTTCCACTAAAGAGGTAGGGATCATATTATCTCATAATTCCCCTCTAACTTTATATTATATAATAATCTATATTAAATAAAATTATTGATAAATTAACAGCAATCTACTAGTAAGTTTTGAATGCATTTATTATTTGCAGTGGAGAAAAAATAAATAATTCTGTTGCGTGTATTAATGCTAATTACAAAATTAATTCTAAAGTAGGAAGCTCATTAGAATCAAAGATTATTCCCATGATATGAAAGATTTCAAAGGTGGAATCCACTTCTCACAATCAACCTTCTATCCTTCTCTCTTCCTACACCTACTACTATTTTGAGATGACTATACAGGCAATGTTAGAGTACATTAAAGTCAACTTCCCGTATCTAGATGGCTAAATGAAGGCACTGTTAATTTTAGATTCCACATCTGAACATATTCTAAATAAAAACAGATTTATTTCAAAATCAATTACAATATTGTGGAATTTGCCATTTTAAGTCAGTCAGAATATACTAGATTACACTAGAATACTCTCAAATCTGAAACTGTTTGTTCTTCTTCGAGTGATTGCTCATATCCATTCCAGTTAGGTGTACGCGCCGCGCGTGCACATTCGTCGGAAAACTTTTACCCTAGCAACTCAGTGGGCCGGCAGGTCGCCCCCTAGAGTGGCGCCACCATGGCGCTCCATATATACTCCTGCCGGCCCACCCGCTCCTCAGTTCCTTCTTACCGCCCGTGTCGGTCGTTGGAACAGTGGAGCGCGGCTTAGCTGACCTCCACTTCCCTAGCTACTCGTTTTCTCGTATATAATTATGCAGTTATAACCCTTTTATATATATATTTGTATGGTTATACGTGTTTTCTTTGCTAACATGGTTAGTTTAGTTAGCGGGGTTCAGGAAGTAGCCCCTTCCATGAGCCCAGTGCCGGAGCCATGCATGGCTCACCGGGTTTTAAAAGGGGCCCGGCCTGCCAGAAGCCGCGGCCGAAGAGAGATCTACATGACTCCTGTTTGAAGTGCCTCAGGGAATCACACTTGACAGATAAGTGCCCCATTTGCAAGGCTTTTAAGCCGAGAACAAAAAGGTGCGGGACTTTCACTTACCCCTCCACCTTGGCGCCGAGCGATGTTCAGGCGGCGGGCAGAAGCGCCTCCTCGGCACCGGACCCCGCCGGTACTACCAAGGCCTTTCGGCACCGACCGTCGCCGGCACCGATGTCGACTCGGCACCGCTCCCTTCTTCCGAGGTCGAGAAAGCCTACGATTCCTGCTGGTGCCTGGCGGCTCCCCGGCACGCGCCGTGGTTGAGCCCCCTGCTCCCGCTGCTTCCGTGCCACCTGCATCGCAGCCAGAGAGCTCGCCTAAGTTGCGTTACCCGGCACTGACACCTGCAGAGGCACCGATGACTTCGGCTCCGTCGATTCCAGTCCCCCAGGACCACGGAATCCGGTGCCTGGCAGCTCCCCGGCTCGCGCCGTGGTAGAGCTTACTGCTCCTGCTGCTTCTGTGCCAACTGCACCACAGCTAGAGAGCTCGTCTAAGATGGCTCGCCCGGCACCGACGACGTCGGCACCGTCGATCCCAGTCCCACGAGGGCCGTAGAATCCGGTGCCTGACGGCTCCCCGGCGCGCGCCGTGGTTGAGCTACTGCTCCTGCTGCTTCCGTGCCAGCGGCACCGCAGCCAGAGAGCTCGTCTAAGTCGGATCGCCCGGCGCCGACACCTGCTACGGCACCGATGACGTCATCACCGTCGATCCCGGTCCCACAAGGGCCGTAGAATCCGGTGCCTGATGGCTCCCCGGCACGCGCCGTGGTTGAGCGTATTGCTCCTGCTGCTTCCGTGCCAGCGGCACCGCAGCCAGAGGGCTCGTCTAAGTCGGATCGCCCGGCACCGGCACCTGCTGCGGCACCGATGACGTCGGCACCGTCGATCCCGGTCCCACAAGGGCCGTAGAATCCGGTGCCTGACGGCTCCCCGGCACGCGCCGTGGTTGAGCTACTGCTCCTGCTGCTTCCGTGCCAACGGCACCGCAGCCAGAGAGCTCGTCTACGTCGGATCGCCCGACACCGACACCTGCTGCGGCACCGATGACGTCGGCACCGTCGATCCCCGGTCCCGCAAGGGCCGTAGAATCCGGTGCCTGACGGCTCCCCGGCACGCGCCGTGGTCGAGCTAATGCTCCGGCTGCTTCCGTGCCAACGGCACCGCAGCCAGAGGGCTAGTCTAAGTCGGATCGCCCGGCACCAACACCTGCTGCGGCACCGATGACGTCGGCACCGTCGATCCCGGTCCCGCAAGGGCCATAGAATCCGGTGCCTGACGGCTCCCCGGCACGCGCCGTGGTTGAGCTCCTGCTCCGGCTGCTTCCATGCCAACGGCACCGCAGCCAGAGGGCTAGTCTAAGTCGGATTGCCCGGCACCGACGCCTCTGAGGCACCGACAACATCGGCACCGTCGATTCCAGTCCCACAAGGGCTATCGAATCCGGTGCCCGACGGCTCCCCGGCACGCGCCGTGGTTGAGCGTATTACTCCTGCTGCTTCAGTGCTGACGGCACCGCAGCCAGACAGCTTATCTAACTCGGATCGCCCGGCACCGACACCTACCGAAGCTCTGATGACCTCGGTACCGTGGATCCCGGTCCCACGAGGGCCGTCGAATCCGGTGCCTGACAGCTCCCCAGTACGCACTGTGGTTGAGCCTGCTGTTCCCTTCACGCCGGAGATGTTACCAACGGCGAGGGCTCTCAGTGCCATGACAGAGTCAGTGCTGCCTGACCCGGGCACCGCCGGTACGGGTAATACAGTCTCTTCAGGGGACTGTCCCCTGTCAGCACAGCAGAGCGGCACCGTTCATGATCACGGTCCCGCAGACACTCCAAGTCCTGTCGGCACGCCGGACACCACTGGCAGTCCCGGTGCTGTTTTCCTCGGTACTGGTCACACTCGCTGCACCGGTCGGTATCCCGTTCGCCGACCCGCTATCGGCACCGTTCTGACCTCTGGCACCGGGGCAGGTACCTTGACTCCTGTAGCCCTTCTCCGAGCCTCGAGATCTCGGTCGACCTCCCGACACCGTTCTGGTTGCAGGTCTGGATCTCGTTCCAGGTACCGATACGCCTCCCGATGCCGGTCCCCGGTGCCGAGTTGGGCAAGGTCCGAGTGAGTCAGAGACTCTGCCTGTGCCTTCTTTTAGTACCTCCATGGCCGTCCGGACACGCATCCGTGTCATCCCATATGCGCAGATTTTATGCTCAGGACCACGATCCTGATATGATGGCCAGCGGGCGCCAGCCCCGAAGCAGAAAGAGGCTTGGCGAATGAACAGGCTTGGCCGCCAGGTGTACTCTGCAGGGGCCCTGCAGCTCGGGGTAGCAAAGCAACAAGCCTTGCTTAGCTGCGATAATTATAGCACCTGAGTGAAGGAGTTTCTCCCTCAAAACTTCCACCTGGAGTTCGCTGCCGTCTTGGAGGACGGGGGGAAAGAAGGTTCCCAGAGCGTCCCTCCAGGCCTCGTTGGACGCAGCAGACTCTGTGGCCGGCACTCTGGCCTTGAGTGTCGCCGTGAGGTGCATTTCATGGCTTCAGGTTTTAAACCTCCGGCCGGAGCTGCGGTATGCCATTCAGGATTTACCCTTTGTTGGTAAAGGCATCTTCGCGGCAGAGACAGCCCCAGACTGCGAAGTCTGGTGGGCAATAGGGTCCTAATGCGTCTCAGCATGTATACGCCAGCGACAAAACGCAGGCCTTTCTGGCCCCAGCCGCCATACTCTGTGCCTAGCCAGAGGCAGGACTCTGGCAAACGGCAGGGCCAAGGTGGTCGCAGACGAACGTCAGGACCCCTGAAGAGCCAAAGTCAAGGTCCCTCGCAATTACCACTGGGACCAAAGACGGACCTTCCAAGGTTCACCTGAGGGCGGTGTACCAGTCGCAGGACGGGATCCCGATCCCGCTTTCTCCTGGCATGGCCCCAGTTACTTTCAGATCGCTGGGTCCTGCGCACGATGGAGCATAGGTACTACCTTTAAATTGCTCCAGCCCTGTCCCACTTCAGCGGACGAAAGGGGTAAGGGGTTTTACCCCCGTTATGCCCTAGTCCCCCACTCGAACACAGGTCTCAGACCTTCTTGGTCCTGCACGGACTCAACCGGGTTAGGATAAGGTTGGAGTTCTGCATGGTATCCCTGGGAATCATTATTCCATCCTTGCCTCCTGGGGGCTACGGTGCCGCCCTGGATATGAAGCACGCGTATTTTCGCAATGCCATCTTCCCTCCGCACGGGAGATGCCTCCGCTCTATAGCCGACTGTCAATACTCCCGGTTTACGGCCATAGTTGCCGCCTACCGTCGCTGATGTCGGATATGCGTTTTTCCGTATCTGGACGATTCGCTTATCCACGGAGACTCTGAGACACAAACCACTCAGCGCGTGGGCATCGCCACGGTCTTATTCACAGGTCAAGGCCTGCTGTTTATTATAGAGCAATCCACTCTGGTCCCCACGCAGAGGTTGGGCTCCCTAGGGGCTATCCTGGTCTCCTACCTAGCCGGAGCCTGCTTATCGCAACTGAGATTTTAGGCGATGGCAACAATCATCTGAGGTCTGAAGGCTTTCCCAACGACCTCAGCTCGTTCTTGTCTCAGTCTCCTGGGTCCATGGTTGCCCGCAAGTTTGTAACCAAACACGCCAAGCTCCGCCTCCGTCCTCTCCAAGTCCGGCTCACTGCCCCTGACGGCGGACGCCTCATCTCTCTGCTCGAGTGTTCATAGTCACCTCTGAGCTTAAGGCCTTTGGTCTTCTAGGGAGCTGGCATTCCTCCTCAATGCCCCAAAAATTGAGAGTAGTCCGCCTGGCATGCCAGGGGTTCCAGCGGCAGCTGCGAGGCCGTTGTATCTCGGTGTTTACAGCCAACACGACGACCAGGTGCTTCATAAGTATTCAGGGGGGACATAGTCCTCCCCCCCCCTTTTTTGTCAGGAGGCCATCCATTTCCGGGTCTTTGGCATGGCCCACTCGATGGAGCTGGCGACGTCCTTTCTCCCAGGCGTTTGGAACGTCCTAACTCTTTGCCTCAGCAGGTCTTTCCTGCCTTACGAGTGATCACTCTGCCCCATGTGAGGCGTCCCGCTTTCCGGAAGTGGAGATGTTTCCTCACACAGACCTGTTCGCTCACCGCGAGAGCAGGAAATGCCAGGTGTTCTGCTCCTTCCAAGATCTCTCCTCGGAATCGATCTTGGACGCATTCCTGATGCCGTGGAAAGGCCAACTGCATTATGCCTTCCCACTGTTCCCACTGGTTCATTAGGTCCTGCTCAAACTCCGCAGGGGCAGAGCGTGCATCATCATGATCACTCCAGAATGGTCCAGGCAGCACTGACATACCACGTTACTCGGCCTGTCAGCCCAGACCTCATCACTCAGGGCAACGACAGGCTTCGTCACTCGGACCTGCAGCCTCTTCGCCTCACGGTGGCTGCTGCGTACCTGAGTCGGGGTGACAGGCAGCCTTCCACCTGGTCAACGTACCGGGCCAGGTGGAAGCGTTTCTTTTACAGCTGCAATACGCTCGATCTTGCTCCTGCTGAGGTCTCGATCCCTCTGTTTGGCCTGCCTCTGGCCTTCAGCGGCAGGACCTGGCGGTATCAGCGCTGAGGATACACTCAGCAGCCATCTCTACCTTCCAGCAGGCTGAGATGGACGTTCAGTGTTCTCACGCTCTATGGGTTCGAGGTCCCTCAAGGGCTTGGAGCGCTTGCACCCTCGGGTGCGCCGCCCAGCCCCGACCTGGGACCTCAACCTAGTCTTGGCCAGACGGGTCTCTGAGATCAGAGCTCTTACGGGGGTTCCGCCGTACACTAGGTTTCACAATGACAAGGTGCAGTTATGACCGCACCCGGCTTTCCTCCCTAAGGTGGTTTTGGCTTTTCATGTTACCCACAGTTCAACGCAATGGGCACAACCGTTGCACTCCTTGGACATCTGTGGAGTGCTCGCATTATATTGTGCTGACAGAACCATTTCCTAAGGTGCCCCAGCTCTATCCCGGTAGCGGGCCAAAGGGAGGGCTTGCTTGTTCTCCTCTCAGAGGATCTCATCTGGGGTGATGGCGGACATCCCCACTTGTTATGATTTGGCTCATATTTCCACAAGCCACATCAACGTGCATTCTACCAGGGCTCAGGCTTCATCTGCCGCCTTGCTGGCTCGTGTTTCTACCCACGAGATCTGTCGCGAAGCTCCATTGGTCCTCGGTCCATACCTTTGCTTCGCAGTATGCCCTGGTTCAGCAGTCAAGAGAGGCCGTAGCCTCTGGCTCAGCAGTTTTATTCTGCCACATTTCACTCCGACCCCACCGCCTTTGTAAGGCTTGGGATTCACCTAACTGGAATGGATATGAGCAATCACTCGAAGAAGAAAAGACGGTTACTCACCTTTGTAACTGTTGTTCTTCGAGATGTGTTGCTCATATCCATTCCACACCCGCCCTCCTTCCCCACTGTCGGAGTAGCCGGCAAGAAGGAACTGAGGAGCGGGTGGGCCGGCAGGAGTATATATGGAGCGCCATGGTGGCGCCACTCTAGGGGGCGACCTGCCGGCCCACTGAGTTGCTAGGGTAAAAGTTTTCCGACGAATGTGCACGCGCGGCGCGTACACCTAACTGGAATGGATATGAGCAACACATCTCGAAGAACAACAGTTACAAAGGTGAGTAACCGTCTTTTATTAAGTACAGAAACTTAGTGTAATCAGGCTTCTAGACGATACATATGAAAAAGTGTCCAGAAAACAAAAACAACAGTTCCTAACAAAAATGCTGAAGTTCTCCATATGTTATCTCTTTCCCAAAAGGATTTTTTAGCTGTGTTTTAGATGAATGAGTGGCCAATGAGTTTTGAAAGAATAACTTATACCAATAAAATTTATAGTTGACTTTTCAGTTAATTAATACCAGTACAATATTTCCTATATTCTTTTTAGGGAACACTACAAATACCATGGTAGCATTATCTATTTGGCAACGGCAATATTATATAGATTCATGTGCTAATCAATTCTAGTTTAAGGAATCATCACAAAACCAAAATTGTGGAAAGAAAAAAAAAAGCTAAGTATGAAAGACCTTTGCACAGATCATTTCTGAGAGCCATTAAGGATAAACTATACAGTATAATCTTGATGCTATAGCTATAACTCTTCTGGTTTTTAAAAAAAATATAATGTATGAAAGAGCACATCAAAATGGAAATTCCTTAGGAAAAATGTTGAAATAATTGTATGTCAGTTGTACTGTATCTATTGAGTATGTTATTTGGGTCTCAAAGCAGATGAATTAGGTTAGGAGAAAATACACATTTCCTGATGATAATTGTGAACGTCATCTCCTTTCAGTTAAGCCAGCGTAAAACTGGTTTACATGAGATGAGAATCAGGCTAACAGCTATATATGTGCTGAACATGATTGTCCTCTGATTTGTATTGAGTGTGTTGTATCACATCTGAGAAAAAAGGCTGTAGTATATTGCCAGATTAGCTGTTTATTTACGCAGGGCAGCAGTAACAGCCTAGTGTCATATTCACACAGAAATCAGTGGCTGTCCCAGGACTCCCTTTGTATAGTGGGGGCTGCCTATAGAGTGAGGGTTTCAGAAAACTAACAGTCTGTATTAAGTTACCTGAGGAATCTTAGAGGATTATGGCATTTTCACTCTTTGGGCCTGTTGAATGCTCTCTACAGGGTCCAGGACAAGGGGATTCCACTGATGCTTCTGACCCTTGTTTCCACGTGAGAGGGGTTTGCAGTGAGGGTCCTACTTGCATACACCTCATGGGGACATGACTGGGTCCAGAATGTTGTCTGTAATAAAAGGAGATACTGTTCTAGTGTCAGGATAGCATTCGTAGTGGGATGGCTTTTCTCAGCAATACAAGCTGTTGTTTACTTTCTGTAATCCAAGTATTTAGAAAATAAAAGGAAAAAATAATGTTTGACTTGTGTCAGCATTCAGAGCAAAATATCAAAGGGCATCATTTTTATTAATACTAAGCCTTACTGTCTTCTCAGGTTTTTCATTTTATTTGGTCTCGGAAGCTTTTTCCTACTATTTATTTTATAGGCATTTTACAGGCATTACAGGATGAGCCCAGACTAAATTGTCTGTCTCAGTTTTGAGTAAGACCTCGTTCTTTCTCTCTTTCTCTTGTTTCTACTCTTTGTGGCCCAGGATTGCTCTCTCAAATATTATCCCTCATTCAGAATATTGAAATTTGTGCGACTTCACTTGGAGATTTACATTCTTTGTTTGCTTCATGCTGTTTATAAAAAAAACTACAGTGCTTTATTCTCCCTCAGTGCATGCACAGAACTTCCATTAATGTTAATGGGAGTTTCATGTGCTCATTAAATTGTAGAATCAGTTGGAATAAAAAGGAACTCTAATTGGTCCATCTTTCTGCAACATGGCAGGGTTCAGTTCATTATCTATAAACCAGCCCTAATAGGTAGCATCACATCTTCAGTCCAGCCAGGAATATCTCCAGTGAAAATAATTCCACAGCCTTTCTTGGTGGTTTTCTCCAGTGCCTGAGGGGGAATAAACCTCTTAAAAATGCAGTTCTTTTTGTTCTGAGGGCAAACGTAGAGCATCTGGAGTTGACTGTCCTTTTTGTTACTTGCATGTGGCTGTCTTCACTCTCTGCTTCAATTGGCTTGCACATGAGGATTTTAGTAACACAAGCTACTTCTATGTTCTGCATATTTTAAAAAAAGTGGCGATGGTGAATCGTGAGCTGAATTAAACCCTATGCAAAGGAGGAGCAGTCCCTGATGTCAGAGGAGCAGAGTAATTCTGAAAGTTATTGACAGTTGCAGTGGGTGACAAAAACCCAACTGGACTGGAATGCTCTTTCCGACCCACATTGTCTGACCTTAAAAATACAAACTTTTGATGAAATGTCCATTTACTGGAATAAAAATGATTATTAGTAATATCACCTCTGTAGTGCTTTACCTGCTCAAAATGCTCTACAGACATATGCAGCTCAATTGGACCTTTGCTGACACCAGTTGTAGATCAAGATTGTCTCCACTGACCCATTGTAAACCCGAGTGAGAGGAGAATCAGGTCCAGTCATTATTTAGGGTGGAATTTATAAAACTGTTCAGCACTGACCTAAAATTCAATGGTAAAACTTCCATTGCCTTCATGCGAGCAGGGTTAGGTCACCACTGAACATTTTAGATAACCCTCCTCCCCCTTTCATGTTCACAACTTCTCTGTGAAACAAGTGGTAAGTAGTATCATCCCCATTTACAGATGGAGAACCCAAGGCAGACTCATAAAGTGACTTATCCAAGATCTCACATCAAGTAAGAATGAAAACTCAAGGATTCATTCCTCCAGTCCTGTGCTTACAGTGCCTTAGCTCCTCCCCAAATATTTACTATTTTCACTACAGATAACTTGTACTTGGCATCAGATTCTCCCCTCGCTTACTGCTAGCATCTGTCGAATTTCACTAGTGTAAAACTGGTATAAGCAAGATACAGATCAGGCCCTAGCCAATATTTTAGTGTCCTATCTGTCCTCGTTTAATATAGCGTTGTCCAGTATATTCATGTTATAATTTATTCCAAAATCACTAATCACAAATATTCAGTCAAACTAGGAATACATTTGTTGAAATATGCCCTGCAATCTAATGAGAATTGTTACCTATTGGATGTTTTTTTATCTCAAAACATAATAAAAGTTAATTTCACAATTTAGCAATGAATTAATGAACAATTATTTTAAGTGCTTCTCAGTTTACTTAAGCAATTATGATTATAGTGATGCTCAATAGGAATGGCTTCATAAAAATCTGCATGCAATCTGAGCTGAATGTATAGGCCTTTAGCCATGTAACTAGCATTAAATGAGTTAAGAATGTACCCTATTGAATGTAATGTAGGTTGGTAATTAAAAACGCTTTAGTGTGGCTGAAAATTTTTAAAGACTTTTTTTTTAAGAGAAATGAATTCACAGGCATGTGATCTTGCCAGGAAGCCTTTATAACCTGAAGTTACAGCCTTAATTATCTTACAAAATTAGGACCTGATGCTTCACTACCATGTACATTTGTGTCATTATTTACACCTGTGCAAACTGAATCTAATGTTGGTGCGTGTGATGGGGTGGACTAGTTCCGGAGGCCCCCTGTTGAAGCCCTGCCACAGGCAGCCCCAGAAAAGGGCAGTAGAGAGGTCCCACAAGAAGTCCAGAGTGGCTTTGTGGGAAGCAGCCAATCAGAGTCTCCAGGGAGCAGCCGAAGGGGCCAGCAGGCTACTATAAGAAGAGCTGCAGGGCTAGAGCAAGATCAGTTCCTTGCTAGAGCTGGAGGAGTGTGGATGGTGAGCCTGGCTGGCTGAGGGAGCTACAGAACCTTGGACAGAGCAGTGCTGGCAGAGGCCAGAGGGAATGCAAAGGAGTTCGGAGCTGGCTGCTGGGACCCCACAAGGACAAGGCCCTACGGGAAGGGCAAAGAATGTGCTGGGGCCATGGAGAAGTGGCCCAGGGAATTATAGCAGTGATGCAGTTTATTTAAAGGAATATGGTGAACAGCTGCTATATCTAGGATCCCTGGGCTGGGACCCAGAGTAGAAGGCAGACTTGGGTCTCCCTCCACCAGCCACTGGGAAAGTGGTCTGGACTTTGATATACCTAAGAAGGGGAACTGAAGTCTCTTAGTGGCCTAGCTGAAGAGCTGGGCCAGAAAGGCCCCAAGAGGTGAAGAGTATCCAGGGAGGGAGCCCTGGGGAATACGGCCTCTCACCAGGGGTGGGACTGCTTGAAGAGGAGGGACAATTTGAGAGAGTCCAGAAGGGGCTAAGACAGCTTGAACCAGGGTACTGTGAGTGAGGAGTGAGCCCAGCGATTGGGCTGCAGATCAAGAGATATTACTGAGGGCTTTGAGATAGGCCTGGTTGGACTTGTATCCTGGAAGGGGCTCTCCCCCCTCCCACACATACTCATATGGACTGTGTGAGACTTGGCTGAAGGGGTGAGTCAGAGAAGACTCATCACAATCAGAGTGTGTGTGTGTAGGCACATACTCTGAGACAGGGGATCACATGAGAGGTGAGTGGTCCCCATTAGCGTGAGATTCTATCAGTCTGATTCAGTAGTATTTTACACAGTTTGTAAATGATGCAAGGTGGAAGAGGATTGGACCCTCAAAGAGGAGTTCTGCCGTGAAGACTGACTGTGACATTGTGGCGTTTCATATTTAATTGTCTCAGGAATACTTTGTCAAAGAAATAGAAACGTGGCCAGAATCTCAGCTGACGTAAACAGAGTAGGTTCGTTGATTTCAATGGAGCTATACTAATTGACATCATATGAAGATCTAGTCTGATTTTTCTGTCAGCCCAGCAAACTCAACCTAAGATCTGAAGGTCAAGCTGGGTTTTCTCTGCCTCATGCATAATCAGTAATAAAGATTTGGCAGGGTAAATTGTGCTGCCATTAATCCTGTGCACTTCTGTGGTCTTCAGGCTCTGCCCTCAGTTACACCTGGCAAAATCCATTGTCTTCATTGTTGGCTTCTAACCCCTAATGGCTAGACTATTGCCATGTGGGGACAGGTGGTGCCTATAAAAGTCCTATCAAGGGGGAAAACTGAGGAAAAGGGTGTGTGTGTGAGTGTGTGTGTGTGAGAGAGAAAGAGAGAGATTGTGAATATGGTAGGTTTTGGGTAGGGAATAGGCTGTTGTGCTGGAGGGAACTTCAGTTTTGATTTAGTAATTATTGCCTAGTATGGGGAGGATGGAGACAGATGAAGCTCATAAAATTAAATAATAGAAGTAGGTAAAAAGTAACTTTTGCCCTCCTCCAATGATATTGCAAGCTGTATGAAAGAAATTAAAAGAAGAATTGCCTGTTCACCCTCTAGATATTGTAGGTTCTAAGTCCCTGGGATGGTAATTGTGTTGGAGGGGATTCCAGCACTGCAGCTAGGATTTGTGACCTGGAATAAGTAATGAGGCCCTGCCATTTGCCCTGTAGCCTTATCCTTTCAGAGACACCCTCCCAAAATATTTGTGTGTGAGCATTTTATCTGTGTCAGTACTCATGAAATTCAATTTTAAGTTCAAATGGTATTTTTTTGCCAAAAGCAAATTTATAATTTCATTATAAAATTCACAAGTTTCCATCTGGTTAGTTGTCAGAGTCAGTATTACTTGAGCTATGTAATTAACCAACACAACAGTATTTGTGAGAATTTCTGAATTAGTAAATAATAATCTGCAGACCAAGAATTTTTCACTGAAGAGATTAATGAATAACTTAACCTAAAGAATACAGAGAATTTCATGAACAAGAATGAGACTAAATTTGTAGACTACATCATTAATAATGAATTATTCATTCAGCTCTATTACTGATGTCACAACTAGTTTAACAAAGGTATATGTCAAGCTACTGAGAATGCATTTGTAGACAGTTCTTTAAAATCCAGGGCAAGAGGTTTTTCATCAGACCCACAGAAAATGTTCTCATATAGAAATAGTACTTCCAGGTGTGACTTAATGTCCCTTCTCATTTTCAATCACTTTCTCTTCAGAGAAGTTAGCTGGGCACAAGGCTAATATATTTCAAAACATTATATTTCCCACTGGTGCATTGGATTTATCAGAGGATGCGTTTATCTATGTGCTGGTTTTGGCTGTGGCATCAGGCTACACCTTCACCTACTGTAAAACAGCTTATCTTGGACCTTAGAAAAATTGAAAAGAGACTTTACCAAAGGAAACTTTTTTTAAAAAATGTTTTCCTGGCCAGTAGAGGTGAAAGGAGAACAGAAAAGAATTATATACTGTGCATAAAAAGATCTTGCTCAAGCAAATACATTTTTTTAGAGAGACAGGGTAGTTTAGCTCACACAGATAAGAGATTGAGACAACCACACAGTTTTTAATGTTTCTACAGTACCACAAATTGCTTAATACGGATAGAAGGCATAAAATATTAAGCCTCCAATAGTCAAAGCTATATTAGCTGATTTGTGATTGTACCGGATATTAAGGGAGAAAATAAAGTGGAAGAATGGGGAAGGAGAGAGTTCCAGTGAAAGAGGTGCTGAAGGAATATCCTGAGAACTAGGGAGAGAACAGAGTTGTGAAAGCCATGAGATGACAAGATATCAAGAAGGGATGGTATGTCAAAGTATCAAAATGCAGAGAGAGAACAAGGATGATAAGAATCAAGTTAGAGGCCCTGAAACTTTTGCAGCTGCTGAAAGGTGAAAGTAGTTTCAATGCAATGGAGAAGATGGAAATCAGAATGGATAGGATCTAGAATAGAATTGATGGCAAACAACTCAGGGCAATGGTGGTAGATGGTCTTAGACCATGAACATCATTTGTAACTATGATTGTTAAAATAAAGGTAATCAAATACCATGTTTCAGGAGTGGAACTCATCATAGCCCTTGTCAAAAAAAGAATGTCTACCATGTACAAAATTGTAAAACAGGATTTCAGTCTTCTGAAACACTGAGTAATGGTCACTGAAGGATGAAGGTTCGATTCTGGTCCATATGGATTAATTGTCTGATCTGGAATGCAAATCCTATGGAATTTTAAATATTTGTTACTCAGTGGGACAAGAGACAAATGAAAAAGTAAATATTTGAGGAAGTGGCATGCTCAAAAATGTGATAGACCTTTGGAAGCTTGAAACAGAAATCTGTGCATTTTTTGGAATATTTTTTTTCTCTTTTTTGTGTTAGATTTGTATTTGTGTTGCCCATATATGCAGGACAGTAACGGCAGTACTGAAGTATCTTCTTGGAGAAATGCTCACATAAAATACTTGGCAAACAGATATAAAAATGATTTAATTTTGGCGCTACCAGCACTATTGGCTTTGACTATGTCCCTTTTAGTTGGAAAATTACCCTCCAAATCGATACATTAGTATTAAAGGTCAGAGATAATGAAGATTACCAAAGTCTTGCCTTAATACCTGGAAGAGAAGATATGAATAACCGTGGTACTTTTGACAAATATTGAATTTTTAATGCTTCCAACTGTAGCACTGAGAATGGACTTAATTTCCTTTTTGTACCAAAACCTGGAAAACTAGTTATAAAATGGGTCAACTTACTCATTAGCAAAATGCTCCTCTTAGCCCATAGTTCCATGGGATGTTAAATCTTCCTTGTGAGTTTATGGGACTTTTTGTAGCAAATCTGTGCAGTCAGGTCTCCAGCAAATGACGAGGCACAGCTGGGGCACAGTACAACAAGTGAAGACAGTGTAGAGACATCCAGCTCCATTGCGTGCTCCCCCTTGGATGTCATATATACAAAGTCTGTTGAGACAGGAGGTAAACTGAATCCCATGCTGCTGCACATTAATATGTCCTAAACACGCTGTGCTCCCACAAAGGAGTGGAGTGCCTGCAAAAAAGACAAGCAGGCCATACCTAGTAATGACTCAGGATTCACACAGTTGTTACTGTTGAAATTACGCTAGCAATTAGAGGCTTTAATCATGATCATGACCCCAAAAGAAGGCCCCTGCTCCAAAGACCTTACAGTGTATATAGACAATGCAGACAAACAGTGGGATTTTAGATGTGGCAACTGAGCATAGGGAGATTAAGTGGCTATGTGTTCTATTTTTCATGTGGATCTTCAAGATGCACAGGATTTGCAAACTGCAGCCCCTCCCACTGGAAGGGCAGAGAGAATTAATGAGGAGAACCACTAGGGATTTTCAGCAGACATTTCTTCCTCCTGTGAGGCTTGCCACAGGAAGTAACAATATGGCCCTTAGAAATTTTATGTTTAGGATTAACAGTGACAACCAGTTTAAAGCACAGAATGTTAATTTAATATTTGACTGAATTTTGTAGTTTGGGGAGGAATTTTTTTTATCTGTTTTCCAAATTGCTGTTAAGCTTGATGATAACCAAGGGTTTGTCCCCAGTTTCCTATGTTGGCAAACATGATTTCTTATCCATGTTGAGCTCTGGGCTTTATTAATACAATTTGTTTTTATGACGGCACTGGTTTAATATTTTAAACTACATGTTCATGATTGATCAATCTGCAAAACTCTTTTCAGAATTAATCAACATTTCCCTATGCATCTCTTGGAATAGTCAATTACTAATCATAGTTTCTAAATGAATAATTCAGAAATAAAACATAAATGTAAGTTACTTATTGAAAGTATGTAGGCCTAGAACTGAAAGTGCTGGATCAGTAAACTCTTCTAGAATGTCTTTTCAGCATTTATTACGCACTTTGACAAAATGCTGCTTATCCTTTTAACTGTAGAAGTATTGGACTGCTTTATGAGGCTGAAGCATGTGATCATAATAATAGCTTTATAAAATAGACTTTTTTTTTAGGCCAGGAGCTCATTTCTAGTTAATTGATGTACAAAGAGAAACAGACTGAAGTTTATACTTTTAGACATGTTTTCTTCCCTCCAATAATCTGGATAGGAAATATGCCTTCCTGACACTTTCTTGATGATGTTCAATAGCCTGACTATGATGTGATTATCTAGAAGTGCATGGTTACATGAGGCAGAGTAGCACAGAGTTAAACTTTCAAAGATCATTCTTTCAGATTCAAATAACACATGATGTGCTAAAATTAGAAAAGCTCCTGTATTTTTTTTTAAATGTTAACTTCTCAAGCTTATGCCTGCCCTTTCAAAGCCAGTGATGCTTCAGAGCAGCTCACCCATCTCTGAGTCACTATTGTATATAGTTTTAAATCATGTCACCTTTTCAGCACTTTGGATAAAGTTTTCAAAGAGAGCCTACATTTCTTACGTTCTGTATGTCCCATTTTCAAAGTGACTTAGGAACTTGAGAGCCTGAAGTCCCACTGACTTTCAATGAGACTTAAGTTACAGAGGGCCAGATTTTTAATGGTATTAAGTGCCTGATGTAGATAGTCACTGACTGGAATTTTTCAAAGGCACCTAACTCCTATTGAAATCAGTTTTGAAAATGGGACTTAATCATAGAATATCAGGGTTAAGGAACCTGAGGAGGTCATCTAGTCCAGCCCCGTGCTCAAAGCAGGACCAATCCCACACACCAGTTTAGGTGCTTTTGAAAATGTTACTCTTGGATATTTTAATAAGAATTATATCAAACACAATTAACCTGCATTAGAAAAGGAGAGTGATAGGAAGCTCATGTGCATCCCTGCATGCACACGAAAATGTCTTTTTGTTTTGTTTTTTTAAAGTGATTCAGTCTCTCTTTTCACAAAGCCTAGTGCTTTGACAGATGGCTCAAAGACAGTCTGTTTTGTAGGTGAAATACTGGTCCCATTGAAATTAAAGGAAAACACTCCATTATCTTGAGTAAAGCCAGGATTGCACCCTGCGTTTTTTGAACTTTTCACCTAGACCCTGATTGGTGCCAAGCAAGTCACCCATTGAGCTTTCAGTGGGGTTCTGCACAGGTGGGGAGTATTCACTTGCATACAACTTTCAGGACTGGAGCCATACACATGAGCTTCTTCACCCCAGCACTTTTTCTCTCTTATTAGTTATCAGAAACACTTAAATGATGAAGCTAAAGGAAAGAAGATGTAGGTGAGAGCCAGTGCTACCCTTGGCATTTTTCTTTCTAGTGTGAGCAAATCCACTTCAGCTCTGCATCTCTCTGCAGTCTAATATCTGGTGTCTGATAGTACCAATAGCTAATTTTTCATAAGATAAGAAACGTAGACAAGATGCAACTGGTGACAGGAGAGGTTTCCTTTTAAGCCACATCAATTAGTGGTTGATTTAGTCCCTTAAGTATGAAAGAGTATATTCCTTTTTAAAAAATCCTGTGAAATGTAACTGGATGTTTTCATTCCTCCTACATTCTAACTTCTGAATGCTATTCCGCACCTGGCCTCTTAATGTCTTAGGGCAATGAGTTACACCCATTAAGTTTACATTGTGTAAAATAGTATTTCCTTTTAGAAGCTTTTAAATTTATTACCAAGAGCATGGGTCAGTGTTTATATTACAGTCCCTATCAGTATCTGGCCTGAGCCAGGGAAGCTAATGACTCAACCAGTGGACCAAATTCAGTGATGAATCCTGGTCACATGCCATCTGAGGCATGTTGTGCGTATGCTGAGAAGAATTTATCACCTTTAAATTTTTATTGGATGTTCCTTCCCTGCCTTTTTTTTGTAATTAACAGAGGGTAAATAAGAATGTATATCAGAGGCAGTTGATAGCATTATCAGAAAAGAGCAAACTGGTTTTCGGAAAGGGCATAAACGCACAGACAAGATCTTCACTATACAAAACATAATAGAACAGTGCTTAGGATGGCTACGGCCACGCTACATAAATTTCATAGATTTTTTTGAAAAGGCTTTTGATAGCATTCACAGGACCAGCCTATGGCACATTCTGTGGGCATATAGAATTCCTTTCCATATAATCAATGCCGTCAAAAGCTTGTATTTCAACTTTACATGCAGTGTTGATCACAGTGAGTTCAGTTTTGAAATCAAAATCGGATTACGTTAGGGGTGTGTCATGTCTGCAATCCTCTTCAATATTGCCATTGCCTGGGTAATGCAGCATACAAGAGAAGACATGCCAAAAGGCATTAAACGGACAGTCTCCTCATCCCTTGAAGACTTGGACTTCACAGATGGTAGCAGCAAAGAATCCTATGGCACCTTATAGACTAACAGACATTTTGGAGCATGAGCTTTCGTGGGTGAATACCCACTTCGTCTGATGCATGTAGTGGAAATTTCCAGGGGCAGGTATATATATATGCAGGCAAGCTAGAGATAATGAGGTAGTTCAATCAGGGAGGATGAGGCCCTGTTCTAGCAGTTGAGGTGTGAAAACCAAAGGAGGTTTTGTAGGAGGAGAAACTGGTTTTGTAATTGGCAAGCCATTCACAGTCTTTGTTTAATCCTGAGCTGATGGTGTCAAATTTGCAGATGAACTGAAGCTCAGCAGTTTCTCTTTGAAGTCTGGTCCTGAAGTTTTTTTGCTGCAGGATGGCCACCTTAAAGTCTGCTATAGTGTGGCCAGGGAGGTTGAAGTGTTCTCCTACAGGTTTTTGTATATTGCCATTCCTAATATCTGATTTGTGTCCATTTATCCTTTTTCGTAGCAACTGTCCAGTTTGGCATATGATGGCATATATTACATTGGTGGAGATGCAGGTGAATGAACTAGTGATGGTGTGGCTGATCTGGTTAGGTCCTGTGATGGTGTCGCTGGTGTAGATATGTGGGCAGAGTTGGCATCGAGGTTTGTTGCATGGATTGGTTCCTGAGCTAGAGTTACTATGGTGCAGTGTGCAGTTGCTGGTGAGAATATGTTTCAGGTTGGGAGGTTGCCTGTGGGCAAGGACTGGCCTGCCACCCAAGGCCTGGGAAAGTGTGGGATCATTGTCCAGGATGCGTTGTAGATCCCTGATGATGCGTTGGAGAGGTTTTAGCTGGGGACTGTATGTGATGGCCAGTGGAGTCCTGTTGGTTTCTTTCTTGGGTTTGTCTTGCAGTAGGAGGCTTCTGGGTACAAGTCTGGCTCTGTTGATCTGTTTCCTTATTTCCTCGTCCAGGTATTGTAGTTTTGAGAATGCTTGGTGGAGATTTTGTAGGTGTTAGTCTTTGTCTGAGGGGTTAGAGCAGATGCGGTTGTACCTCAGTGCTTGGCTGTAGACAATGGATCGTGTGATGTGCCCGGGATGGAAGCTGGAGGCATGAAGGTAGGCATAGCGGTCCGCAGGTTTTCGGTATAGGGTGGTGGTAATGTGACCATCACTTATTTGCACTGTGGTGTCTAGGAAGTGGACCTCCTGTGTAGACTGGTCCAGGCTGAGGTTGATGGTGGGGTGGAAGCTGTTGAAATCGTGGTGGAATTTTTCCAGAGACTCCTTCCCATGGGTCCAGATGATGAAGATGTCATCAATGTAGCGTAGGTAGAGAAGGGGAGTGAGAGGACGAGAGCTGAGGAAGCGTTGTTCCAGGTCGGCCATAAAAATATTGGCATATTGTGGGGCCATGCGGGTGCCCATAGCGGTGCCACTGATCTAGAGATATATATTGTCATCAAATTTGAAATAGTTGTGTGTGAGGATAAAGGCACAGAGCTCAGCAGCCAGTTGTGCTGTGGCATCATCAGGGATACTGTTCCTGACAGCTTGTATTCCATCTGTGTGTGGGATGTTCGTGTAGAGAGCCTCTACATCCATGGTGGCTAGGATGGTGTTTTCTGGAAGGTCACCAATGCTTTGTAGTTTCCTCAGGAAATCAGTGGTGTCAGCATGAAGAAGCTTGCACAAATACAGACAGATATCATCTTCCTTTCCAAATGCAAACGGATGAACATCATACCAAATGGACTAAAGGCAAAAAATCCACTGCTATCTACATACTAAACAGACCACAGTGAGAGATTATGCCATACTCTATCAAAAAAACTGAAGAACCACCTGATCAGCATCCTATACAGCAAACAGGAAAACATCAAAAAAGAGCTCTCCAACCTGGAGACTCTCATCAATAACCAAACTTCCATACAAACAGACTTCACTAAATTAAGACAGGAGATCTACATTACTCACTTCACCTCTCTACAAAGGAAAAAGGACTGTAAGCTGTCTAAGCTCCTACCTGCCTCATGGGGCCACAACCGTGGTACCCTCAACCCACCCAGCAATATCGTCAATCTATCCAACTACACACTCAGCCCAGAAGAAAACTCTGTCCTATCTCGGGGACTCTCTTTCTGCCCTGCCACCCCTACTAACATGATACAGTTCTGCGGCGATCTGGAAGCCTACTTTCGCTGTCTCCGACTCAAAGAATACTTTCAGGACAACACTGAACAGCACACTGATACACAGGTACCCTCCCACCAACAGCACAAGAAGAAGAACTCCACATGGGCTCCTCCTGAGGGTCGAAATGACAGTCTGGACCTCTACATTGAATGCTTCCGCCGACGTGCACAGGCAGAAATTGTAGAAAAACAACATTGCTTGCCTCATAACTTAAGTCGTGCAGAATGCAATGCCATCCACAGGCTCAGAAACCACCCAGACATTATCATCAAAGAGGCTGATAAAGGAGGTGCTGTTGTCATCATGAACAGGTCTGACTACCAAAAGAAGGCTGCCAGACAACTCTCCAACACCAAATTCTACAGGCCACTTCCCTCAGATCCCACTGAGGAATACACTAAGAAACTGCAACATCTACTCAGGACACTCCCTACACTAACACCGGAACAAATCAACATACCCTTAGAGCCCCGACCAGGGTTATCCTATCTACTACCCAAAGTCCACAAACCCGGAAATCCTGGACGCCCCATCATCTTGGGCATTGGCACTCTCACTGAAGGACTGTCTGGATATGTGGACTCTCCACTCAGACCCTATGCCACCAGCACTCCCAGCTATCTCTGTGACACCACTGATTTCCTGAGGAAACTACAAAGCATTGGTGACCTTCCAGAAAACACCATCCTAGCCACCATGGATGTAGAGGCTCTCTACACGAACATCCCACACACAGATGGAATACAAGCTGTCAGGAACAGTATCCCTGATGATTCCACAGCACAACTGGCTGCTGAGCTCTGTGCCTTTATCCTCACACACAACTATTTCAAATTTGATGACAATATATACCTCCAGATCAGTGGCACTGCTATGGGCACCCGCATGGCCCCACAATATGCCAATATTTTTATGGCCGACCTGGAACAACGCTTCCTCAGCTCTCGTCCACTCACTCCCCTTCTCTACCTACGCTACATTGATGACATCTTCATCATCTGGACCCATGGGAAGGAGTCTCTGGAAAAATTCCACCACGATTTCAACAGCTTCCACCCCACCATCAACCTCAGCCTGGACCAGTCTACACAGGAGGTCCACTTCCTAGACACCACAGTGCAAATAAGTGATGGTCACATTACCACCACCCTATACCGAAAACCTGTGGACCGCTATGCCTACCTTCAGACCTCCAGCTTCCATCCCGGGCACATCACACGATCCATTGTCTACAGCCAAGCTCTGAGGTACAACCGCACCTGCTCTAACCCCTCAGACAGAGACCAACACCTACAAAATCTCCACCAAGCATTCTCAAAACTACAATACCTGGACGAGGAAATAAGGAAACAGATCAACAGAGCCAGACTTGTACCCAGAAGCCTCCTACTGCAAGACAAACCCAAGAAAGAAACCAACAGGACTCCACTGGCCATCACATACAGTCCCCAGCTAAAACCTCTCCAACGCATCATCAGGGATCTACAACGCATCCTGGACAATGATCCCACACTTTCCCAGGCCTTGGGTGGCAGGCCAGTCCTTGCCCACAGGCAACCTCCCAACCTGAAACATATTCTCACCAGCAACTGCACACTGCACCATAGTAACTCTAGCTCAGGAACCAATCCATGCAACAAACCTCGATGCCAACTCTGCCCACATATCTACACCAGCAACACCATCACAGGACCTAACCAGATCAGCCACACCATCACCGGTTCATTCACTTGCATCTCCACCAATGTAATATATGCCATCATATGCCAGCAATGCCCCTCTGCTATGTACATCGGCCAAACTGGACAGTCGCTACAAAAAAGGATAAATGGACACAAATCAGATATTAGGAATGGCAATATACAAAAACCTCCCTGGCCACACTATAGCAGACCTTAAGGTGGCCATCCTGCAGCAAAAAAAACTTCAGGACCAGACTTCAAAGAGAAACTGCTGAGCTTCAGTCCATCTGCAAATTTGACACCATCAGCTCAGGATTAAACAAAGACTGTGAATGGCTTGCCAGTTACAAAACCAGTTTCTCCTCCTTTGGTTTTCACACCTCAACTGCTAGAACAGGGCCTCATCCTCCCTGATTGAACTACCTCATTATCTCTAGCTTGCCTGCATATATATATACCTGCCCCTGGAAATTTCCACTACATGCATCAGACGAAGTGGGTATTCACCCACGAAAGCTCATGCTCCAAAATGTCTGTTAGTCTATAAGGTGCCATAGGATTCTTTGCTGCTTTTACAGATCCAGACTAACACGGCTACCCCTCTGATACTTCAGAGATGATGTCACTCTCCTATCACATACCCAACACCATATACAAGAAAAAACACATTGTGACTCAGTGCATTCAGCCAGCAAATTGGAATGAAAACCAACTGCAATAAAACAGATATCATGACCTTTAATATTGCCTCACCATCACCAGTATGGATAGAGGATTATGTTCTCATCAGTGTAGAAACATTCACATATTTGGGCAAGCAATATCAGCCAAGATGGTGGAACAAGCCAGGACATCTGGAAGAAAAATCAATAAAGCAAGAAACACCTTCAGAAGCTTAAATACACTCTGAAAATCCTCAAAATACAACACCAAAACCAAACTCAAGATTTATCAGAGCTGCATACTTTCAGCACTACTTTATAGTGCAGAATGCTGGGGAATGAGAATATGTCATGTCCAAACTGTCTTCATTCCATACAACCTGTCTCAGAAAAAACCTCTATCTTTTTGCCCAGAACAACCTCAGACCAAGATCTGTTGACACAGTGCAGCCAAGAGGATCTGAGCACCATCATTTCCAGGAGCGCTGGAGATGGGTCAGTCATATGCTTTGGATGGAAACTGATTCCATCACCAGAGTATCAATAAGATAGACACCTGAAGGCAAGTGAAAACAAGGCCACCTGAAGACAACCTGGCGAAGATCTGTGAAAGTATAGCTGAAAAATCTGGGGCACAGCTGGGGAACCATTGAAAGACTTGCCAGAAACAGACAAGAGTGGAGGAACTTTGTCATTGCCTTAAATGCCAGAGGTGTAATAGGAACATGATGATGATGATGAAATAAGAACCACCAGGGTTTCCCTGTAGCTTTTCCTTCCCCAAAGAGGGTCCAAGAGCCTTAAACATTAATCCCCCTAACGTTTACACCAACTTTTCATTCATGCATCGAGACTCTGAAGATTCTTTTGTCTAGTTGGCTTTGCACATGGAACTGGAAAATTTTCAGAGAAAGCTACCACAGAAAACTGAACCTTTCTCTAGTGATCTAAATTAAGCTTGAAGGATCTTTCTTGCATCTCTATATCTCAATGGAAACACTCTGTACCATACTACACCACAGCCAGTTCATGACTTGTCCTTCAGGCTCACTAGAAGTTTGAGATCTGCCAGCTTTGCACCCAGTACACCAGTCATTGATTGGTTCTCATGGTCACCCAGATCCACAGCTGAAACCATTATCACCACAGTCTGTCTATAGCTCACAGCTTTTATCCCATCTTCTAAAGCTATCTTCTTGGTGTATGAGAGGAATGATTAATCTCTACTGGAAGGTGAATCTCAACAAAGGGAGTTTGTCCCTCCATCTCACTATGTCCTGGCTTCTTCAGCTGGAAGACTGGACCATACAGCTTTGTAGTTGCTGTATGATGTCCCTATATGTTGTCTAAAACTCTGTCTGTTCTGCGAGATCAGCAACTCTGGCCTCAAGGTGCTATGCTCAGACTGAGAGGCCCATAAGCTGTTTGCGCCACTTCCAGACCTATATTACGTTGTCACAAAGTAAGAAGTCATTCATTCTATGCAGTAAACTGTGGGGGCTCTAACATGTCAGATTTTCTACCTCCGTAGTTAAACAGGACTGACTGAATGCTAGTTTGTGCTAAGTTTTATCTTTAAATCAGAAACTTTAAAAAACCTTCTAATAGGTTTTGTTTACTTCAGTCCTCCAAGAGTTACTGAAGTTGTCTGCTGCCTGCCATTGCCAAATTTCAACTCAATCCCGACTCCCCTGTGCTCAGGGCCCCATTTTTCTGAATACCATGCAAACTTATTTGATTCACAGATAGCTCAACATATACGTTGAGGTGTAATTTCCTTACTTTCTGACTTTCCATTCCAGGAAAGTCAGTTGGAGAGTCACTGAATCATGCAGCCATATTCTTTGAAATCCTTTCATTTACGTACTATGTGTGGGTGGCAGCCAAATGAATGAGCAACCTGAGAATTGAAAACAAACAAATTCCATAAAATATATTTAAATTCCTTCTAATGCATTCATTTACACTACTTTTAAGCCAGATATTTTTTAAAATGACAGGCTTGAGATAACATTTGTTTGAATCTTGCAGGCCATTATTTTATAATGCATTTTTGCTGTAAGAAATTAAATATTCTACCTAATCCTATTAGCCAATGGGAATGTTTACAATTAGTTTAGTAGGTTACTAACTGAATCTCTCTACTTTTGCTTTCAAATCTGTAAAGTTCTAAAACAACACAATCTGTTGCCCTTAACAGACAAAGGCAGCCTGGAGTGCAAGTTTCCCATGTCTTCCTTTGATCTGCTAGGGAGCCTGGCTGTGGAAAGGGTAAAGCCAGAATACTCAGGAAATGTTGTGATTTAGTGCACCTGCCTCCACTAGTGTGACTGCTGTGGATCCCTCAGCTAGTTTTTAAGTTGCCATTCTTTGGAGGAAGGTGATGGTACTGTTGCCTGCACCTACACATATGAAGAGCATGTGTGTGAATAAAGTCTACTGCATTGAACATTATTCCAATTAGTACATCTCTTATTTGCTCAATTATTTATTGAGATGTTCAGGCATCAAATTTAATTATGCAACACAAAACATGAAAATAGTACACTTACCTGTGCAGACGGACTTGGAGATGCAGTGCAAAATCTGGATCCAGATTTCAATCTCCTTTCCCCTTCCTTCTCCCAAAGATGTTGATTGTGGCTCATCCCATTGTGAAGACGGGGAGCATATAACAAAACTCTAATCTGGATTTTGAGGAACTTTAGATCTGAGGTTTTGGTTGAGCCTCATCTCCTAAAAATGCAAGCAAGGTGGGGAGGAAGCTATTGGAATATTCACAGAAAGTTGACGAAATTAGAAGGCATATTCCGATTTAGTCCCAATTTTAATCTACTTGAAAAAAAGAACTTCCTCCACTGTAAAACTCTATGCATCTGCATAAATAGAAATCAATTGAATTGATTTTTTGAGAGACTTGCTGTGCTGCTGCCATTTCAAAACTCACTTAGTGTTTAGTGATAAGGTCATTAGAGTGACCATCAGAATAGTTTCACTTAAGGCGTAAAAATTACAATTTTGCACTATGCAGTTTCAGAAAATTGACTTTTTTAAAGTGTAAAATACTTGATATTATGAATCCATAATATGCAAATGTGCATTCTGAGCCATCGTATTAAAGAATTTAGTCTTTCACTGATGTGTGAAAGATTTACATGGGTAGTTTCCATTAATGCTAATGGAACTGTACTTTTGCTATGCATTCATAACATCTAATGTAATGGCTCAAAAGACAATTCATAATATCTAGGGAACAGCCACTCTCCATGGCATCATGCTACCTTAAACATGCCAGATTTTCCATCTGTCAGCATTATTTTATGGGAAATCCTCCTCCATAATGAAACACCTCCCAGGGAGGATTTAGTGAAGCTAGTGACCCTGGTACAGTTGAGATGGGTTGGGCACTTGGCTTCCACAATAATGCCAGGGACTTTGAGTCCTGAGATTTCCCTGCAGACCTTGGAGTACCTGGAATTAGAAAGACCATGCTCTGTGTTGATTATGATATTGTTAAGAAATGCATGTAATCTTAATTATAAACTTTTGTGCATGGAAAGTTCTCATTAATAAAAAAGAATGTGTAAGGGTATGTCTGCACTACAAACCTAAGTCAACCTATATTAAGTTAACTTACAGCCACTGCTGTAACTATTGCAGTGGTGCATGTCCACACTATCTTCCTTGGGTTGGTAGTGCATGTCCTCTTCAGGAGTGCTTCCACTGACGTGAGAGGGGCAGTGTGGAGACCTGAGAGCCCAGTCACTCAGCTCTGTTGGCAGCTCCCTGCCAGGAGCCTGGCTGCCCCACAGACTCCCAGCAGGCCTATCGGGGCTTCTCTGTGCCCACCCCCTCTACATACCTGGTCCCTGCCCAGAACCTGGCAACTTGTCAATTTCAGGGCTGAAATTGACAAGGTTGGCTGGCTTCCGGCAGGAGGCTGCTGGGGCTTCTTGCTCTAGTTCCCACCCAGAAGTGGGGTCCCAAGCTGCCCTGGTTCCCAGCTGGGAGTGGGGGCTTCCTTGTCAATTTCACAGCTCCTGATGTGAAATTGACAAGACAGCCAAAGTAAGGGATAAAGTGTCTACACAGACAGGGCATCACACTAACTACACTGACATAAGTCTTAGCCTCTCCTGGAGGTGAAATTATGCCTGTGTAATAGACACTTACATCAGTGGGAGGAAGGCTGCTGCGTAGACACTGACAGAATTACGTTGACATAAGCTGCTTTATGTCAACCTAACTGTGTAGTGTTAACCAGCCCTAAATGTGGAGGTGGATGCTTGAGGAGCTTTCCCAGAAAAAGAGTCAGGGAGCCTGTCAAATAATCATCCTTCATTTAAGCCAATGCAAAAGGTGTACTCATTGCTCAGTTTCACCTGTCACTCACACTTTTGTTTTTTACAGCTACACAAATGACTCTCTTTGTCGTATTCATTCTCTCTTACTGAAGATTTCTTCCTATCCATCTTTTTTTGACATATTTGACTCCTCTCCAGGAACTTTTTTCTTTCCTATTTCTGTACCTATTTTTGTTCATCTTTGCCCTTCTGACAATGTGCTGTATACCTTTCTTTCTAGTTTTCTCTTGTGCTTTCTAGTAACAACACTTTATTTTATTTTATTTGCACCATTCATTGCATCTTATCATCTTGTAACATTTTTTTTGTTTTGTTTTCATGGACTCTGAAGTTCAAGTTTCACTGACCCATGTTATTAACAAGGGATCAATGTACTAAATATCACATAAAGGACACACTGTCTGTAAACCTCCCTCTGCGGACCAAGTGGGAGATCACTTGATTAAGCCTTTTATCTTCCCAAATGTGCTTGACCAACCCAGTTTTTCTGTGGCTTGTGCCTCACCAGAGCAGCTATGCTACACTCTCTCTCTCTCTCTCTCTTTTGGTTTGGTTTGATTATATATTACTTTGTCAGCTTGGTTTTGTCAATATATATGTAAGCTTTATTCTGCTGACACCTTGTTTTCAGATAATTTATGGAGGAGGGAAAAAACAACCTACCTCATGGGCTCACAAGCTGCCCATAACCTCAGTAGAATGTCAATTTTTCAGTCAAGTGATTTTTCAGCTGGGATTCTATGGTAGCTCATAGATTGCTGAGTAGTTTTTTCTTCTTTGGAAGCTATTAAGAAAAGTGGCATCAAAATTTAAAGAAATGTTAACCCATTATTTACTATTTTATATAATAATAGTCAGTAGTTGTATTGAGCAATGGAAATTGGATCTTATAGTTGAAGTAGATATACTTCAAGGAGCTGAATAAAACTTGCCTAGTCTTATCCCATTTCTTGAAAATAGCCTACCTGTAATTAACATGGAGAATATTTAATACTATATATCTGATGAATTTGAGCCTACAAATCAACACTCAAAGGTGGATTAATTTTACCTAGTCTGCCCTAGCTTAATTTTTTTTAATATACAATTATTCCAATTCAGCAAACAATTTCAACACATATGCAATAAGTATTAATCCTACTGACGTCAAGGAGACTACTCGGGTACTTAGCCACACGCTCAAGTACATTGGTGAACTGGGACCTCCATGGGGCAGCATGTGTCTGTAAAGGAAGACTCAAATTTCACTTTGCTCTCTTTTTTGACCTCCTTTGGTTTATCTGCAATATGCAACAATGAATTATTATTTGACATTTGAACAATCCCCCTTTGCTCCCCAAAAGGACAAATATACAAGACATATGCAAGTCTGCAAACACCTGTGTCTATCAGCATTCTGCTGCCCCCTCCCTTCTGTTTCCTATTATCTATTATCAGTGAGCTTGAACAATGAACCATATTTTGATTTTCTTTTTACTTTAAAATTCGAACTGGTTCTGCTTTCCAATGTCTGATGTCACAAACTTGCCAAAGGAGAGAGACCTTTTGAACCCTGGAAGTGACTAAAGGATGAGATCACTGAAGGAGAGAAGGCTGTTGAATCTAGGACCGTAGCTGGTATAAAATATGTGTAATTGCTGACTTGGATATAAAGATCTCTGCTGCTATGTCAGTTATATGGTTCTCCCCTTAATGTCTTCAAATAAATGACTAAAATTCAAGTGGTTTTTCCTTCGCTTTTTTTGTTAAAAGTTAAATAAAATTGCATGAGCAACACTTGTATTAACAGAAGGCAATTTCAGTTAGCTTTTAATAAACGTAGTCAATTTGTTCATTTTATCAATGTATATTATTGTCATAGTGAACTTTTGATTATATGACATAACAAATGTGTGATGAATAAGTAGGATAGGAGTACAAGACTGACAAGTATTTAGGAGTGATGAGTGTGTATTAGCTATATAAGTAAAGCACGGCCGTAATGCAAGGCCTACTGGCAAAGGTCTGTAAGAGTTTTGCTTAGTCACACTAGGCATCAGGCTTAAGGAGACTTGACATGAGTGACTGACCTTATGCCAGGAAAACTACAAGATTACTGTAAAGGATGTGCCGGTAGGTGATGTTACAGAAAATGTCACAATGTACCCATTCAGACTGTAAGACGCCTGATTGTAATATCACAGAAGGTTCTGTTCTGACTATACGTAACCCTGAAAACAGGTTGATGAAATCTTAAGATGCTAATAAGAAAAAGGGAACTAAGAACAACCTATGAAAAGCAGGGCACACCAACATTTACGGGGTGTTGTAGAGGTGCTGGCTGGGGCTCGACCCTTTCCGGGGCATGGGGGGGGAGCCACACCAGCTCACTGCACCCTGCTGAGGTTTGGGGAATTAGTCCAGCCGCAGGAGTCTTTCCTGGTGGCCCTTGAGGTAACTGGAGTAAGCATCATAAGCCCAGGCCCTGGGTCAGGGCGGGGCAACAATGAGTCCGATGCTCAGGCCCTCAGGCAGGGCTGAGCAACCACAGTATAATAGAAATAAACCCAGGCCCTGGGTCAGGGCGTGGCAACAGTGAGTCAGGTGCTCAGGCCCTCCGGCAGGCGCTGAGCACTGGCAGTATAAATGGTAGCAATAAGCCCAAGCCCTGGGTCAGGGCAGGGCAGCAATGAGTCAGGGGCTCAGGCAAGGGCTGAGCAACAACAGTAGGTCCAAGCCTCCAAGGCCTGGGAGAGGGGGAGACTCGTGGGTGGCAGGGGGGGACGCAGGCCCTCCCACTCCACTGCGTCCCAGCCAGGGCCCTAGCAGCAGAAGAAGACCCGCTGCTGTGTCAGTGGGGATCCTGGCTGCAACACACTGACATGGGCTCCGGCAGTGCTGCAGCCAGACTAGGGTTGGCTGCCCCCGGGCTACTTCCAGACTCTCCCTCGGGTCATACTTGGGTCAGGGTGTTGTCCTCTGGGGGGGGTCCAGCACCATGGGTTCCTTGGGGTAGTGGGCAAGCACCAGGCCTGGCACCTCATCTGGGTAGTGGGTGCAAGGCAAGTCCAGCACCTCCTCTAGGTAGCAAGCACCAGGCAAGTCAGGCCAGTCCTGGCATGCACCTTGGGCCGCAGGGGTTTCCCAGTCATGGGCTAGGCTGGAGACATCTGGCCTGCCTGGTGGCTGGCTCCCTAGTGAGCTCTGAGGGCGAGCCTTTATACTTCCAGGTCACCGCCTGACCCTCTGAGGGCCCGGGGTGGTGGGAAGCCACACCGCCTTGCTACAGGTGTGGAAGTACAGATAAGGAAAAGGACTGGAATCCTCATGCATATACATACGCTGTTAGGCATGGTCAGAACAAGAAGAGGTTCCTTGGTGGAGCTAACATGGGAAGATCCAGAGGGGAAGCCTCATTGGGATGACCCCAGCAGGAACCACCCCTCTACTGAGAGGCTATCTGAGAGATCCATCAGACTCTACAGTATCTTTGGGTAGGTGAGTGTGAATATTGCCTTGGCTATTGCTTGGGCTCTTCATGTGGTATAGCTGGGTATGTAACCTTTACATACAAACCAAGTTTTTTACTTGTGACTGTGTTTGTGGTCACTGAATTCATTCTTTGTGTGCTCCTAAGAGTATTCCAATCTAAGACAATAATGAAGGGTAACTTTCACACTATTGATCTGAAAACTGTAGCACCACAGTATAGCACCACTATAGTTCAACCTAGAACTATAAGTCAATTTTTAATTAGAAACTACAAACTATAGCGTGTGGTGGGTTGGTTGTCTGTGTGGGTTTTTTGATTTTTTGTTTTTTTAATTGAATGTCCAGTTGGGTGGAGAACAGAACACACATCAGGGAAAAATGGATAAAATCTGTACATGGTTTGCAGTAACTAGAATGGATATAGAGGCAAGAGAGGTGATCAGCTAGGGGAAATGATACTTTTGATTGACAGAAACACACAGCATTTAACAGTTCAAGTGACACGTGATTGTCTATTCTAGTGTGCCTAGCTTGAGACACCTTAATGGGTGAGAGTGGGATTTTTAACTAGAGGGGTGTGTGTGTGTGTGTGTGTGTGTGTGTGTGTGTGTGTTTTAAAAATCAGAGTCCTTTAATAGGTTTCAAGTTGGAGACCAAAAAATCAAGGCAACCAAAATCCCTTTTTAAAATTTTGGCCACTGTGCCTAAGGCAAATGTTATAAGATGCTTATGTTAAGGGGGGCTGGGAACATCAGCCTATATCCTGTTCTCCAGATAGTTCATTTTTAGAGTTGCCGACCAGTTTCTTTTTAAAATTAATAATTTTCCTTAGGGATTTCTATGCAACAGTCGCATCCCAAAACAAACATGTTTTTATCATGCATTATTTACAGCTTTGCTGGGAAAAAGGAAGTTGTGGAAAACCCTTAAATCAGGAAAGGATTTCTTACCTAACGTCTAGTCCCTTTCATTTTTGTTGAATTGCAGGACTCTAATTTAAGTAGAGAAAAAGATAGAAAAGAATAAAGTGCAGTCAAAATGCTCTTTGTCTCTGGAGTCCATAAGCAATAAAATTCAAATACCACAGGAATAAGGAGACCTTTAGTGGATTCTGCACAAATCCAACATTGCCATACTATTTATGTGGAATGTTCCTTAATATCCAGGTCTATAAGTGTACAGATTTTATTCTTCATAAGATCTAGCAGCGGAAGATGATGATTCTCCACCTGGAATCCCAAAAGAACTGGATGAGTAAGTACCAAGTGCATTTGTGAATAAACAACTCTAATTTGACTAGTTGCTTTCATGTGGCGGGGAAGGAGGAAAGCAAGATGCTATTTATTATTCACAAATATTTGAATATATTAGAATGTGTTAATTTATCTTAATTTTTACCAATCTGTAAAGTAGGAATATAATAGCTGATTTCAACAGGGGTCTGTGCAGTTGTGGGGTCCATCTAGATGTGTCCAGTTCCATCTTGCAGCTCTAGTGTGAGGACATGTCTGTTCTTTGGTTAGTTGGAATTCAGTAACCAAGGAAATATCATTAGTTTGGGGAACACTTTGTAGAAGTCTCTATAATAAATTGTGTAATATTTTAAAGCATAAGTATATGAATTGCTTCCTGGTTGAAATATGCCAAAAACACAGTCAATCTTGTTATGATATCATCAAATTACAGTTTCTTCCACATGCTATAATATGCAAGATGATAAGGAGGGTTTTAAAATCACTAAAATGAGTAGGGGGGTTGAAGCACAATCTGTGTTTGTGTTTTTAAATAATGTTTTAATCCATGGATGAGAGCTGCCCATTTCTTCAAACCTATGTAGTTGAGACTTATTATAAATATAAAGGTAATGAGATAGTTGAGAATAGAAATGGGGTCTCACATCTGTATAGACTTACCCTATATAATTATTGGTCAAATAATTTTTAGAGAGTAAATTTGACAAATTTCACATTAATTCTGACTCAGTGCTTTTTTTGAATATTGTTCCACACCAATGATCATACTTGTGGGGCTAAACTGTTCTCATTTAAAGTGGTGCAATTTCAGAGTAGCTCCATTGATTTAAGTGGAGCTCTACCCTGACTGGTGTAGCACAGTAGAATTTTGCTTGGTAGTGTTCAATTTTATTTTGTCTTCCAACTAATTTCAGTTTTTAAAACTCACCACAAATTCATGGATAGATCTGGTTGTGGTGTGACATGGAATAAATCATTAAAGAAAGCAAGCACAGTGTATTCCATTCTCATCAGTATAATTCAAATCTCCTCTAATTCAAAGCTACTGTATGTGATTCATTCTACTTTCTCGGTATTATTATTTATTTTATTAGTGAGATAATTAATGGGGTAACAGAACAAATACCTTGATTTTATTACTTGGTCAGAGAGAAATTGCCTACAAGACTTTATTAAAAAACTAGATTATATTGCCAAGGAAGATGCCATGTTGCCGCTATTGTATTACAAGATGTCCTGATCTTTTCTTTTTCTCTCTACCTAAATTATGAAATAGAATAAATCCAGTCAAGTACCCTATAGTCTAGATGGTAACAATTGTTACCTTCTAAGGTGCAGTCACTTCCAAGCTGTCTCCTGGGTGTGGGTTTCTGTGCCACCCACATTTCATTTGAGTGGCTATATGCCATGATCAGCTCATTGATATTGATATCAACCAATACTCAGCATTTAGCAAAAAGTTTTAAACAGCTCTTTGCTGAGGAGGTAAAAACTTAGCATTTCATAGCAAAGGTCAAATCTTGCAAGTTTTACTCAGGAAAATTTTTTTTTTGCTCTAGTAATAACTAATTTTTCTAATGTGGCTGTATAGATAATAAACTTTCAAGTAGTTAAACAGTTCTTGTTTAGGTGGGGGAAAGTGTTTTGGTTCAGATAAATACTAGCTGCTGTTTATTCTCAAGCACAAAACAAATGTATTGATCTAGATGTGAACTTTACTGTGTTTAACTGCCATTTTCTTTTGTTTTTCCACTGCTAAAAATATAATAAAAATCACTCTTTAAACTTCTTGAACCTAAGTTTGCTGCTTTATTGCTGAAAAAATGGAGCACAATCTGTGTTGCAGCTTAACTTCAGATATAACTGCTATTAGTTGATAACATGTGATTTATGTTTTATTTCTAAACTAGGAAGTGGCATTAATAAAAGCAAGCATCAGGAAATGAAGGCCATGAAACTCTTATTCCCAGTGCACAAAGGATATGGAAGATTGAGAATAATGTCTTTAATTTCTAGAGCTATATGAAAAGTTTCAGACATAAATTGAAAATGACAAATTTTGGCATTTTTTCCCAATTTTGCAAAATAGCAAAAAGCAAATGGCTTTTGTTGGTGAAGCTTCACAAGTAAGAAGACTAATCCCTCCCCACCACTAGCAGATAGTGGTTTTTGCTTCAAGAAAATGACTGCAGTATTGTCAGAAGGAAAAGGAACCTAGACAACTCAGAAAAATATGATGTTGAAAAAATGTTTATAAAAGTTCTTTAAAATCAAAAAAATCAGACTTATGACTACAAAATATTTCATAAGTCCAAAACCAAATATTTTTTCTTTTATATAATTTCTAACATTTCTACTAGACTAACCATAATATTGTTAGGTTTTTGCATAATATTGTTGTATTCTTAGTGAGTGACAGTAGCATTGGAATAGTAAATGAATTAGCTCTTCAGAACACTCTAAATGTAACCCATTCTGACAACATCCCTGTGAAGCAGAAAAGTAACAATATACCAGTTTTTCAGAGAGGGAAATTGAGACAGGGAGCTCCTTTCCCATAGCCAGACAGCAAGTAGTGGCAGAGCTTTAGTTGGAATTTAGGAGTTCTCAGAGTTGCTTCCAGCCCCTTGCTCTAACCAGTAGACAATGCCTCTCTAAATATTTCTCCAAATATAACTCTGAACTCTAAACCATTTAAAAAAAAAATATTTAAGCCTTGATTCATCAGAACACTCCACTCCTCACTGGCAGGGAGGGATCTGTCTGCACAAAGCTTATTGCAAGCTCAGGACCATGGAGTTTATATTGAATGTATCATTTTTTAATGTACATTGTATTACACAGTTTCTGAAAATTCTCATGAAACAGTGGGGCTGTGTGACTGGATCCTATTAGGAACCAGGAAGTGGGTGGGCGGCGCCCGCCAACTGCCAAAGGACCCCGTCCCCCCAGTCTAAGTGGAGTATCCACAGGGCCTGGATACCAAATTATTCTGGGGGACAACTAATGAGATAACAGGGATTGGAATGAGATCAAAGGGTCAAACAAAGGGAACCTGATGAGGACACTGAGCAGAGAACCCTGGACAGTGCCCACTGCTCCTCAAGGGTATCAAGGGAGCCAGCGACGCCACCCAGAGGAACTCTGCCCGGATGCGTGAGCAGATGGAGGATTGGAAGTAGGCCCCGCAGTCACAGCAGACCCCATCGGCCATCCTCCTCTCCCTGGTTTTATAGATGGCCGTTTTAACCAGGGATAGGAGGAGGTTGACCAGGAGGTCCTGTGGGGCCATGGATGGGGAATGCATAAATAACGAGGTGAGGTGGAAAGTGCAGCCAGAAGCGTAACAAAATATTTGTGAGGAGCCAGAACAGGGGCTGCAACCTGGTGCATTCCAAGTAAATGTGCGCCAGGGTCTCCCTCATGCCACAGAAGGGGCAGGTGTCTGGGACAGGAGTAAACAGTGCCAAGTACATGCCCGTGCTCATGGCCCCATGAAGAGCTGCCAACTGATATCCCCGGTGGGCCTCAGGACCATGGCAGAGTATAGGCTGGTGCACCGGGGCTCCTCACGCTCTAGAGGTGGCAGGAGGTCCTGCCACTTTGTGTCAGGGTGGGACACGAGGGTGAGGAAATGAAGGGTGTGGAGCACGAGTTTGTATAGAAGTTTCCATGGCGCGGTCTGGAAACGAACCAGCTGTAAGTCATGCAGCCAGCTCACATCTGTGACTGGATGTTAGGCAGGAACTGACAGCCCTCTGTCATGCCACCTCCAATTAAAGGAGGTGGATTGGAGCTGCCTAGAGAAACCTGCCCCTGACTGGCAAAGGGGAAACAGCTGCCAGCCTGATTAGCCTGTGGCTGCATAAAAGCCTCAGAGGAAGGAAGCTAAGGAGGAAAGACAGAAAAGGGGAAGCTGGAGAGTGGAAGGAGAGGGGTAGTTCTTCCCTCCTGGCGGCAGAGGTTGAGAAACCCTTAGGGCTGAAACTCCCAAGCTGTAGACAGTGAGAAGGTGATGGGATTGCATGCTGTAAATAAACTGCACTGGTGATTGCTAAACCAGAAGGTCTCTGAGTGGTTTTTGGAGCAGAGGCAGGAGCAAAGGCCCACCCTGGTACAGGCACATAAAAATTAATTCTAATGCTCTTCAAGAATGAGTTCCTGCCCACTTTTCAAGCAAGTATGGGTTGCATAAAGAAAATACATGAAAGACTGATTGCACAATTTTTCTATACAATTGTCTAGGATTTGTGAATAAAGCACAAGTTAGGGCAGAGTCTGAAATTGTCTGAAGTTAAAAGGTAGAGCTGCCTGAGTTCTTCATTATGAATAATACTGGTTATGAATTTTGCCTTCTTTAGTTTAGAAGTTTGGGGTCAGTTACTAATATATTTGCTGAAGAGTTTTTATGAATGAATTTGAGTGAGTTGTTCACAAATGTTCTGCTTTGACAATCTCTTGCCTTTTGTGGTTGGTCATTTAGTTCACATGCTATTATTTCTGTTCATTGTTTGGATGACTAGAATTTAAAGAGTAACAAAAAGCAAATAAAAGTAAGGCTTGAACTTGGCTCAAATTTGGGTAAAGACACAGATAAGATCTTGTTCATCTGGCCTTTGTTCTGCACTGTATGTGAACTATTTCTGATAAATAATGTCAGCCAATTAGTCTGTCTGTATAGTCACAACAATAATCGTAGTTAACTAGTGTAGCACCTTTTGTTGCCATACATATTAAATTATCTTAAATTCTGTTTGAAGCACATGAACATCGTGTGCCAACACGCCTGTAATCTTATTTGTCCCAGAATTTTAAATCTATCACCAACAGTTACAGTGTTTGTTGATTTGATCTTCCAGCACAGAAGATCTAAAAAAATGTTTAGGATATACTCTATAAGAGACCTCCAAAAATACTCTTCTATAAACTGATGGAGTCTCAATCCTGAGCAGATGTAGCTGAATTCAAAGGTGATATTTCCTCACAACAGTTCAAAACGAAGTTGAAATGAGAGACGCTAAAGGGGATAGTCATGGTTTTACAGCAGATGTCATAGGTACTGTTACAATTGTAAAATAACATAAAATCGCTTTTACTAAAATTGTTATGAGGTCTAACAATTATAAATCTACCCCAAACACAACTGTAATGTTTATAGTGTAGGCTTCAGGCTACATCTGTTTAAAAAATAAAAAAGAAATATACAGTATAAACAATAATACTCTCAGAAACTGCTTCTTAGTTTCCAGGAGCTCTGAAAGCTAACAATCTCTCTTTCATTCATATTTTTTAAAGCAAAAAATAAACAGTAGCAGTTCATAAAGTTTTCTTCCTCTATTCTGCTTTATTGAACTTAACCATACTGGGAATATATTTCTGAGCTCCGCATCTTTCTTCCCATTCTGTGGTTGCAATTTTATATCTAGTCAGATGACTAGATGCAAAATTCTAGACCAAGACCAATGTGAAGCTACTCTTTTTTGGTATCTCCACTGTTTGTTTTTGCCTTGAAGTAGTTATAATCTCAGCTTCTTGCCTGTTGTGTCCAGACTGGCTGAATGAAAATAACTGTCCGATGGTGCAGCATTTCCTGTTATAAAAATCATTTAAATACATTTTATATTATTAATTTATTTTTATCACCAAAGTGTCTAATTTGCAAACTCTTTTTTTGGGGGGCGAGTCCATATCTTAAATTCTCACGGGAAGCCCAAGTCTGCTTTGAACCTAACATAGAGCATTTTCTGTATGCAGTTCAGCCAAATCTCCAAACTCATGTTCAAGATTTTCTCAAATGTGATTTCTATTATAACTTAATTGAATATCAGAAACTATGGACTAAGAATTGCCCTCCACCATGTGAGATGGTGACCAAACATGCAGATTATACACATTGGGTTTGGGCAGTGTGAAAAGAGGAGAGGAAATCTAACATTGTGCTCTACTTGGTAACTTGTGTTTTGTAAGTTCAGCAGTAGGAAGGATATGTCTGACTGTTTGGGGATGGCAGGAAATGGATGATTTGTGCAGGGTGGAAGCAGAGAGGCTGAACATCAAGACAAATGCTGCTACATCTCTGATGTTCGAGCCAGTCTTTTTCTTGGGTACCATTGCTTCATGGTCATCATAACCCCACCTGGTAATCATTTTGGGGTTTTTTGTTTGTTTGTTTTTACCCTGAGGGAAGCATGCTTTGGACACTCCAGAAAGTTGAAACCCACCATATTTTCCATTTAGTTTTTCTCTTTCTATGCATTCTTTGATGAAAGAGGGATGAGGTAGGATCATATTAATTGAACCCAAATTACAAATGATTTAAGAAAATACATGTACAATATTTAACTAATGGAAACACAACATAATTATACAATTGGAATTTAGGTAGGATATTAGGTTAGTATCTTTAGCAAGGAAAATACAAAGTTATGCTTCCCAAGTCAGCTGTAATATGCTACCTTGCATATGTTATAGTGTTTTGTATCACTAAATGGTGTGATCCTGCTGAAAATTTCACCTATACTTATCTTAATGCATTATAAATTCAGTGGAACTACTCAGTGTATAAAGTTAAGTACATGTGTAAGTCTTTACAGGCCTAAGATGTTGCACATAAGTCAAACATAAGTAGTTTATGGTTGATGTGAGAACCATAATTTTAAGTTGTTTATATTTTATGCCAGGAAACATTGGACAACGCCTTCCATCTCCCTTCTAACTTTCACATGAGCCTTTCTCACTTGCTTTTCCTGCCCATATATTCTCAGCAATCAGATAGTTCTTCATGGAGCTGCACTGGGATCAGTGGAAGGAAGTCTCTGCCAGATACAGGCATAAGCAAGCCAACCTGTCTTTTTCCTTCTTGCTGAAAGAGTGAGAACTGGAGGAAACTGCTGGGGTGGGGCATGCACAACAGTGATGGGTGTGTCTTTGTGACAACAGTAAATGAAAAAAACAGCTTTTTTCTGACAACCACTGAACAAGGAACTTTATTAGAATAAGGAAAACAGTAATATTCCCCAAGCCTTTTTTTCTTAATCAGAATATTAAGCTGCCCTCGGGAATGTCTCAATTAAGCAGATTCCCTTACATTCCTGAAATGTTGCCAAAGCACACCTCAGACTATGGACAAAGCTAAACCTCTGCAACCCTTCTGAAATCAGTTCCGGGCACAGTTTTTGCTTTGCCTTTCATTTAGTTTGGGTTTGAGTGAGTACTGTGAATTATCTTCAGTTTCCTCTAAATGAACATCATTAAGCACTCATTTTCCTTTTTTCATTGATCCCTGTGGTCAATGCAGTTCATCATTTATATTTTGAGCAGCTTCCTTCATTGATTAATTCTGTAGATATCTCTTTGAACAAATAGAGGCCAACTAATAAACTGAAGTTACTTTAATTGTTTCACTGAAGCACACATTCACCATCAGTTCCATACCTCTTTAACTTCCAGTGCTGTTTCTTGTTGGCTTTGTCTGGCTTGCTAGAGAAGAGTCTCTTCCACTGGAATAATTATTCCCTACCCAGGGACTCTAAAACGCTGTCAGGAACTCTGCAAAAGTAATTTCCCCTGTCATCTTTACACTTTAGAATCTTTCTCAAATCCATTAGTGGAAATTATTTAACTGATCCCAGTCTGGATTTCAGTGAAATCCTTTGTATCCCATTCTAAGGTTGCAAATCAGTTATAAATATTCTAGTAATCTCCACAACTAATAGATGTTGTTTGATTAATATTCCCTGTGAAAGTCAGGGTTTTAAAAGTACAATTTATCAAAGTTACAGCTAGTGATAAGACAGACTTTGTAACACCAAAAAAGCTGAGTGGCCAACTGTTTGTCAATATTTATTTGTTATCTGAATATATTTATATGGAACATGCATGTAAATGAGCAGGACTTGGCCCAGTCAGTATACATTAGATTTTGTCTTTTGTTTTACAATAAAGACCCACCAGGGCGAGAAACGGTAAAAGGTGTTGTCTGTACATTAAACATTTAAAAGTTCTGTAGAATGCACTCTGTTTTAAAAGATCTAAGTACACCTTGAATGACCCATTAGTGGAAAACCATTATTAGATGCACCAGCAGTGGGTGAAAAGAAATCTGCAGGAAAGTAGAGATGGAAATAGTTGAGTGAGAACTATTTCTGGCAGTGGTGAGATTGCAAGGTCAGACATGAGAAATCTGAGAGCAACCAACTGCTCTCAGACATGAGAAATCTGAGAACAACCAACTGCCCCATTCAAAAGTTAAGTGAGTCTATCAGAGGCAGGTAACTCAACCTCTCTGAAGCTTACATGAAATGCTTATATCTACATATACATATGTGTAGCATGCTAGTAATTCATAGTTGAGGTCATGGCTAGCATTTAGCTGAAAATTCACAATAGTGAAATCAATATAACTATTAAATGTGAAGCAGGGCAAGCAGCCAAGTATCACAACATTCAAGTTTTTCAGAAGATTACAACACGTTTATTAATTATTATTATTATTATTTTGAAGAACTGAGTAGTTCAGCAGGGTACAACAGAAGCCTTTCACCTTTGGAAACATGGGTGGTAAAATCCTGGCCCTAAGGAGGTCACTGGGAGTTTTCTCATGAAGTTCAATGGGTCCAGCATTTTCCCCTGGGTTCCCATTCAGAACTATGGTGTGCCATATGGGAATGTGAATTTTGTGTTTTGAAGCTTGGATCCTACTGCCTGTGCCATGCCTGCTCTGTTTGGACACAGTTCAACAAATATTTTAGACGTATGCTTGTCCATTCCTGTTTGGCAAACCAGTGAAGCATATGTTTAACTTTAATCACATGCTTATGTGTGGGTATACTGTGCAGATGGGATCTAGACAAGGAACTTTAGTCCTCAGGGCTGTCAATTTAACACATTTCATAAGAAATATCTTGCACAGTAAAAGAATATTGCAAAAATACAACAAAACAACCTTCAAAAGGGTGATAATCTATACTACACCGATCAATATTTTGATGATAAAGGCAATCTTCTTTTTTGAGGCCATATTACTGTAGATAAGACCTTCTCTCCCACCCTTATGGGCACACCACAGGGAATCTGAAAGCATGTACAATTTTCCTACAAATTTTAGTTATTCTAACCTAATGTAACCTCACATTTAATTGAAATTTGTGAGGAACAGTTTGTATATGGAAACACTTTTTCTCTGTGGAAAATGCTGTAGTTAGACTCTGAAGTGGAGTAGCTGTTTTGCACATGTATTGTTTTTGTGATTATGGCCTAATAAATTGTAAACATCCAGCAGAAGTAAAAATACATTGTCGTTACTCTATTGTTTCTCATTTTTTAAAATTTTTTTCCTTTAAATGTACCTTGTTTGTAGCTGTGAGAAATTGTAGGATTGCAACCTTTAAAATACATAGTTTCAAGACAGGCCACTTCAGTGCTGATCTGTAATGTAAAGTAAATGAGATGGAGGAGACCTCATGTGGTTTTTCACAACTATCTGAGCAAGAATGCTATTGCACAGTCCTCCTCATTGAATAAGCTAAGTCAGTACATTTCAATGAAGATTTTTAGAGAGCAAAGAGATGCTTCCCTGGATGGAGTGTACTGGTTATCCCAGTCCTATCAGCTCATGTGCTAGTGGCTGGGTGGTGTTCGTGGCCTGTGATATTCAGGAAGTCAAACTAGATCTAGTGGTCCCGTCTGGCCTTAAATTCTATGACTCAGCCACAAAGCTTCTAAAAGGACAGTCGTGTGTATTAGCAATTCCATATTCTTAACAGAAATGGGAAGGGTCATTGATACCAATAAACTGAAATGCTAGCAGTACCACTGAGAGTCCGTCAGTGCTTCTAATAATTGTGAATAGAGTTGAATATGGGCTAGCAGCTTGGACCTGTGCACATCAATATATTTCCCATTTCAGAGAAGTTTCCTGCTCCAAAAAGACGCACATCAAATGTTCCCATCTCAAATTTAATAACTGCAAAATGTCCACTGAAACTAGTGGATATCTCACAGAGACAGAGGATGCATCATATTTTATTTGCCTCCTCTGACTCTTGTGACTTTAAATAGCAGCCAAGAATTTCAAAAATAGGAGCTTAATGTTATGTCCTTAAAGTCATAAGTGGGCACCTAACTGATCTCACACACACACACACACACACACATGTGCTGAGCACCCAGTAGCTCTTCATTAAGTTGATGAGAGCAGCTGAATGCTCAGCACTTGTTTGTGTTATTTAGTTTTGACCTGAGGCCCCTTTTAAAAAAATCTCAGTGCCTTGTCAATAGAATAGGTCAAATTTATCCTGTGAAATCAGTGGGATTTTAAAATATTGGTTCACACAAGGAACTTTCTCTCCTGATATGGAGTTGTTTCATTTGGGAAACCTTCCTAAAGAGAGTAGTATACTGTTATGCACTGATACAAGAAGGCAGTATAGTAGACTCCTTACTAGGTAAATTATTTAAAGAAAGAAAAAGTAACTGAGAAACAATAATGCAAAGCAATACTAGAACGATAGTTAGATATTTAATAATTAATTGAACCATGACCCTAAAGCTATTGCATAAGTTTAGAATAACTACAATAACTTCTGGAAAATATGAGCTTTCAGATTCCCTGTAGTATTCCTCTTGCATCCATGGGTGAATGGGGTCCATGGTTCTTTATTTCATACAAACTGGTTTTCCTATGCCTACATTTATGACATGTTCATTCTTCCATGTGACCCTTGAGCAACTTTTTAACTAGTTCAGCTGAATGTAAGGTGTTTGGCTGAACTAAATCTTGAAAGGGATATAGAAATTTCTAAGGCTCACAAACTGAGAAACTTCCCTCTCCCCAGATGTTCTCCTTTGCAATTTTTTTCCCAAACTGCAGTATTTTTACTTCCTCTTATTCTAGTTTTCTTCTACCTTCTTCTATTCTTTTCCTTCTCTTTTGTACTATATTTTCTTCTGTGACCACACATCTATTATTGGCTACCTTTGTGATTTCTCTGAACCACAGGATTAAATCAAAGATCCACATCAACAAAAGTAGAGTGTAACTGAGGAGGAAATCAGACCCACAATGCATTGATTTGATGTACAGCAGATGTACACTGTTGTAAATCTGCTCAGATTTCTCAGCAGAACTTGGACTTCTAATAGAATTGTTTTTTTCCAGACATGGTAAGAAACCATGTCATACACACAATATAGATAAGCATAATTGGGGTCTTTTGAAAAGAATTTGGCATACATTCCCCATGGACGTATTTGAGTTCTCTGCAGTCGTGTTGGAACAGATTAATCTGATCATGCTTTCAAAGAATAGAGTACAGTAGCTATAGTACTTGCCTTACAAAAGTGACAGTTATGCTGTAGGGGCTATCAAAAATAATTCAAACAGAGGAGAGAGGATAGGACACTGCACAAGTTCCAGTAGGGTGTGGTGCACTGCAGTTCTGTTGCCAAATCCCAATTGTTGATATGCTGCAAATTCATGTTGCTGATCTATACCTTATTTTATGAAACTTACTTGAAAAGAACTAATTGTTTCACTTACCAGTTGGCAAGATTTTATTTTACTGAAAATAATTCTGAAAGGGAAAAAAGACCTAGATATGGTCATAGATGCTTATGCCAACCAGCAAGAGCCTGCATGTGCACTGCTGCTGCCACTTATTTTTCCCTAAAGAGAAAACAGACAAAATTTAAGGTAGGAAGGAATCTTTAGAGAGGGGACCTGTTAACTAAGGGTCAAACAATATTGAATTTGTGCACAAAAGGAGAAACAAATATTAGAAAAAAAAAAGTAAAAGAAATAAAGAAAATGGCATTCAAAGAGGAGAGGAAAACGTTAGGTCTATAAAACAGCAAGGCTGTACAATAGCTTAATGACTTGGAAGTAACAGACTTAGAAGTGGTAATAGACACAGAAGCAATAGTCTGAAATGGCAGCAACAATTGCACCTCCTCCAACTGTCTACACAAACTACATGTTAAGGGCAAATGCGTACCTGGCCTTAGGCCTATTTCCACAGTGGGTGAATTATGTGTCAATTACATGTGCATCAGGAGATCCATATTCCCTATTTTAGATTAATCCCTGAAATGAAATGACTTGCATTGATATTGCACTGATGGTGTGATATTGACTGAGGAAATTGCAATTGTATTTAAACAACAATATATAGAAAGATCAATAATGTTCACCTGATTTTATAGGTTTTTTTCCTCCCCATTTTGATAACCAGATATTTGTCCCTCCAAGTAAAAGGTGTGCTTTCTATAGATGTCCAAAGTTTTGGTTTGATGCTTCAACTGCACAATTAATTAATAGTTGAAAATAAGCCTAAGCTTTCAAAACCTACAGCAATCCAATTCAAGCAATGTGATTTTTTTTTAATTCTGTTTTCCTTGTACTTCTATTCTAATCCACCATTCTTTGTTCTCTCATCTGTTTTCCATTTTCTTTTTCATTCTTGTCCTTTTATTTTGTTTTTCTCTTGATGTATTCTGCTGTATCTATTTCTTTAACTATATTTTTCTTTAACTCTCCAGTCTGTGTCCTTCTTGGTTTTTTTTTCTTTTAAATAGTTTTGGTTTTGCTTTTATCTAAGTGCTCACACTGTCAAACAAACAATCTAGCTGTCATTTTAAAAATCTTGTCTTTGTCTCAATTTTCTCCCCTCATATCTTTTCCCCAGTGTGGTAGTCTTTTTCCTACTCCTGTAGAATATTTGAATCTTCACTTCTTTCTCCTCTGCATAGATGCAAAGGGTAGCCAGCATTGATGCTGCAGCAACTTGAAACTGACAAATTTCTGGACTGTCTGGGAACAAAAGCTCTGCTTTGTCAATTTCAAGCTGTTTTGGTGACATTGTGAGTTACTTTTCCAGCCAGGAGACTGAGATATAAGGGAAAATGATTCACTGTGCTATGGACCAGCAATAGGATCTGGCCTACTCCCATCACTTCAAAAGATGCTAAACACTTGTTTTTATACAATTCAGCCACTGTTTTTCTCAGTTACTGGTTTTATTTTGTGGAGAACCACTAATGTGCAAAACTTAAAGATATGGTCCTTGCTCCAGTGAGCTTGCCTCCCAAAGTACACAGTTCAAAGCAGACACACCATACCTGGCTTTCCAGAAAAAAGGTATTCTCTCACCTTCTGTGCTGTGACCTATCATGTGTTGTCTTTCTCCCACCTGCCATTCTGAGTTTTCTATTTCTTTCTGTCCAATTGAGTTTTTCTTATTCTTTTCATTCTATGCTGTCTCTATCCTTCCTCATCCTCCCTCTCACTTTGTCTCCATATCACTTTGTCTCTTCCTCCACTTTTCAGTAGCTCATTGTATATTCTCTCCTTGTCTCCATTGCCATCTTCTCTCCTCTACTACTGTTATGCTCCCTTATTGTTTCACTGCTTGTTTCTGCTAGTGAAAATAAAGTGAAATTTTAATATTGTAGTGTGTAGGAATAGGGTAGTATTGGTAGTAGAACACACTCTATTTCTACACACTACTAATACTATCTGGACATTTTTTTCCTGCCTGTGTTCACTTATGTTCTTTGTTCCTGGCTGCATCACCATTCCGTGTTTTAATCCCAAAGTATCAACTCATTAGAACTGGATAGATATTGTAACTGCCTAAGGTGAATCAGGTCAAATTCTGCCTTTCATCTATCTGCTTTGTTCAAACTAATATTTTCAAGTTGCTATCTTCTATGTAAGTTATCTGATTTTGAAATTGTATAATCAAACTCCTGGTTTTAATCTTTCTTTAAAATGCCTCTTTCATATTTCATAAAGGCTACCAGGCATATTATCTATCTTTGACAAATGGAAAAGTAATTCACATTGGAGGGAAAACTTGACCTACTCATACAAACTACAAGGTACTAAATTCACAATATTAACTATGGAAAGAGACCTAGGTGTCACTGTTCACAGCTCAATGCTCAATGTGCAGCTGCAGTTAAAAAGGCAAACAAATGTTAGTGTGTAAGGAATGGGATGAAGCTTAATATGGAAAATGTTATGCCAATATGCAAATTGTTGGTTTGCCCTTAACTGGAATACTGTGTGTAATACTGACAACTCCATTTCAAAAGAGTATTGCAGAATTGGAGGCTTTCAGAAAAGGGTGATGAAAACAATTCCAAGCTTTTAACTCTTCATGTGAGAGAGTTTCTAAGCTTTTAATAATTCTCATCTTTAAAAGAAGGGAGGATAATGAAATATACAAAATAATAAATGGCACAGGGAAGGTAGATTGGAGACTTCTGTTCTCCCTCTCCAACGTAAGAAGAAGAAGAGAATCTGTGAAACTGGAAGGTGGAAAATTTAAAACTAATAAAAGGAAATACTTTTTTAACCCAAAATGAAATTAGACAGTGGAACTCCACATGCTATTGTTAAGGCCAAGAATTTATGAAGATTCAAAGAAGAACTGGATGTCTATATGGATAACAAGAATATCCAGATTTATAATAGCTAATGCTTAAATGAACTTTTGGATAGGATAAATGCCTAATGATTCAGAGATTAAGACAATCTCTAAATATTAGGGTCTAGGAGGAGATTTTCATGTGGTTTGGGGAGGCAGATAATCTTACATCTGCCAATAGAGGGGTTTCTTGCTTTTTTCTTCTTCTAAGGCACCTGATGCTTGACACTATCTTAGACTGGATATTGGATGTAATAGATCATAGGTGGGAGGGATAGCTCAGTGGATTGAGCATTGGCCTGTTAAAACCCAGGGTTGTGAGTTCAATCCTTGAGGGGGCCATTTAGGGAACTGGGGTAAAAATCTGTCTGGAGATTAGTCCTCTTTGAGCAGGGGGTTGGACTAGATGACCTCCTGAGGTCCCTTCCAACCCTGATATTCTATGATAGATCTAATCTAATATGAAAGTTTTGTTACATTCTACATAGACAGTAACTTCCCTCCTAATAAGGGCTTAAAATGATGACAAATTTCTAGCCAGAAGCAGGTCAATTTCCTGATCCCCCTTCTTGAAACAAAGTTGTTTCAACCTTCCATCCAAAGGATGTAGATTTGGATTAGGACATGTGTCAAGGCTGACTTCCCCACTCTGGAGCTTTTGAGTACAGGAGGTGGGGGCCCACAAGGATTCTAAAAATTAATACTTGCCACTCCAGGCTTGTATTAAACCCCCAAGGTTCCAATTTTCTCTGACCTTGGCTTGTTAATCACTGCCACCACCCCGGTGAAAAACTACCTCTTGCAAATCCTGGGAAAACTCACTTGGGAAGTTTTCCCTGAGCTCCTTTGGCTTTTCCACCCCTCCCTTGGGGAAGCGGAGAAAGAAAACAAACAAAATGGAAACCCAGCTGTTGCCACCAGCTAATTGAAAAACATACGCACAGACCTTTTAAGACACAAAACCAATCAGGTTTTTTAAAGAGGGAAATTTTATTTTAAAAGAAGGAAAAAGGAAACATATTTGGAAAATCAGGCTATTGCCAGATGTTATAGAGCAACCAAAAAGGGGTTAAACACCAGGAATGGCAACCTAGGGTCCAGCTTAATGTTACAAACGAAAACAAAAATACCTGAGCTTAGCACAGAGGAAATCCACAAGCCAAAATAAAGAAATAAACCTGATCGCTCTATCTAAACATTCCTTGTCCCAATGAATCCTTCTAGGTATGGAAGATAATTTTTCATACCTGGTTCAAACTTTACACAGAATTCCTGCTGCCCCTGTCTCTTCAGCCAAGAGAGAACACCCGAGAGACAAAGGGAAAGTTTTGTCACCTCCCCCACCCATTTAAAAAGAGTTGTAGCCTTCCCATTGGCTGTTTTGGTCAGGTGCCCACTCTCTTTCCTTTACCTTTACTTTAACCCTTTACAGGTAAAGCAAGCATAGAACAGCCACCAAGATGGACTTTATGGCTGGCTGACTGGTGTTCATAAAAGGGAGTTATCCCCTCTCCCTTCATTTATCACGGCATGATTCATGAAACAGAGATAGATATGAATACTGCAATACAGAGGCCAAGGTTTAGTAAGCAAAAGGGTATGAAATATGACAAATACACCACACTTCCCACTTTCTGATATGTTGATAGTATACTTGTCTCTCTCTATATATCTCATGGTTTCCTATAGCACCCATCATTGCAGTATCCAAGCTCTTCATTATGCTGATTTAAATTTACCTGGGAAGTCCCTAGCTGAATTCATGGAGCTCTTCTGCTGTTATCAACCTTAGTTAAATGAGATGCTCCATGAATAGCAATGATTCACTAAATTTGTTGATATGAATATTAAAATAGATTCTGTGCATTTGGAAAAGCTGTTGGAACAGACCTTACTAGAACAACAGTAATCTAAGCCTTGTGCTTAACATAAAATGCATAGGCATATTGTGTCACCAGGGCAAGAGGTGTATGGGTGTTTTATTGTCATCAATTACTATAGGTCAAATCCTTACAGGCAAAATACACATTGAAGTCAATGGAAATTTTGCCTAAATAAAAGTTGTATGAGCACTGAAAAATTTAGTTCAGTATATTAGGGGTTTGATGCAATCAGAGATCATCAACTAGGTAAATATTGGCTGCCCTTCTCTTAGCTGGCGGAGGAAGTCCTTGTCTGGGCATTGAGAAAAGAACACAGGCAGGTCATCAAGACAAACATTTTTGAAGTTCAAAGGGCATATTGTAAATAATAAATTTTCTGGAACAGTGGCAATTCTCCAGCAATATTTCTTCTTATCTAAACTGTAGCAGTTCAAAGTACTCCATGTGCCAAACTGATGGCAAAGACTGCAAACTGGAGAGAAGGTTCAGGCACTTGGAATCTCTACTTAACTCTGAACTACAACACAAATATTGCTAAAATGCTATGGTTCCAGATGGGCAACTTGTTGCAGATTATCAACTCTTGGTGTTCCTTACTCCATTTTTCTTACCCAGATAAACTCCCATTGATCCCAAAGTACATATTTCTGAGTTTGCTCGAGTGAGAATTAACTAGAAACTGAGTTAGGACCTCAGAATTTGTACAAGTGGTTTTTAGTTGTCCCTCCACTACATAAGCACCTCTGGAATACAAGAGGAGTCTAGAGTTGTCGTTCCTGGGTATAGGAAGCACTATGCTTATGCTTTACTGAATTCACAAAACATTTTGAATTCATTCTGTTCTATAGATTAGTAGATTTGTGTCTTCTCATCACCTGCATGAATATTAGACTGTGTGTGTGTTTGTACAGGTAATAAGGGGGTGGAATGGGAAAGAGGCTCAGTGGCAAGGTTTCATCACTCAACACTATAGGAGAAGTATTCAGGTACCCTTAGATTTTTTTTTAAGCTAAAGTTTTGTTCCTACTTGAAGATATCTCAGTGCTTTCATCCAACATAGACAATAGCAGTTGGTAGTCCTTAGCTGATGCTGGAAAATTCTATCATTGGCAAGGTCAACAGCATTATCATTCTGTTTGTGGATCTACTGCAGCATTTAACTATTGTTGTGAAGGTAAAGCCGCAGCTCTTTTCACGGTGGTAATAGGCTGGTACTGAGTTAATGGCAAATGGGACAACAGGAGGGTAAAGGGAGGATGCCAATTCTAAAGTTCTTTTTTATTGCTGAGTCTTTGAAATAATATTGAAAACGTATCACTGGGGTTTTAGTTCACAGCTGGGACCAATAAAAATCTGGGAAGAATTTATGTAAATTACACAATTCTGTGGGAGGCCCAGGAAATGTGGTTTCTCATTTAAAATAAATAGTCCCCCCTACTAACTTATTCCTAATCAAGCAAACAACAAAGGAACTAAGTAGGCCATTTCCATACATATGACTCTTTCTTTTATGAAACGTAGTTCACCAGAAATTTGGAGATAATTGATTTAGAAGAATTCTCATCTGTAATTTTTTTGACACTGGAAAAAAAGAGAACATTTCTCCAATTCTAGATCTTATTCTATCATTTATAATGAAAAGACTGAGAGCTCAATATGTGTGTTCTGCTTTCATTGTAAAGCAATGGGATTTGACTATAAAAGAAGACAAATCCCTAGATAGTAACACACATGCCAGTGACATTATTCCTAAAATAGGAAGAGCACTGCAAATTTCTGCAAAATGACCTGCTTCTATCACTTAGATCTGGACATTTCTAACTTGCAGAGGCAAGGGAGAAAGGTCAGTGGTATTTAGGAAATGTTTAAAAGGAGTTGGTGAGATGATTTTTATTATCTGAGCCAGTTCAGAAAAGATAAAGAGTGTCCTGAACCTGTGTATATAACTTTAGTCAAACCTTTTGTAGGTTCCACATGGTTTAAAAGTCCCTCTTGAAGAACTCACCACCTAGCAACAGGTCTCTTCTCAGTGGGGATTTTTCCAGTTCCTCCCTCTAGTTAAGGGCATCATAGAAATATAGACTTCTCACTCCTTCAGCTTCTCCAACAATAGATTAGAGAGAGCAGGACCAAGTAATTCTTCTGCTGTCTTTTATATTTTGTGACATTCTGGGACTTAGACACGTCTTGTTAGTCTGAGTACAGTTCAGGATAAAAAAATCTGAAACTGCATGAGATCCTCCTCTGACTCTCTTCCCTTCCCATGACATTGGTGGCTCTCAGGGAAAAGGAGGGAGAGAATTTTCATAGTCCTGCTGTGTACCCTAGGGTGTGAGCTGTGGGGATGCTTCTGAATAAAGACAGTTCAGTGGAGGAATTACTGAGATGAGTTTGCTCCATCAGATGGATGGGGGATGGACTGCCTAGCCACATCTCACCTGGGACAAATCTCAGGAATGTATGAGTGAGATGTAAGGGGAGGGATAGGAAAGAGGCCAGTGACAGGCCTCAAATTTTTGGAGAAGCATTTAAATGTTTAGATGCTTATTTGAGCTATTCCTTCCCACTACTTTTCCCCTCCAGTTGGAAATGGGTTCCATAGTCTATCCAGAGTAAGTTTCTGAATGACACCAGCAAACCAGGGAGCACCTCGAGTACTTTACTCCTATCCCAACAGCTCCATTTTTTGCTAGGATGTGTCTGGGCTTCCACAAGCTATGCATACTACAGGTACCATAACATATAACTGCCCATTTTAGAGCTTACCTAGTGGTTTGTGCTGAGCTGCAGTGATTTCTAATCATGTCAACCTGTGCTGTAGACCAGCGTGATTTACAAATCACTTAATGCAGCGCTAGATGTCAGCAGAATGTGTTGTACCAGCAAAGTAATGAAATACTTACAAAATAATTAACTGCTTTTAGGAGACATCAGATCAGTTCAAGTGGTTATTTCTAATCAATGCACCAAACACCAGCAACCCATACAAGTTTAACATTACATAATTTGAGTGAAACCAAGATAGATCTTTCCAAATCATTTACAATAAATGTGACCAGTACTAAAGACACAGTGCTATGTTTCAGTTCCTTCATTTCACTTTAATGGGGACTAATAAAAAAGCCATTCTAACAAACCAAATCTAATATGAATGAGTATAATAAAATTCCAAGGGGTTTCCCCATTTGGTTCACCATCATATTCCCCCTTTAACAATCTCATCTTTATTAAAATAGTTTTCAGTATAAGGCATCTGTAATAGCTATAGATTTAAAGACAATATTGTTTCACATACAACAGTAACAAATCTGAACGTAGGGGCTGGAGAAAGTGGGGCGATTGACAGTTCAGAAAGAAAGGACTTCCCTATGGATGAGCCTTGTTTTTGCATAGATGAGTATGGGTTCATATATTTTTATAAGCTTTTATTTAGGCACTCAGAGGCCTCCAAACATAGATACCTAACCCTGCAATTTCTCTGTACTTGTAACTACAGTTATTTTATCAAACAGGCCTTTGAAGTTCCTGTGATTTCCCCTCTTCATCTGTTAGGTTTGAACTTTGCTGAAAGCAATAAATAGTCAGGCTAAAGAAGAAATTAATTTGTTTGATTGTGGGAAATGTAAAGGTTTGTGATCATATGGTGGAATCTAATGGAGTAGAATGTTCCCATATTGGTGGTTGCATCATGGTTTGGTTCTGATTTGGATTTTACAGAGGAGAGCAGAAAAGGAGAGGTAGCCCAAAACTGGACTAGTGAGATAAGAAAAAGAAACCGAGAGGAAGACAGAGTAGAGTGGGTATCATAACGGGCCCTGCAACACTGGAGACAGTGGCTCCATGAATTCCTGTGACTGAGGCAGATGAGAGTGGGAGAATGGGATGGGGAAAACAGGATGCGATCGTCTAATTAAAGACTATATCAGAATGTAAACAACAGAAGGGGGGGCTAAAACAAGGTGATACAGGCAGTCTTAATTCTGGCATTTCCTAACTTTTGAGTGCTTGGCTATGCAACTGTAACATTCTTTTAATGTAGGGTTTGTTTGTTTTTTTCAGTGTAATTGACTTAGTGTTGTAAATGTCCATGAAACTTCAAAAATGCATAACAAAGCAAGATCCCTGCCATGAAAAACTTACAATCTAACTCTCAGTAATAGAAATGATAAACAGTTAGGTGGAAGCAGTCAGAGGAAATGAAGATTTAGAAGCTTAAAAAGTGGGTTTTAACAAGGGATCTGAATGAAGAGAGGAAGGTATGTTTTGTATATTTGAAGTAAGAGGCTGTTCCAATCATAGGGCTCAAGATTGCAAAACCCATGTTCATGTGTGTTGTCCCACTGATGTCAATGAGATGACTATCATAAGTAAATTCCACTCATATGAGTAAAATTTTTGAGGATCAGGTCCATAAAGGTTGAAAAAAGGAGTTAAGTAGAGAGTTGGAGAAGACAAAGTAGTTGCAGGCACAGTGTAGGACATGGGGTAGGAGAAAAGTAGTTCAGTAGTGTAAATAGAGACTGTGGTAGGCAGCTGTGGAGTCCATCAAGATCCTTTTTGGTGGTTGTTTTTTTTTTAAATCAGGTAAATTGAGAGCCAGTGGAATAGAATGTATTTAAAAGGCCAAATCGCATTTGCCTTTTTCATATAAGTACTCCCATTGACTCCACTGGGAGTGAGTAAGGGAAGCAGGATTTAGTTCATGGTACATTCTCACCATAAATATAAACTAGACATAGATGAATAATATATACAATAATTCACTGATTTTTTTAAGACTCCCAAAATTAATCAAGTCAATTATTTAACAGATATGTTAACAAATGGTTCACCTAACTTTATAACCTTGGAGAATAATGAGAAAATCAAACAATGTATTTTAAAAATATAAAAATAGCTAAATAGAACTTAATTCTAGAGGGGAAAATGTTTCTTTCTTTCTTTCTTTAGCCCTTCATCTCTTGTTACTTTCAGTCTGTACAGTCAATTGTAAAGTATTTATCTGATTATTCAGTTTGTTTCAATCTGCTTCAATAACTGTAACATTTTTATTGTTTGGTAATTGTGAGGGTTCACAGTACTCAAGGTGAAATCTTTTATTATGGCATTGTAAACAATCCTAAATTCCTTACAGCATATTCTGTAACATCTATAAAACATTATTCTCAGGAGCTTCCTAATTACTCCCTTCTGGCCAGACATATTTAGAAGACTTCATTTGCTTCAAGGTCTCTTTCAAAGTCTTCCTATGTTAGTTAATTCCCAGGTGTTTCAAAGCAGTGATTTATATTTCCGTGACTAATAATACTTAGCCCTCATTGTGATTATTTTCTGGATCTTAAAGCACTTTTTTTCTCTCTTATGTGGGACTAACACTTGAATAAAGGTTGGCAGAATTGGCCTCTATGCTTAAAAACATGCATTTCTTTGGTAATCAGTAGCAAGATCAGCTTGATCATGCTAGCCCTGTGGCTAATCAATCATTCTGAATTTTTAGTATTGATAATGCACTGAGTTTACTATTTTCTCCAGAGCTGTGTGTTTGGGAATATTCATGGGTAAGTTTCAAAAGGGGCTAAGTCACTTTGAAGCTTAAGGTCTATTGATTTTTTCAAATGACTTAGGTGTTTGGAACGTTGGTTAAAATTTTCAAAAGTCCTATTTTTAAAAGGGACTTTAGGCCAGATTTTCAAAGATGTCTAAGAATGCAGAATACCTATTGGGATTTACAAAGGTACCTAAGTATGTTAGGCATGTAACTCTTATGGATTTTCAGTGGGAGATAGGCGTGAAATGGAATTTACGAAAGCACCTAGCTACATCTTTAGGTGCCTTTGTAGATCTTGCCTTTTTGAAAACTGGGGTTAGGTGCTTTTTAAAATGGACCTTTTGTCTTGCCGACACTGGGGAAATTGACTAGCATAACTGTTTCAGAATAGTTATTGCTGAATAACTCCCTGATGCAGACACTTTTTGTTCCAGAATAAAATAACTTTTATTTAGGAATAACTACTCCACTTTGTGAGCAGAGTAGTTATTCTAGAATAGTGTATCTTATTCCAGAATAGAATCCACATAGGAAGCTATTCCACAATAGCTGTTGTGGAATATCTTATTCCATAATAGCTATGCCAGTCAATTTCCCTGTGTAGGTTCCTAAGTGTCTGAATCACATTGGAAAAATGTGCCTAAATCTCTTAAGTGTATAAATGTGTTACCCTAACGGTCTTACATAATTAGACATTCTAAACATTTTTACCATCTATATATTATATGTTTATTTAAGTACAGCCCAAAGGCCACAATTGGGATGATGGCCTCATTGCTAGAGCTGGTCAAATGATATTTCCTGCCCCACCAAAATTAAAACAAATATTTGTTTTGTTCTTAATTTTTAATGGAAATGTTCTGGATTTTTGAAGGAAAAAATTGGTTCCTTTTGTTGTTTTCAAAAGCTGAAATCCCAAAATGTATACTGTCAGTTTTTGAAAAACTGAAATGTTTTGGGGTTTTAAAAAAAACAACAGTTTTGATACTTATTGAAAATAATCAGAAAATTTCAAACAAGACAAATGTTTTCCACCTAGTTATTCATCAAGGAGACCATTTTTAAAAAGAAGTTGTTATGGAAAATATTCAGCCAGCTTTATCTGCTGTGCTAAGTGCTATACTGATACAGTTAAAGGCAGACCTTTACCCAAAAATCTTGTAATCTCAAGCCCCAATCCTGCAAATTCTTGTGTACTTACAATGTTCTGGAGAAGCCATATATGTTGTAATTTGGAAGGAAAAGAGACAAACGTTTTGTTTAGAGAGCTGAAACTGTAAACAAAACACAATTTGGGGGGAGGGGAGTCATTCTTTCTTTTGAAGTCACTGATACCTCATGCAAAGCTTTACACAAATCTCTTTAGCTATATTAATTAGCCCTTCAACTACTAGAGTATCACACACACTACTAAATATAGTGTAAATTTGGTTTTGGTGAAGGGTTTTACTTACAACCTTGGAGAATGAGCCCTTATATTCCAGGAGTTCTTGCACTGTGAGTCACAGTCAGTCCCAATGGAGGGTGTGAACAAATGTCAAGGAGTCACAATATCCTTACCTTCTAATATAACTAAATGGGAAGGGGCCTTGGTTAGATCCTAGTTAACTGGGATGAACTCCATGGGGGGATCCCAATGTGGAAAGGCTGACAACCACTGCCTTTGTTTATCCACAGAACTGTGGTCAAAATTTTCCCTGAGAAGCGCGCACACATTTATTTAGGAAAATTTAAGCAGAACATATTTACTAACTGTTTAGCAGTGGAAGTACTAATATCAGGGGAATCTGTACAGCATATTCAAATTCTGCATATTTTATTTGTCAAAATAACAAAATAACTTGAGACAGCTAAGGCCTAACTTACAGAAGTTCTGAGGACCTCTGCAGCTTCCAGACAGAGATGGAGATGTTAAGCACCTACTTAAGATCAGTCCCAAACTGATCTTATACTGAACACTCAGAAACTAAAGACCTCAAATTTACGAGCACTTGAAAATGTTTGATCTGGCTCAGTATAAGCAGTGGCAGAGCCAACTTTCTTATACTAGTCTTCTGTGCAACAACTTTGACCCGAAAGTTCATTATTGGAGAATGCATAGTACAGTTTGTGTTCTTTCTTTCTTTCTGTTTCTGCTGAGCCTTTCCACAAAATGCTATTTAGTGCCCAAAGTGAGGGTAATTTTCATGATGTAATTCATTAGAAACTGCAACCTCCAACTTATTTCACTACACTGATAAGCATACAAGACAATAATTTTCATTCAAATTACAACACTATGCAAAATTTAGATTCTGATTTTCCTCCTCAAACTTTTTTCTTTAGCACTGAAAAAATGAATTGTGATTTGAGAGAAAATTGCTAAGTTATGAGTCAAAATAAAATTTCTGCCAAACAAAGTGCAAACAAAAATGGGGGGGGGGGACTGAAAATGAATATAAAAGTCAAGTGGTATTTAAATCTTTTATAGATTTTTTTTCCAGGTTTTTTCAACCACATAAATAGTCTTTTCCCACATGTGGTATTCTAAAAATTGCTTGTAGAAAAAGATCTCTAATTTGGTTATTCTTCTGCTTTCTGTGATTGCCAGTTCCAGTACATAATATCTGTACAATAAAATAGAATAGCACTGCATAATTTGTCCTTGCATTTTCAGCTACTATAAAACTGAATATATAGGGTAAGGAAAGGAATAATGCTTTCCACAGTATGAGAGGTAACTGTTTAAACAAGCCCTTCTTTGTCCCATTGATTGTAAATTGGTGCTGGGACACACTTTAGAAACTGTAGTTAATTGGCATAACATGAAAACTGTTCAGCAGGTGGCAGTGCTACATGTATATAGACCACAGTATCTTTGAAATACACTGTTGGGACATGCTTTAATATTCATTCAACGTTCTCCTGCTCAGCCTTACTTGTCCAATGTAGGCAGAATGAATTTATTTTCACATGCAAGTTGTAACACAATTTGTGAGGCATTAAAGCAATGATCCTTCAACGTGCTGCTCATGATAGTGGTTCCAGTACAATACTCACTGCACAGCACAAAGGGAACCTTTTGCAGTGCATTTCATTGATAGCAAAATAACAATGAATGGTGATGTCTCTTTTACATGTTTTATAAGTAATTCATACGTTCTTGCTATATTGTCTTTTTATGGATTTGAAAGTATAACTATTAAGGTGAGTTTAATCACACTGGCAAGCAAACATGTATATTTGCCTCTTCGGGAAATTCCTTCCCTTTTTACCCCCATCTTAAAAGCCTCATAGTCAAGTTTCAGTCATAAAGCCTCATAGTCAGGTTTCTAAGATAACAAGGACTGGAGAGCATTCCTTTTGAACAGATGACCCATGTTATTCTGTAATCTGCCAGAGGGGCACCTATTGATCAGTGAGTAGTCTTCCTCCCTTCAGGAAGCTGTGGATGCTGCTTCAGAGTTCAGTATGGACAGTGTGAAATGCAAATAGGTATTTACAGGATGTCCTTGATCTCAGAGATGTATTTAATCAGTCCATCACTCTGCCACTGTTATATACATTCTCATACACTGTACATTCGATGTTTCAAGCAATGCAACTTCTACCACTTCTTTGGGGAAGTTATTCCAATGCCTAAATCTCCCTGTTATAAAATGTATTCTTATATTCAGCTTAAGTTTCCTCTTTTCTTAATTTCACCCATTGCCACCATTTTTACTGTCTGTACAACACTTACATTCCTTCTCCTCCTCCTCCTGTTTTCATTTCTTGGGTTGTTTCACTTTTTAAATACTAACTAACTAAATTAAAATGTACCATGAAAAGTTATCTGCAATAATAGTTACATGTGGTATATGATAGTGAGACAGGTTTTGTTTTGTGGTTGGGTGAGGAAAATAATGTATTGCTTTTATCTTCCACAAATAGCAGAAATTTAGTAGTCTGAATGAGAGCTGCTGTCTTACATCTTTTTCCAACATTCTGAGTCAGTCTGATTTTCTATTTCTTTGCCTTTCTGTGCAGTCATGTGCAAGAGCTGGACTGGAATTAGAGAACATATATCATTACTTATGCAAGTTGTTAGTGTAATGACACTGTATGATGCAATGCCTATAGTATATGGGAAAGCTCAGTTACTAGAGGTTGATGTTGTTCATCTGTATCCTTCTTTGTTATACTGGCAGGTCATAGTTAATACCGACACCAAGCTGTTCTTTTGAAGAAATTCTTTTGCTTGGCTGTTTGCCGCTGACCTTTGTTCTTGTAGCTACAGCAGAGAAATATCAGCAGCACTGCATTCCTCTCAACCGCTCTCTCTGAGCTCTTTGGTTGATGTTCCAGAACCCGCAGCATTTGAAGGATTAAGGCCCATAATAGTGGATATAACCAAATTTCACTTTTATGATTTTCCCTTTTTTCGTTATGTTTCACACAGAGCTTTGTTCCAGTCTAGTAGCCTATGGCAATGAGCTGAAGACTATGACTGAAACTACTGAAATAGAGAGCACAGAGAATGAAAATGTGTAAAAATTGTAATGACAAATGCATGCTATAGTCAATTTAAATTCCTATCCAACATGCATATAAATTACAGGGAGGGCTAGGTTCTCTGGTGATTGAGGGTATGGCAGATACATACTCCTTTAAATATTGAAGGCTCTTAGAAACTATGACCTTGCACTAGGGGGACAGTCATGTTGCATATGGGTATGATTGAGGCTGGAAACCAAAGTGCATGAAAGCAATACAGTGTGAAGGAGACAGAGCTAGAGAGTGCCACAGAATGCTAGGCCTTGATTGCATTCAGGGCCTGATCCATCTCGTGTTAGTTAATGGTAGTTGCTCCACTGATCTCAATGGGAGTTGACTCAGGGCCTCAGAGAAAAAATGAAGTAGAGTTGGCTGGAAATTTTCTGACAAAATAGTTTAATCAAAAAATGCTTATTTGTCAAACTTGGAATGTTTTACAGAAACATCTCAGGTTCAATGAACAGCTGTTAAATCAGAGGCTGTGTTCTGTCAGAATCCTGCCTGGTTTCCTGGTGGGCTGCTCTGAAGCCCATATTTTCATGGTCCACAGCTCCAGGGCCACCCCAGGACTGGGGATCCTAGGACTTTCAGGCTTCCTGCTGTGGATCCAGAGCCTGAAAACCCTGGGAACTCTTAGGACTTTCAGGTTAACTGCCATGGAACTAGAATCCCCACCTTAACCAAAGTTCAGATTCTGGCTCTGGAGCAGTGACCCTGGAAGCTGAAGCCAGGGCTCTTAAGACCTCTGAGCTCCATTCTGCAGAGCCAGGAAGACCAGGGCTTCCAGAGTTCTCTGGCCACAGGGCAGTCTTCATGGCAGAGAGAGCTGCAGTCTTTGGAAGCCCTGAAGTTTAACCTCTGCTATGCAGGGGTTTTCAGCCATCAAACTGACAAGAACTATGTCAACTGCTCTCATCAGCTGCTGGCTCTGTGTGGACTTCTTTGTTTTGGAAACACCATGTGTCATTGGTTCTGAAACACACATTTTTCAGGACCTCCAGTTCAGGGAAATCAAATTTCAAACTGTTCATATTCCCCATAACTCAAAATCCCGAGTTTCTGCCTCCTCTAAAAGTGATAAGAGCTGTTTGCCAACACAAGAGATCAAAAATCATGAATCAACCATCTCTCCCCCACCCTAGGGGTGATACTGGCTTAAAAATCATGTGCTATTTAAAAAAAGCCCAACAACTTTGGATTCCCTTTCTGGTATCTGAGCCTTTAGGGTGCACATTTTCCAGGTGATCTCCATAGTCGTGAGGGCTAGAAACATTTTAAAAAAAAATGAAAGCTGAGAGTCTTGCATAGTTATTGAATTCATAGGGCTGTGGCTGTAATAAAAGTGATACGTGGTGAGACACATGGTAATATTGCACATCTTGGCAACACAGAAGAAACTAATAGAGTATACAACCAACATTAACTAAACAAGGAATAACTATAAACTGAAAGGGAGTAACAAACTGGGAAAGAAGTGAAAATGTTTGAAATCACTCCACATGAAACAGAGATTTTTTTTTTAAAGAAAATTACACTCCCCAGCTAGAAAACTTTATCGTGCTACATAGATGGTAGAATGGCAAGAGGGAAACATTCTTGAACCCTCAAAGAGCTTTAGAAAAGTCCAGCACCACCATTCCTAGGGTAGGCAACTATATCTTGAAATAGGATTCCAAAAAATGCTATAAGAAACTGTTATGAGACTCTGAAATCTGCAGCCTGAAATGCAAAATCAGCCATTGCTGCCCAATGAATAGAATAAACTGAGCTACTCCAAGAGGCCTTGAAAAACCCTGCATGTTTAGCAATCAGTCGGGAAAATAGCCCCCACCGCATAAATTCATTGTTTTTTTTATTTTATTTTATTTGGTACTTTTGCCTGCCTTCAGGCAGCAATGACTATCAGATGCTGATCCTGGATAGAAGAGAGCCCTCACCTCCAAACAACACACACACATTTTATATTTCTTTGAAAGAAGAGTAAATCTCTCAGACAAATTAATGAATGTTCAAATTTTTACCGTTTTCTGTTTTTTTCTTTTTTTATGTCTTATCTCCCAGACATGACTCGGGGGTGGGGGGAGGAGGAGGAGGGAAAGTGGTGAAAATGGCTACTGTACTAACACAGATACACAGGAGACAAAGGGAGCACTTTCAATACAAGGATGTTCCTTTTCTTTTAGGGAATGTTTTTCTCCCTCTTGCCCCAGGGCCAATCCTGCACAGCCTTGAGTGACTCCTGCAAAGCGCAGAGCACCCTCAGATCATGTTAACTTCAGAAGAGGTTCTGGGGGCTCCTCATCTCTCACAATCAAGACCTGTGTGAGTACTCCATGCCCTAAACTACACTGTCTAACCTAAGTGGTGGGTTATATGCATTTTGCCTGCCATACACTAATAGGTCTCTGATCACTCTAGTGCTTCATGATATCCAGTTTTTTTTAAACTGGTTTCTTTTATTCTGTACTTTGGAACTGATATATCAAAATATCATATTTTACTTTTCTTGCTCATCTGTAGGTTGACTTTGTGTGTATATGAATGTAGAAATCACTTTCCTGTGTTGATCATAGTGTATGTAATATTCTGTCTAACTGTAGACATTACAGGAAGATTATGGATGGGAAAGAATGGATCATCATGACATACAAATTTGCAATTGCTATCTTACACTTTGTAGTACACAGTATAAAATATTCTTTACACTAATGTTGTTTTTTAATTACTCCTCAGACCTCAGGATCTGCCCTTTCTTTTCTTATGCTAGCAAGAAGTTGGTAAAATATAAATATTCCTAAATAATTATTCAATGAATTTTATTCAGAATTAGTAAAAGTAAAAGTAAAAGTAAAAGTAAAAGTAGGAGTCAGAATATCTGAAATATTATCTTTGTTTTCTTTTTATTTACTAAAATGGCTGGGATACAAATTAGCTTTTTCTGTTCAATATTTAGTACTGTTTTACCTGCCTTGAAATGAGAACCACAAATACTTGAGCAAAGCACTGAAAGGTTCTCTAGTTTTATTGTAAATGTAGTCCCTCTGTATTCTGTTTCAAAAATGCCCTTTGTAAATTCCCACAGGAGAAGTTTCTTGCAAAACAAAATCAGTATTTCAGCACCTCACAATGTGTGATGGGGTATAATAATTTCTTTCCTCCAGTGGTCAAAGGCAATTAGTGTCAATGCCATATTAGGGTTCAAGCTTTCTCTATGCTTCAGCTCTGTATCATCTACTCATGAGACTCAAAGAGCTCCGTCTCCCAATTATCTCTGAGTTTGGCTGAGATCAGCAACCAGGTGAAGAATAGGTGGCTGAAGTGGAATGCTGACGTATTGAAGTGATGCTGGTGGGGAGAAAAGAGCACTTTGAAGTGCTCCATTCATAACATTTACACTGGGTGTAAAGACAGTCCATATGAGTGGTCAACTCAGCCATGTCTAAACTTGGCAAATAGGCAATTTTTCATGTAACATCTTAATATCTTAAGATGTAAGGATAGGTGGCACTTAAACCTTGTCCTGTAGGGCTACCAGGTAACCAATATCCCCACACTGACGGTGAGCAGCTGCAACCTGGTCACTTCCTGGGACCCACGGTCCACACAGGTTCAATGCCATGGGAGGTTCTGCCTTAAGCAATCTGGATGACAGTGGTCTTAGTGATCCCTGATTGTCTCCTTGTCCCTACATAAGCCCATGGGGCATACCAGGAAGTGTTCAGGCAACAACGTCGATCCCTAATTAGTTGCGATGATCACTCTGCTTCTCTGTTCCTGAACTCTCAGTTATGACTTGGATTCTGACTCCCAATTGCCCCCTGGGCCCAAACACAGACCTCGATACCTGACGTTGACCCTCAGCCTGATTCCTGACTCTAGCTTGACCCTCAACTTGATTCTTGACCTGGTACTGGCTCTGACCTCTGGTTTCAGTTCTGGAACTCCAAGCTCCTGACATTAGTCCTACATGTCTTCTCCTAGGATCCTGACATAATATCAGCATAAAATAATAAAAATATATATTTTAAAAGGTCCAGAGACTAGTCCTCACAAATGGGAGGGAAAAGAAATATATATGGGCACACATTATAATTTTGTGAGACACCACAGTGGTAGCGTTTTAGAAGAACATTGATAGACTATCAGAAGCGGGTATAAAATAATTTTTAGTAACAAGATATTGCAACAATAAATGATTCTTTTACCACTTTTAATATGTACAGAATGGTTATTTTAAAAGTTTTAAAGGATGTTATGTAACTCACTGAAAGGGGCCAAACAATATGATTTTTACTACTTTTAATATCTGTAGTCATATTAAAACAAACAAGTCCATACCAGAAGTGGAGACTGGGTGGCTTGAGGGCTTGTTTAAGTAAAATAGAAATCTGTCATGGGCCACTAGTGTGAATGTGACTTTGAATTGACCAAATATTACCATTTGATGGCCCATATGAAAAAATTGGTATTCTTAGTACAGGTTTTTTAAAACGGTAATGCTAAGTGAAGCCCACTGGTTGGGCTTTACACGTTTTAGTTATGCTGAAAGAGGTTTTTTTAATTTGCAGTGGGTTGCCTCATGTGTATAAGTATGTGTGTGTGGTATACACCATGCAGTCATTTGGCGTTTCAAGTTCATATGAACATAAAGCCCCTTGAACCCTAAAATCTGTCAATTTCATAACAAAGCTGTTTGTTTTATTTTTTTTTGGCCCCCTCTATACTTCTGATAGCCTTTAATTTATCATTTGGGTGTGGGTGGGAAGATTATGGCCAACAAACCCCTTTATTACAGGTGGTTCCAGGAGCTGCAGGAAGTATCTTGTCTGCCTTCTTTAATTCCACCATAGTAAGTCCTTTTCCCCACATCTGTCTAAAATATCTTCAGAGGAACAGGCACCCTGCTTTTAGTGATCTCCTATTCATCATGATAAAGAGGATCTCTTCCACTGTTATCACTTACTTAGTTCGGAGATATTCTGCATTCAAGAGCTTTATTATATCACTTCAAAACAAATGTGCCAGTAAACAATTGAGGAATAATTCAGGTATTTATGATCACAGCAGTATTCATCTACTACATCTGTAGATAGTATATTTCCTGACATAGTCTAATCTTGTGTACCTCAGTAATTTATGTAGCTTTGTGGTAATTACCACATATTTGAAAAATATTTAAAAAATGGCAACCTCTGCTCTAACAAAGCCAGGTGTTTTCCAGAGCAGAAAATGGAGAGCTTCACATTAAACACTTTAAGACTTTTGCTTTGGGAATTTAAATTATATACCTTTTTTTTTTTTAGGTTTAGTCAAACACGATTTTTCATTGTCCTGTCATTGGATGAAACCCTTAAATAGTGCAGTGGAAGAAATTCATTCTTCGTTTGTGCTAAGAAATCAGAAATGAGAGGTGTTTGGAAGAAGTAGAATTTGCTTTTCATATGTTCAATGTGTCAGAAATTTTGGTTCTTATTAATCTTTATAATTACTACAAGTCCCTTCAAGACAGAAGATGATCATTGCCTAAAATACATCTATTATTCTAGTGGACTTTTTTTTAGCAGTTATACTATTTGCTGTGTAAAACTTATTGCTTATGTATCAGTAGCTTATCTACCTTTCGGGAAGCTTTCCATCTTCCCTCCACCCCCAGTTTTTGGCAAATGAGCAAACCTATCCTGTGCATTTAGTCTATAGCCAAGCACTGGTTGGAGGAAAATCCCATAGCTGGGAAATCATTATAGAAGACTAATTCTTACCTAAGATGAATTGATTTCAACTCAGGCTAATGATTATCTTAAAATATGTCAAAGACCTGGGATAGTTCATTAAGTACTCATTATGTTAATCTCCATGATGACCATCTGCTAAGGCTTATGATATGACTACAAAGACAATAGATTGGGAAAACTCCTAATTTGTAAGTAATGTACTTGACACTTCATTATCCAGATTTTCAAGTAATCTTGAAATGGAATACAATTATCCATGGATAATGGATTCCATAATCAAACTCATATATGGACACAGTCTGACTGAAAATTTGGTTAGAAGCAGAGCTGGCCAAAACAGTGAGAACTTTTCACAATATTTTTGTGAAAAATTTGCTCCTTTTTTATGTTGGAAAAAACCTTGAAATATGTTGACCAGCTCTAGTCAGAAGTATTTTTGATCAAGGCATAAGTGTGCACACCACATATTAGGCTTCTGAATGTCATCCAGCTAAATTGCCCACTCTTTTCCTACCATAGTTAGATGTGATGAGGTTCTAAACTAGAGCTAATGTGCAACAGCAGAAGAAATCAGGCAATATTTTGAAGAAATGTGTCAAAGGTTGTGGATTATAGAATAAAAAGTGGATAAGACCCTTATTTCTTCATTGGAACTGATACCTGTGCTCCTGATCCTGATTAGGGCCTCTGGGTGCTACCACTTACTATTTATTTTATGGGCATGCCCAGAAGCTTCAGTCAGGATGTGATGGGGTGTCCACCCGATACAAGGTTAAAAATGGGCTCACTGATGTTATAGGATGTACCTGGAGGAAAGCCAGGATTGGCTTGTATAAAACCAATAAGTTGAGAGCAATAGCGGGGGTCTGTTGACCTAGGTAGCCCCTTAAGCAAACTGGAATTTAAACACCTAATCAAAAATGAGCTAAGGAAGGAATAACAAAAACTGTAAGCAAATGAAACAAAGGGGAAACAATTCCAAAAAGTATGACCAATGTGTTAATATCCAAGGCTCTGAAAGGAAAAGCAAAGTAGCTCTACTGAGAATTCTAACAGGTCATTTCTAATTATTTCTAATCACGCATCATCTGTTTTTGTGTGTGTCAATGTGTAAGGTCCAGGAAATGATAGATTGTATCCTTTAGGATTGTAAAAACTCTACCCGTGAAAGGAGATGATTATATAAAAAACTCAGAGGTTTTAAAGTAACAAATTTTTCCTTAGAAAATCTATCAAGAATGCAAGGAAAATGGGTCTTAATTTAAAAAAACAAAATGAAACAAAACAAAACTACTTCTGCAATTCTTTCTTTAAGAATATTGGGAAAGTTGTGAGACTCTACAAAGTACAGTGCCTGGTGTGCATAGACTCAGGAAGTGAATCTGCTATGCCACAAAAAAGAAGGGGGAGGGCCTCAGGCAGGAACTCTGAAGTCCCTATAAAATAAATAGTAAGTAGTAGCACCTAGAGTTCTAGTGGGAGAATAAATCCTGGGATCTTGAACAATCTAGCAGAAAGCTTAGAGGAGGAGTAGCCAGCACTGGGAACAGAGGAAGCTCAAAGATGGGCCAGGAGATAGTGACACGCAGTAAGAAAGAGCCCAAGTAGGCAGCAACAGGTCTGAACTTGAATAGGTGAGAGCTAATTCCCTAGACCAGGGTTGCTCAAACAGGGGTCGCTGCTTGTGTAGGGAAAGCCCCTGGCGGGCTGGGCCGATTTGTTTACCTGCCCCATCCACAGGTCTGGCTGATCGCGGCTCCCACTGGCCGTGATTTGCTGCTCCGGGCCAATGGGGGCTGCTGAAGTGGCGGCCAGTAAGTCCCTCAGCCTGCGCCGCTTCCAGCAGCTCCCATTGGCCTGGAGCAGCGATCTGCAGCCAGTGGGAGCCACGATCGGCCGTACCTGCGGACAGGGCAGGTTAACACACCAGCCCAGCTTGCCAGGGGCTTTCCCTACACAAGCAGTGACCCCTATTTGAGAAACCCTGCCCTAGACCCAGCCACAATGAGGCCCCCTCAACAGTGAATGTATCCCGTTACACAGGATCAGTGCTATGTTGTGCTAGATGTTGTACAATTAAAAGGTGGATATGGCCCCTTTCTCAAGGAGCTTACGTTCCAAGAATACAAACCTTAAATAATAAAACAAATAATATTTAAAATTATGTTTTGCTGGAGCTAGACCAAACTTAGACTATCCATTGTTCCAGGCAAACTGTGTCCTCAATGGAAGCCTCCGTCAGACATTATTTCTCCACCATTTTGTGTGGAAGCAATTGACCAAGAACCCACAACTTCTTCAAGGGGCATTTATGAGGGAGTCAGAGGAGGCAAGAAGAATAGGGTGGAGCTTGAGGTGTTACTAGCAGCTTAGAAAGCCAGGTGGAGCAAGGTAAGTGTCCAGGCTAAATAAAGTTCATTATGAATGAAGCCTGTATTTTTGGCTAGTGAATTATTCAGACCCATCCTAATCTCCTTTGTATGTGTTGTTTGTAAATATTTGTAATAAGTATTGTAAAAAATAAGTATTGTTTGTAAATATTTGTTTAGTAGATTTGGGTGCCATTTCATCATATGGCTTGTTTGCTTGCTTTGACAATTACTATATAGCACGTTTCTCATGTGCCTCAGACACATGCCCATTCCTGCTAACCTTTATGAAACATATTCTGAGCTCACCAATGCTTTTGAGAGTACCCAGCTATAAACCAAAAGCTTGAGAATAATTAATATGACCCCAGGAATCATAACAAACTGAACTCAGGGCGAGAATATCAGTTCCGCTTATTGCTTCCTGAGGTGAAGAGTAACATGCTACCATCCCTGTCCCCTCCTAGGCTAGCTCTGCTCTGTTGACTGACTGATACTTTGCGGGGGACAAAGGTGGAGCCAAGGCTCTGCCCTTTGCACTCTACCTTGCCCCACCCAGTTCCTCGTGGGGATGGGGAGTAGCAGCTGTGCAATGCCTGCTTCCTTCTTGGGTTACAGCTGCAATTGCTATGGAACTGCTATGAAACCATGCTGCACAGGTAAGTCAGGGTGTCTGAGTTTAGTGAAGTCACGGCCTTACCCCAGCAGAAAGGAAGCTAATGAGCTCTTAATGGGCTCAGCCAGCACTAACCAGCCACACCTACAAGGCTTGTGCTGCCTGGAGGAGGAACCTTAAAAAGGGAAAGCCTACCACAAGAAGGGAAATAACTAAGGGAAGACTGCTGTGCCCTAGAGACAGCTAGCTACAGGGATAGATCAGCAAAGAGGAAGATGGCAGCATGGTTTGCAAATCCTCAAGACTGTATGGACCAGGTACAGAGCCAGGTTACCAAAAGGAGGTGGTCTAAAGACAGACTCTGACCCTGATCCAGGACTCTAGAGCCTACAGATTAGCTGAGCCCAAAGGGATGACAAAAACTGCCCGAAGAGGTGAGCATCTGTGACGATGCTGCCTGTGGGAGCCATCTGAGGTCACTCAATCAGGGTGAACTGCGAACAGAATGGGGCAAACAAACACTGGTGGATATTTCAATACTTAGATTTACCAAACCAGCACAGAACAGCTTCTGTAGTACCTCACTGGTTTCTCAGAAGTTCAAACACCGCAGTTCCCTGAAAGTATCCAGCCTCACGCCTCCATCCAGACACACATGTCAGATATGATGATGACTACTGAAAATCTTATAATATAAAAGAAAAGGTTCCTCTAATCCCAAAGGATCAGCCACACACTCATCAATTATAACTTAGATCCTACCCAAAATACACACTATAGTGAATTTTTATTAACTAAACTAAAGTTTATTAAAAAAGAAAAGAGAGTGTGTTGGTTAAAAGATCAATATATATACAGACTTGAATTCAATTCTTGAGATTCAGATACGTAGAGATGAGCTTGTAGTTGCCAAAAGTCCTTTTAGAAATAGTTCATAGATTATAGTCCAATGTCCATATTCAGGGTGACTCCAGTCAGTGACTGGGGATCTCAATCCTTATGGCTTAAGGTTTCCCCTTCTTAAAATCCAGAGCAGATCTGAGATGAAGAAGGATCATGTCCCAGGATTCTTATACATTTCCAGCAGCCTTTTGACCTGAGAAAACCATAGACTTAACTCTCCTTGGGCTTGGCTACATTCAAAACTTCAAAGCGCTGCCGTGGCAGCGCTTTGAAGTGTGAGTGTGGTCGCAGCGCCAGCGCTGGAAGAGAGGCAGGGCCGGCTCTAGCCATTTCGCTGCCCCAAGCACGGCGGCATGCCATGGGGGGCGCTCTGCCGCTCGCCAGTCCCGCGGCTCCAGTGGACCTCCTGCAGGTGTGCCTCGGATGCCCCACCGGAGCTGCGGGACCAGCGGACCCTCCACAGGGACGCCTGCGGGAGGTTCACCGGAGCCGCCTGCCGCCCTCCCGGCAACCGGCAGAGTGCCCCCTGTGGCATGCCGTCCCAAGCATGCGCTTGGCACACTGGGGCCTGGAGCCAGCCCTGGAGAGAGGTCTCCCAGTGCTGCAGGTACTCCACCTCCTCATGGGGATTAGCTTGCAGTGCTGGGAGCCGTGCTCCCAGCGCTGCAGTACTGTTTACACTGGCGCTTTACAGCGCTGTATCTTGCAGCACTCAGGGGGGTGTTTTTTTCACACTCCTGAAGGAGAAAGTTGCAGCGGTGTCAAGCGCCAGTGTAGCCAAGGCCCTTCTCCCAAACATCCTGGCAATTAGCACAGGGTAATTTATCCATTAAACAGTTCAGATACAGGTTAATACAACCTTCAAGGAGACGTATAGACAGTAATACTATTTCACTCAAGTATCTTCCTTAATGTTAATATTCCTTTTTTGATCTTTGAATCAAAGCTATAGCAATAGACAAGACTTGTTTGCTTACATCACAAGATCTGAGCAAACATCTACCCTTCTACCTATAACAATGCAGATTTGCATTTCAAAGCCCTATTCATTACATATCTTCCTAACCAGTCTCTGAAGTTCAGCCATGGGTCAGGTCAGTCTGTGAGTTAATTAACTCTTTCTGGCCCTGTCATCTTTCAATGAGATATTATATTACACTCATAACGTCACAGCACCTTTGTCTTTTTTATTTTACTTTTAATTCTGATTCTCCCCTTCCCTGAAAATGACTGTAAGTGCCAAAGAAGAGAAGGAACCCAAATTGTGGTCTGGTGGGGGGATGCTTCTGGGGGTTCCCACTCTTCATATTCCCTTTTATTTCCTTGTAGGGAAACATTAGATCCGGCCATGATCTGACTCCATATGATAGCAAAGTATGTGTTTATCTGTTCCTCCCCATATAATAGATGAGTTTCGATGTGCATGCTATGGGTGCTGGATGGTTGAGGTTGTACTTTTGTTGTATCTGAATATGGAGACAGATAAGAAACCTGAACGTATGATTATATAATACATGCAAGTACAGGATAAGCATAAAGACTCTGACTAAGTTCTATTTTTAATAGGAGCGTGTTTTTTTTTTCCAACACTGATCATTTGCATACCCAAAAGATGGCAGCAGTACATCTGCCGTTGACTTAAAGTTACAATATATGCTCTTCTACTCTGGCACACACACTTAAGAAGAAGTGTCCCAATATTGGGGGAAAACATTTAAATACTAGCATGTTATTTCTAATTAAGAATGCTATACATAAGAAATATGATTGCTGATTGAAAAAATAATGAGCTTTTTTGTGGATAAATAAAGCAAATGGATTAAAAGGTAAATGTCTGAATGTTTATTACCATTTGAGCAGATGCACTGAAGTATAAACTATAGCAGAGTTAATGAATAAATGAATCACAATTAGCACTCAGTTAAAAAGACCCTTTTCCCATGGAAGACTTAGATACTATAATTAGGCCTTCTAATTTTAGATGAGAGATGATATTCACCAGCAAATGTCTGCAATTTTTTTTTGTTTTTTTTTAACTACACTTACCAGTAACTATTAAATTACAAATTTAAATTAATGTATTTTGTTTCAGATTACTGTCATAAACAGATAGCTAAGGGTTAATGTTCTTTTACCTGTAAAGAGTTAACACAGGGAACCAAACACCTGACCAGAGGACCAATCAGGAAACAAGACTTTTTCAAATCTGGGTGGAGGGAAGTTTTGGGTGTGAGTTCTTTGTTCTTTGTCTTGGTCTGACCCTCTTGGCTCTGAGAGTGATCTTGCTATCTCCTGCCTTTCTAATCTTCTGTTTCCAAGTTGTAAGTACAAGGATAGTAAGACAATAGGTTTATATTGTTTTCTTTTGTATTTACATGTGTGTAGTTGCTGGAATGTGTTAAATTGTATTCTTTTTGGATAAGGCTGTTTATTCATTTTTTTCCTTTAAGCAATTGACCCTGTATATTGTCATCTTATTACAGAGACTATTTTTAATGTCTTTTTCTTTCTTTTTTTTATATAAAGCTTTCTTTTTAAGACCTGTTGGAGTTTTTCTTTAATGGGAAATCCAGGGAATTGAGTCTGCAGCTCACCAGGGAATTGGTGGAAGGAAAAAGTCAAGGGGAAAATCTCTTTGTGTTAGATTTACTAAGCCTGACTATGCATATCCTCTGGGTGACGGGGGAGAGAGGTTAGCTCTCTCGGTGCTTGTGTTCCAGGGACTTGAAAAAGGGAGGGTGGAATCCCTCTGTTTAGATTCACGGAGCTTGCTTCTGTATATCTCTTCAGGAACCCAGGGAGGGAACACCTGGAGGGGAAGAGGGGGAAGGGAAATGGGTTATTTCCCTTTGTTGTAAGACTCAAGGCATCTGAGTCTGGGGGTCCCCCAGGGAAGGTTTTGGGGAGACCACAGTGAGTAGGCACTGTATAATTCTTAGCTGGTGGCAGCAATACCAGGTCCAAGCTGGTACCTAAGCTTGGAAGTTTTCATGCTAACATCCATATTTTGGATGCTAAGGTCCAGATCTGGGAAAAAATGTTATGACAATTACAACTTCAAAATACTCCAGAAAATGGAGTGTTAAGGCTTCTATATTAACTGTAATTGAATTACATTGTACCAGTTGTCCATTATCTAAATCTAACAACATGGGTCACAATTTTTCTTCATACTGAAGTGCACTGAACTTGAAAACAATCCTATAAAATAGAATAAGGGCTACAGGATTGGTCCTGTGACCAGGTTTGCCTCTGTGGCACCCCTTCTTGGCACATCAAGCTAAGACTCACCCAGCCATAGGTCTCTGCTTGCAAGGTCCCAGGTCATGGTGCTTTAGCCTTCTGGCCATGGTACACTTCAGTCCTACCCCTCCCAGGATGCTGAGGTCCAAATCAGGAACAAGAAAAACACAACTCAAAATGAGGTCATCCAATGAACCTTCAATATTACATCCTTCTATTTAAGGCTTGTCTTCAAACAGTCCGTACTTCAGCTGGTCCACCAGTGTCTGGCCATCCTTTCTAGCAGGAGGCTCATCTTACCAGCAAGCTAGTTCGGTCTCCAGCTAGTTCGGTCTCCAGCTTTTCTGCTGCCCCAAGCGGCAAAACAAAAAACAAACCAACAAAAAAAAGACAAGCAGTGGCACTTTGGTAGCTCAGTCAAGTTGCTGCTTCAGCGGCAGGTCCTCCCTCTCTTCCTCTTTGGCGGCAATTCAGTGGCAGCTCAAAGAGGAAGAGAAGGAATGAGGGAGCCACCACCGAATTTCCACCAAAGACCCGGGTGTCCTGCCCTGATACCTGACGGAGTGCCGCCCCTTTGAATTGGCCGCCCCAACCACCTACTTACTATGCTGGTGCTTCGAGCTGGCCCTGGTCTCTGGCCCTCAACCAGGCTTCTTTCATATCAGGAGAAGTAAAGCTTTTTTCTCCTTTCTGGGAAGCCCTGAATTGGGCTAAGTCCCCTCTCTGTCTCTGATAGTTGCTGCAGATGTTGTGGGACGGGGCCATTTGGGTCCATAGACTCTCAGCCCCAATGTGGGGCCTATCTTCCCATCACAGGCCCACTACTAGAAACCCCAAATACTTCATGGGATGAATTAAAACCAAGGGCCCAAGGTCTGCAAACAACCACGTACTATATTTGCAGGTATATATTAGATGACTGAATGTACAAAATGGTAGCCAGCCTGCATACTATCACCTGAATTCTATCCACAGTGCAGTAATAGCATTTGATATGGTGTGCAGACCTCAGACCTTCTTTTATTAAAACAATTTTGTCGCAGTAAGTGCCATGTGGATAAATTAAAGTTATTTCTAGGGTGAATCTCTTCAGGCAGAATATTCTCAGTGGTTGTGGGGACTCAAGACAATTAAATTCTTTTACTAAAAAGACTGGAATAAACTCATGCCAAACCATCTTTAGAGAACAATGCAAATGACATCTTTTCACAACAGCTTTCCCCCAGTAACAAAGGCTGAAGAGAAAAACTGCATGTCATTCTCAATTTCATTTTGACAGATAACTGTGAGAAGGAGGAAGAGGGGGAGAGGGGAGAGCAACAGAAATGAGGAATGAAGGAGGAAGGATACCTTTTTGGTTTAATTTAATGTGTCTTGTTGCTAATCCTGCAAACCCCAGCTCATGTAAGTAGTTCTACCAACACCATATAAAAATACAAGTATGCATTAATCAGGCAAGTAAGGGTTTACAAGATTGGTCTCTTAGGCCTGTTCCTGCAAACATGTAGATGCTTTCTGTCAATGGGTTGAGTGATCAATGAATCATAGGACCCCATTCTGTGGTATGCTCAGTTTTATGAGATACATTAGATTACATCAGATAAACAAACAGATAATGTAGTTCACAATATTGTGTTTATATGGCAAAATTATTCTTTACAAACACAGCAGAAAAATATATTGCTTATTTTAACTCATAACTCTTTGCTAATGTTGCAGACTTGCATTATGCAAAAGGGTTTTTCAATCAAAATGAAATTTTAGCTGATGCTTTAGAATTTCAAAATATTCATATATTCAAATATTCTTTTAAACTGTTCATTGATTACCAATAACTTCTCCTTTACAAATATAGTAATAGCTGGTTCTAAATATTTTAGCACAGAGCAACATTAGATAATCCACTTCTCAATGAATGGTGAGTTATTTCTCATCATCCCCTGCATAAAGCAGATTTTTATAATGTTTCAGTTCACTCAGTTTTGAAAATTCAGCTAAAATACAATATCTCTGTTATGTCTAAAGACAAATATCAATAACTGCTGTATTTACTTCACTTGATTATTTTAGCTTTCTTATTTTTTTACTGGTATATAAATCCAGATAATTCAGACTTAAATTTCTATTTTTTTTAATTAATCATAAAATGATTTATCTCTACAGTCCTAAGTAAAATGTCATGAACTCTTTTTTTCACATGAACCTTAAGGTTGATAAAATGGAAAGTGTGTGCTGAAGATTGACTTGCTAATAGAAATTGGGCCTAGTCTTTTGTAACTAGTGTCTATTTATCCCTGCAGTCACTGTTATTTCATGTCCTTCAATTATTCCCACACTATATTCTCCACAAATTCCCACTAGTTTGCAGCTTTGCAATCAATTATTTTTTCATCTTATTTACATAATTCGCTCTATGGCAGGGTATCAGGAGGGAAATGAAGCTGTTTTCGATGAAAGAAGTTTTAAGGGTGAACAGATGAGGGTCTCAGATGGACTTTGAAATATTTAAATGAAGCAATTAAAATAAAACCTGATTTTTGGGGAGGGCGGGTGTTTAAAAGCTAAGTTGTTTACAACCCCCCCCTTTTCTCTTTTAAAAATAGAGAAGCAAGAGTCTACAATCTAATGATTACAGCTCCAGTTTTGGGGCTAGGTTTTTCTGGTTTCTGAAGTCCAAGTGTGCAGGGGGAAGAGAAAGCAAGAAGGTATTTACACTACTTAGATTTATCAACACACAAAAAGTGCAGCCTCCATTTTGCGTTTGGATCTGCACTAAGATGGGTATGTGTAAAATTCTATTGTGTTGGGATGTTGATGCAAAATGCTAGCGGATCCCAATGCAAAATCAAGGTCTAAGTGTGCCTAGGCTAATAGTCACTTGAAAAGGGGTAGAGTGGAGGCTGAGACTGTATCCTCAATCACCAGCCCTAGAAAATGATACTGAACAACCACAAAGCAGAGCACCTGCTACAACCCTTACGAGGGTTAGCAATGAGTGTACTTCTCTAGCTGTGATACAGAGCTCTGGATTACATTGCTTCCTGGAGCTCTTACTGGGATGATGTGACTGCACCACCCCACCACAGGCCTGTCAATATGGCTCAACTGGGTCATTTGATATTTACCTCCATTAAACTGCTGATATATAGGAAATATATATTGCAGTGTACCAGCTGAAGCTGGTGAGATTGTTTTGGAGACCTAGTGTATCAGCAATGTGCTAATCACACGTTGTTATGGTGATTGGGTAATATACATGTTATTGAATATAAGGGGTATTAACAAGTAAGCCTATGAAAAATGGAGCACCCTAAAAGTAGTGGTATGTGGAAGTTCAAATAATGGAAAGGGGTTGAAATCTTCATGAATATATATGAACCCCAGTGTGTTTGTCAGTGTTTGTGGGATTGTTTATCTGCTTAGTGAATTTGTTAATAAAGGGACTTGTGATAAATTGAAGCTGTTTCTCATGTGCTCCTCCGGTCTCTGATTCTAATAACACTGGTATCATCCTGATGCTACAGCCATTCAGGAGACTCAATCCTCATAAACCACTGTGGTCTAAGAAATTAATCAATCAAATTACAACTGATAGAAGAATATCTGTACACAGAGTTGCACTGGTTTTATTAAATTGGTATAAAATCACACCTTTAATTATTCTGGTACATTCTGTAGACCAGGCACAAAGGTGAAAAGAAAAAATAGCATTATCCCCATTTTACAGACGAGGAACTCAGTCACAGAGGTAGTATAGGCTTGTTTAAACAGGGACATTTACTGGCAAAACTATAATGGTATAACTCCCTGTGTGGATGTTCTTACTCTAAAAAAAGAGTATCCCTTTCCAGTTTAGCTTATACTACTTCCAAAGTAAGCAGGGCTGGCTCCAGGCACCAGCGCAGCAAGCAGGTGCTTGGGGTGGCCAACAGAAAGGGGCGGCATGTCTAGTTCTTCGGCAGGATTTTGGCGACTGGTCCCTCAGTCCCTCTTGGAGGGAAGGATCTGCTGCCGAATTGTGCCAAAGAATGAAGTGGTGCGGTAGAGTTGCTGCTGAAGTGCCGCCAGTTGTGGTTTGTTTGTTTTTTCCCTCGCTGCTTGGGGCAGCAAAAATGCTGGAGCCAGCCCTGAAAGTAAGTACACTAGAAAACAACACTCTTTTTATCTATGTGACATATTTATGCTGGTAAATTTCCCCATGTACACAAGCCCTAAGTGATTTGCCCAAGGTCACAAAGGAAGTCATTGGCAGAGCTGGCAATTGAACCTAGATCTTTTGAGTCCCACTCTAGTGCCTCCAGTGTTGATTATCTAAGCTATAAATATCTAATTCACAAGCCAATCGGGTGGATTAGTTTGTTAAACAATCTGAAATTATTTACACTACATAAAAAATATATAGTGATGCTACACATTATTAGTTTCATCTCATTTTATAAATCAGACACTCTAATGCATTATTTTTATTGCTAATTTCAGAATTTTTCAAATTGTCAAACTTTCTGTTAGTTAGATGCCTAGATCTATATTCTGTACACTACATGCAGTCTCACCACTGTTTCACAGAAAGAGATTATCACCTCACTGGTCCATGACCGGATACTTCTATATACTTAGCTCTGCATTTGAAATTTTGCTGCCATATCATTACAAACTCATATCAGAGTCAGTCATTTTCTCTCCATTACTTCCCCAGGTTATTTTTTTGAATTGCTGCTTTTGCAATATATCACTCTCCTAGTAAACATTTCTATTTGGGATTATTTTCCCCTCAGATATTAGCCTGGACATTTTTTCATCTTGAACCTCATGTTATTTTCTGACCACATTTTAATCTCTTCCTCTCTTTCTTTTCCTTACTAATGTTTATAACCCCTCGTAATTTAATATCATATGAGAGTTCATTTAATGTGCTATGTATTCCCTTTTCCATTCAGATCTTTAATAAAATCAGGTTTAACATTGACCCCTGCAGCACCACACATATACTCCATATTACCCATCTGGTAGTTTTCGGTCGATGCGGGATTGGTTGCATCCAGGTGAATCTGACTTAGAATTGAAGTCAGATTTGCTGAGGCACCATATCAAATGCATTTCTGATCTTCTGTTATAGCACACTGAACAAATTCCCTTTTATCCTCTAAGCCCTACATACCTTTCTTCACTAAGGTGAGGGTCATGGAGCAGACATTGACAGGACTGCTTATGAAAACTGCTTAGCTCCCCCTGAGATTCATCTCAGTTTCCCAAGCCCTCTGATCTTCTTTACTGTTTTTTTTTCCAGCAGGACGGTAGGGTAATTTTATATTTCAATCAAAAATAAAAGTGAGCATGTTTATCTGGCATCACTTGCTCTTTATATATTTGTGCCTTTGTGTCTCATTGACCCTGATTTTAATTCTCTTCCCATATCCCACATCCCCACTCTCATACTCTACTCTGTGAATTTGCTGATATTTGTGGGGGGTGGCATCTCCCCCCGCCAACATTATTTTTGCTCCAATTATCTTTACTGTTATTTCTATCGTGGTAGTACCAGAAACCCTAGTTGTGACTGGGGCACATTTGTGCTAGGCACCCTACAAACACAGTTGAAAACATGTTCCTTGCCTTAAAGATCTGACAATCAAAGAAGGCAAGCAACATGCAAATAGCAGGGTCAAAGGGTACAATTAAAATGTGTCGCTATCTTTTAAAAATCAATACTGAATAAAGTATTGTCATTCTCTTCACTTCTTTTACCCTACACTCAGATATGTCCATGCCATGCTTTTCTCATTCTGGGTCATCAATAGCCCCCATCACGTTCTTCACTATGACATCACTCAATATTTGCCTCTTCTCCCTCTCTGGAGTTTACTGACCTTGTTTGCTTAAGACTATGCTGTGCTTGGTGTCTTCTCAGTTTCTTTATTCTCTAATTATCAAAAGCTGAGTATCCCTGGCTAATATCTAGGTTCAGTGGTTCCACAGATATTTCCGTGCTGCCCTTTCTTATTGCCATTGCCACATTCTTCGGTCTTCCTTTTTCATTCTCTACATAGATTTCATGGAAGGTTTTAACTGCCTGTGTTTCTCCTGCCTTCCTTTGTGATTTACTCAGGTTAGCTTATTTACCTTGTCATATTCAGCTGCAGTTTGAGGCCCTGCCACTTCTCCTCCAAAATACAGGTCCAGCTTTGCACTTCATTTATATTTAGCCCTACTAGTTTTCACACCAATATAGGAATTCTGTGTTCTCAATCTTCCATATCATACTTCTTCTGGGAGCCATTCTAGATTAAATAGTGAAAGAATATACTTTAAATATGCAGCACGATGCATCTTCAGTACAAATCAGGCATGCAAATAAATAATTAAAAAAATCAAGTACCTATAGTAACTGGACTCACATGCCCAGTGCTATACAATGTTATTGCATTTTAAAAAATCATTAGGAAGCTCAAAAAAAAATTGATATTTAAATGTCATCTTTGAGGTGCCTACTGTGATGAACCCGTACACTTACACCAAACACCTTCCAATTTGGGTGCCTAAATGGTAATACCTGAAGCCATCTTTAGGCACCTAAAATGGCAGCCTGATTTTCAAAACAATTAAGCAACTACAGTTTCCTTTCCTCAGCCTCTCTAGAAAAAAATCAAGTTGCTATTTTAAGTTCCAAAATGTAGATTTAGGTCTTAAATTTAAGGCCAACTTTATTTTGCCCTTATGGCTCAATCTTTCATTACTGAACCCTTCAATGAGAGCAGAGCCACACTTAATTTGGTGTATAAAATATTAATATCTCTTCTGAATTCCCATTTAGATGCACATTAGTCTTCATGCTCTTAATCAACACACGAGAAAAATGTCTTTGTTTGCTAATGCTACTGGATTCCTTGTTCTGCAGGCAGTTGCCTGTCCCAGGCATGCTATTCAGTCAGACCTTTTTTTAAAAAATGTTGTTTTAATGCTTCTGATGCCCACTTGTTGGGATTTGTCAAGGTCTTTGTTCTGTATTATCTTGTCCTCTCTTTGAACTCCCTCAGCAGCTCATCCATTTGTGTGTTTGTTGCTCACTAAATTCAATAGGACCTGGATCCACGATGCTTTATCAAATGCTTCCATTTTTAGCAAGCAATTTCTCATGTTCCTACTTTAGCCTCCAAATAATCATTGCTACTTCAGTATATTTAAATGGAGATTAAAGTTGTTCCCCAATTTTTTTCCTTAAATGTCTCTAGAGTGGGATGAATCAAATGTTTCAAAGAGTGGTAGACATGTAGCTTTTTTTTATCTTGCACTGTTCCATCCCTTCACTTGTAATCATCCACAACTTGCTCAGCTGTACATCTAGAGTCCCCCACACAGTGTTTTAAACAGAAGACCTGGTTGTCACTGTTACTCCAGTTGGACAGAGGTGTTAGCCTATTGAAATAATACTGCACCAAATTGCAATAAACATAGTGGGGAATCAGGCCCAAAGTCTGTACAGCACCACAAACGTACCACACCATAGCTCTAAAATCACTCAGTTCACAAGCAAGCACCAAATACCCAGCTAATTCAGCCCAAATATAGGCAGAATACCACCTCTGTATAATCACTTTCATCACTAGCCAATTAGTGCACAAGGATTTGCAGAATCTCTGTACAGTTACTGAGATATAACAAGACATTGAATATGTATATCTTCCGACATGGACTGGTTTCTATGGTCCGTATGTAGTTCCATCTCTTTTGTACTGTTGCGGCAGTGCAAAGAGGATGGGGAGGTGACGAAAGGGCTTGTCTGCAAGAGAACATTGCATTAATTTAAGTAAAAGAGTGATTTTTTTTAAAAACCAGTTTAGTTAAACTAGGGCAAAGGGCCGTGTGGACAATCTCATTTCATTTTAAAGCAGATGTATTTGGTTTAGCTTAAGTTAATTAGGAACTGTTTTCTAATAGACCAAATAGGCCACTCAAACTGAAATAAGAATATTCACACAGCCATTTGCACTGTTTAAGTAAATCAGTTTAATTTTTTTTTTTAAATGCAGACTAGTCCTAAACTGGAAATCCCGTATCCTTCCCCTCCCAAACCTGTTGAACTTCCTCCTCCCTGCCACCTTGCCATGTCATAGCAACAAGGGGGAAGACTTCTGTGTGTAGACAAGCCCTTTGTTATGTTTATTTAGGTTTGGTCTACACAACAATTTTATAGTATATAACTATGTCGCTCGGAGTAATTATACTAACCATTGTAGTTAGCCCTATGTCGACAGGAGGGCTTCTCCTGTCGACATAGTTACCGCCTCTTGGGGAAGTGGAGTACCTACACAAATGAGAGGGAGACGATCTCTCATCAGCATAGGTAGAATCTTCACTAAGTGCTACTGGTTTAGGGTGACATAAGAATGAGGTAGCAAAAATTTAATGGGAGGACAATAAGCAAATGGAAATACTAGGTTGAATATCAGGAAACATTTCTCAATAGTAAGGTTTATAAGCCCATGGAATAGCCTTTGAAAGGAGGTCTCCCTTCAAATTATTTATATAAAATGAGACTAGGCAAAGCAATCAAGAATATACTATAGGAAATAACCCTTTGTGCTCAAGGGCATGGGCAAGATGTCCTAAGAGGTCTTCTGTATCTCTAACTTCTTCGGAAAAAGACAGCCAGCTGCACAGCTTTGCATTTAAAAAAGAAATTAAATTATCTAAGTGAAAGCATGTATCTGAGTTCACATTCAAATGGGAGCATTCCTACAAATACATGTTTTACTTCAAGCTTTTTTTTTATACTTAAAGTGAATTTGTATTTCTTGATACATTCCTTTCATCTTAACTGCAAAACAAGTACAAAATAGGATTCAGCAATTCAAACTTTCCCATCCCACCCAACACTGAAGTGACCATACCTTTAAAAGGATTGTTCTGTCTCCATATAAGTAAATCCTTCCAAAATAAAAATATTATTCTTTGTATCTATGTAGACATATAGCTACTAAAAACATGATGAAGGCTAACAGCTTAATTTATGCTAAGTGGTCAGGCAGTAATGACTTTTAGTCACTGCCATCCTGGGATTGATTCAAATCAATGTTTCTAAGTATGTTTACAATGGAAAAGGAAGTGTTCTTAACTCAGGTTAACTAACTCAGGTTAAAACAGCAATGAAAACATGGCAACTCTTTCTAACTTGTATTAGCAGCTTGATTTCAAACCTTTAGAGGAGCCAGTGGTTGAACCTTGAATTGCTAACCCAAGTTAAAAGCCCAGTTGATGTGTCTTCACTAATGTATTAACTTGATTTAGATAGTGTGGGTTAGCTAACCTAAATGAAGCACATTCTTCAGCCTACTTAACACAGGACATGGAACGAATACTAGTTGTCCTCTCATAAGAATTAGTTAAAAGTTTAATCCTGGAAATATTTAGTCACATGTGTAGTCCTTACTCTCATGAGTATTCTTACTGACTTCAGATTTGCAGGGTCAGATGTCACAGCATGTCCCCAGGAGAGCAGATACAAAACATCAACCATGAAAATGTTTTCAGAAAAACATCAGTTTTCAAATTCAGAATTTTTTTCACTATATGGCAACACTTTTACATTTTCGAGTAGATTTTGTGTGCATGTGTACACCTTCCTAAAGGTCACATGATGTAGATGGATACCAGGATGTCTTTTTCAATTTCTGCTACTAACTGATTGTTTTGCACATACATTCCTGCAGCACTTTACAAAAGTGGATTTATTCCTCACATCCCCCTTATGAGTAAGGCAAATGCCATTGACCCTGTTTCACTGATAGAAAAAAAACTCAGGCTGCGAGAGAGTGTAAATGATTTGGCTGGGGGCATAGTGAATTAGACAGAAGATTGGGAGTTGAGATTTGTTGTGTAACTGAAAGCAAAGTTTGGGTTAATATATCAATAACAGTTACAATATGGGATGTTCTGGGACACATTAATCCTGGTCAGGTTGTGCTATACAATGCACTCAATTAGATATCAGTTACTATAGTCCTTTCACTATGTATACGGGCTATTTTCTCTCTGTGTAAAACAGAGAAACCAAAATTTTCAACCTTAGGTGCTTAATGTTAGGCACATAAATCAATATTTAGGCTTCTAAATGAAGACCTGATTTCTATAGGTACTGAGCACCTGCAATTCCCATTGAAATTTAAAATAAGGGTGTGTTTTCCTTCTGACTGAGATTTTTTTTTCCCAGGGACTAATAATCTAGAGTTTTGCTTGAGGCAGACAGGAAATAGGATTGTTATTGGAAATAGTAGTTTAAGTGGGATTTCTGTAGATGGAAGATGTTAAAAGGAATTTTAGTTGAGGAAGTTTAGCAAAGTATTTTTCCTCGGGCAGGTAACTTGTTATAGAGCTAGCTTTTAATTATTGAGAGTAAAATTAGTGACTAGGGAAGTTTAAATCCCACTTAAACAATTTACAAAGGCATGAAGCCTTGGGTTATGGCTCTGACAGAGGAAAAAGCTCTTTGTTGTTTTGTAGTGATATTTTTTGCTGTTAACATTTTGATATAGTTCATATGTATTGCTCTGTAGATAGGAATTTTTGCTCATAAATAGGATTAGGCCAATGATGTGAGTCAAACATATGACCGAAGAGTATTCCTAAGACTCAAGCTGTGGCTACACTTCAGAGCTTACAGTGGCGCAGCAGCACCACAGTAGTGCTGCTAGTGCAGATGCTCTATGCCAGTGGGAGGGAGTTCTCCTGTTGACTTAATTACTCCAACCCCCGCAAGAGGCGGCATAGCATGGTCCACACCAGCACTGAGGTTATGTAACTTGCATTGCTCAGGGGGTGGCTCTCTTGAAAGAGCGAATTATAGAGTATTGCTGTTAGTAATGGTGCTTTAAAGTATTTTAGATGGGTAAGTTATATTGTTATACCATGTTATATCAGCTAAACCATGAATTGATAGGAAGTTATGCTGTATTTTAAAGGAAAGTTCTTCCTTTAAGATGCAGGTACCGCAAACAAAACTCTTCAGTTTGAGTAGGCCAGACTGTTTTTTCTGGAGAAAGGAAAAGAGAAGAACTCATTTATAAGGCTAAAATTCTCATATTATGATAAAATAATTTCTTCTTACTGGACCTGACCCAATGTCCAGTGAAATCAGTGGAAGGACTCCCATTCAATGGACATTGTATCAGCCCCATATAGAGCTTTTCATTGGTAGATCAGAGTGCTTTACAAAGGGAGTTAAGAGTCATATCTCCCTTTTTCAGGGGAAATTGAGGCATAAAGACATGAGTGACTTTCTCAAGGTCTCAAAGCTGAGAATAGAAGCCAGGGCTCCTGATTTCTAGTCCAGTGACCCACAAAATTCATAATTTAGGAAGCACCTGAATACCATACAGTCATGATGCAATGTTCCTTCTTGTACTTGCTTCCCTTTGTGCGAACCTAAGAGAAGTTATTTTCAAATGCTAACTTGATGTTGTTTCATGGTTTCTCTCTGTAATACTATTAGTTGGAGTGCTAAAATATTAGCTTTCAGGGAAGCCTATCACTCTCAAACACAATAATAGGGATGTAAAAATACACCCCAAATTACAAAATCAAAAGCAGTAAAATAGTAAAAAAGTATCAGTAAAATAAAAGAAGGGAACATCCAACCATAATATTTACATAATGTTCTTTAGTTTTAAATAAAACACAAACCACTAAAATAAAGGTTTAATGTCCTTTATGAAATGACAAACTTCCCATTTATATTTTATGCTTTGCCAAACACACTTGGGTCTCTGAAATATTCAGTCTAACATGGATTTTAACAAAAAGCCAGCTCGACACTTATGTCAACCCAACTATGTTACTGAGGGGTATGAAAAATCCACATCCCCTGAGCAACACAGTAAGCAGACCTAACCGCCAGTGTAGACAGTGCTAGGTCAACAGTGATCTATTTATCGCCTCTTTAGGGGGTGGATTAACTATGGTGATGAGAGAACTCCTACCATCACAGTAGTGAGTGGCTAAATTGAAGCGCTAAAGCAGGGCATTTGCAGGTGTCCCACTAACATTTTAAGTGTAGAAGTATCCTAACTGCTGCAAACTCCAAAATAAATGACACAGATAATTAAAGCAAATAATGTTTATTTTACATTCTTCAAAAGAAATCACCCTTAAATAACAGTCATGAAATAGATGAGAAAACTTTAAGGGAAACACAAGTTCCCACTCCCACAGGACAGGTCTGTTTTAAAAACAGGCTATCCTGTAGCATGTATTATTAAACTATTCTGTAGATTTATTATATCTATTGCAAAACTCTGTGATGCTCTCATGTCAAAAGAACTGTTACTCTTCTTTCTCAAAAGGCTTGCTGAACTGCTGTAGGTTATAAACAAACTTTCATTCATATTCCCTTGTGCGTAACTACATAGAAAGAAACTAATCAGAATCCAGAATAATAGCATATGGTAAAAATAAATATTCTAGCACAAGAAGAAGGGTTTCAAACGCAAATATCAAGCCCGTAATTCATCATCAGCAGTCCTCCAAGTGCTCTCAATGAAATGTATTTATAGGGATCGATAGATCTTTCAAAGCAAGTCCTTGTTTATGTAGGAAGCAAGGAAACCCGGAAGAATCTGTCATACATTTTCTTGCCAGTTGAAGTGCTAATTTGTTTACCTATTTAGCCATCTTTCTTCCACTGTGTTTGGAAGTGTACAAATATAGATGGATGAAATTGTGAGGTTTGGTTGAATTTCCTGATCTAAAGAGTAGTTGTCTTAAAGATTCTATTTTCAGATGGCACTTGTACTTAACTATTAACTACCTGTTTCCAGGAAGTTTATCAGACAAAGAGAAGTTACACTGAAATGTGTGTATGTTAACTTTTCTGAAATAAAAGACAAATAAAGGCAAATGGAATACCTTTGAATGCTTTGTCACAGTGTCATCAACTTGAAAGGCTACTCTGGTTTCTAAAATTATTATGAGTTAAAATTAATTTGATGATAAAATATGTACTTGTAAATCCTCAGAAAATTCCATGTGCGCACCATGAGAAAGTGCTATTATTTTCAGCAGATTGTTATATATGAAAAATGAAGTGCAAAGAAGTCACATCCCTTCTTTAAATACAAAAAATCAACGCAACTTTAACTGTGGAGCTGCAACCACAGCTTCCATGATAACTGGATTCTAAAGTGACCAGGTATCTACATTCCAAGCACTTTTGTTAACATGTAAAACTGGAACATGTTAATTACATCTCAGATGAAGGGCATCCTCCTCAGTCTGATTTTCTATTGGGCAATGAACAGCATTCAGCCCTGATTCTGCAAAGGGCATTGTGTGGATCTGTATGCTCATATGGTTATATTTGTAGGATGAGCAGCTCAGTTTGCATTCAATATTTCTATAGAGCACTACCAGTGGAGGCTGCTGAGAAGTGATGTATTAAATGACCTGTGTGATTACAGCATCAAATTGACCCAATATTGAATCCAGTTTAATTTGGTCATTTAATTTTTTAAGCATTTGTTTAAAAGGCTGTTTTGTCATGCAGTTTTGTCACACTGGTGATGTGCAGAAAGAAGTTGAAAACAGGCTTTCACGTCATTGAATCAAAGCTGGTTTTTCTCTTAATATTTTTTCTACATATGAAATATTTGAATCATTTAAATTGTGCTGGTCTAGTAATGCCTCTTGAATTAATGTTAGATTTTTAAAAGGACAGGATGTCTTCTGATTTGCAAAATTTCTGTTAAAAGTCTGGTATCCTTATGTTTGTGCGTAAGTGTTTGTGTATCTCTCTCTGTCTAGGGATTATTCAGTGCTAAAATATCTCTAAATTGCAATTCAGTTTCCATGGCTTTGTTCTGAGTATCTCCTGAGAAAAGATTACCAGTCAGGCAAATTAAATGGAATTATATTTAATGGTTTTGTAATAAAGAAAAGTTTTCATTACATGAGCTAAGATAATCAAGCCCATTTAGCTTAACATTCAGATCATTTCATCACAGAACATAATGTAATTTTTCATCTTTAAAGCATACCTTGGGATCCTTCTTTATATGTGAAAGAATCTATTCCTTTTTTTGCTTATAATTGCCACCTGGGTCCCACTGTATGTTAATTGCTGTAGTTATTCTAATCAAATCCAAACAATGTTAGTCTTAAAAAGTAAAAGAAACAAACATAGTATAGCCACTAAAATATTTAGTCTTCCATGGGATCGCTTAATCTTATTGTCTTCTTCACCTCTCCACCCTTGAGCCTATTCCTCTATCTTCTTATGTTGTCCTGGTTTTGATATAAATCTCAGTCCTGCAAAGGTGCAAGTGAAGCCAATAGAATCTTGACTTAAATGGGAAGCTCAATGTGTTCTGATCATATGGAGGATGGTGTTACCTAGATCCTGTATACTACCACTAAAAGGGTCATTTGACCAGAAAACAGCATGGTTAAATGTTTAAGGTAGAGAGGACCTAGTTTTAACTAGACCAAAACACTGGACAATCTGGTTAATAGGAGAATACTTAAAAAACAAACAAAAAATACCCAACGAATTATACCAAGACAAGCAAATAGGTCTTTGACAGATCAGGGCCTTAGATTGTCAGCTGTTCTGGGAAGCTCTTTTATTCTGTGGGGTATGTTGAACCCATAGAGATACAATAATTTAATTATGTTTTGCTTTAACCTTTCTCTGGGTTGATTGATTTCTGTAGTTAATGCAAACTATGCAAATCTCTGTAATTTGGCTAATAATGCTGACATTTACATAATTAATGTACATTTTTCAATAACTATGCTTGGATATGCAAATGTCTGTGCTTTGGATATAATGTCTGAGGTCTGTCTGGCTCCAGTTCTATGAGGCCTCAGTTCAGCATGATAGTCAAGCAAGTATCTAACTTTAAACACATGAATAGCACCATTAATGGGACTGGACCTACTCGCATGCCATTCATCTGCTTTAATGGATGGAAAACTAGATTGGACCAGCAGTGATTAGGATAGCCCCAGTAGAAATGGGGAGGAGAGCACTGTCTAGGGAAACACAGGGGGGAGGGATAGCTCAGTGGTTTGAGCATTGGCCTGCTAAACCCAGGGTTCTGAGTTCAATCCTTGAGGGGGCCACTTAGGGATCTAGGGCAAAAATCAGTACTTGTTCCTGCTAGTGAAGGCAGGGGGCTGGACATGATGACCTTTCAAGGTCCCTTCCAGTTCTAGGAGATAGGTATATATTTATTTTCCCCTCCAGAGTCTTTAGCCACTCATTGGTCAACTGTGGGAGGTAGGGATCTGATTGGTCCCTTGCCCTCTCCTTTTGTTAATTTAAACGCTAGCACAGGCCATGTGGAGACTGTTAACCTTGTGGATTTCATGGCCTGAGGTTCCCCCTTTTAGTAATCTCTGTCCCCCTCTTTGAGAGTAATGGGATTCAGAAAAGTGAGCTGAGTCCTAGATATGGGCCGAGAAGAGTCTATCCTGAGTTATAGGTTATACAGTAAGAGCTCTTAATCCCCATCCTGGAAACTCTTAAATGCCTGGTGAGTGAGAGTCTGGGTGACTGGGCAGGCACCACCTTTCCCTTGTGTTCAGTTAAATAAAGTTGATGGTTGCTGCTTAAAATCCATCATGTCCCCTGCTTAAGCACTTACTGAATCAGGGCCTGAATTTTCAGCGGTTTGCCAATAAGCCAAACACCTCCTCAGATTTCAATTCTATTCAGCTGCATCAGAAAAAATAAAATGTATTTGAAAAAGCAGGAAAAAAAATCAAAGGAAAGAAAATGGAACATCAAACTGCTGTATAGGATACTATTTTTAAAAAGAAAATCCTATAGACTCAAGTCCCTTCTACTGCCAACCTCACCTCTCCCATCTGTGAGGTGCATATTCCCAGAATAACTGTCATGCAGTAGATTTGTGTTTACATTGGCAGAATATCAGCCCTTCCATCCCATTTCAGTGCTGAAATTCAAGGTAACAACAATACACTTTAGTTATTTGACCCTCTGCTTTTTAAAGTCTCCCTTCTTTTCTCATTTGTGTTTAATTAAATATTTCATTTCATTTTAAAGAGAATTTGAGGGAGCTTTCTATTAATTCAATAGCACCAATACCTTGAGCTAATAAACTCCTGGAGTTTATTTACTGTTGTAAACTCCTCATCATTACAGTTTAGTCTTTGTATTAAATAGTATAATACAATCTGAGGGAGAAAGAAGAAAATATGTTTATATTAGTCAGTTTTAGGGGCTATACTTGGGAAAATATAGGAGTTAGGAAAAACAGACATGAAGTTTATATGCAGTAAAATCCACAGGGGACACAATTTGGCCTGATTCACCTTTACCCTGTACAATATGTGTTCATTTACACCAGTGAAAAATCTGCATAAAATACTATCATTCTAATTGTACCATTTATACTCAATTTTCACAGATGTGAATAAGTACAAAAGGAATAAGAGAATGAAGAATTAGGCCCTTTACACAGAAAATTTGGGCTCGTAGGGTCCGAGATCCTGGGCTCCAGTCCAAGTCCAAAAGTCTACGTGGCAATGAAACAGCCCTGCTGCCTGAACAGGCTTAAATTAGACTGAAATAAGCCACTCTTAAAATGAAATGAGCATCCACATAAGGTTTTGCACTGTTTTAACTAAACAAGTTTAACTAAAAACTGGTAAGTGTGCACGTGTAGACAAGCACTCAAGCAAACAAATACCCCTCTAAAAGTGATCCTTTCACTTTCAGTCTTTCTTTATGTCATATAAAAGTAGAGAAGGGCAAAAGCCCAACTTTTTTGCTCTTTGCCTGTCACTTTTAGTAAAGCTGATTAAGTGGAATTACCAATTTTTTCCCCCCTTCCTGTGAAATATCTAATTTGCTCAGCAGAGCATAAATAAAATTTTTAGCAGTGTACCCATAGCCTTAGTATTCACTTCTCCTTTAAGGCCTGATTCCAAACCCATTGAAGTGGATGGAAAGACTCCCATTGATTGAAGTGGACTTTGGATCAGACTCTAATTCAGCCAATAACAAAACAAGTGTAGATGAAGGAGCAACTGCAGTTCCTCCGTTAAATTTACATAAACACATGTAGGCTTCCCAAGGGATTATCTTAAATGAATAGCAGATGGTAACAGACTATAGTGGGTGGAAGTTTATGACAGTATTTGCCTATCTTACTCTCGTTCCTTCAAACAGACAGTTGTGTCAGCACTTTTGTTACAGTATATAAATCAACAGCAATTTTCTCCAAGCTGAAACTTGTCTGACTGTGATTTTGTTTGCCAATCCTTCATTATTTTGTATTTAAAAATAAAAAGACTGCTTCCAAAAAAATGGAGAGGGAGAATGGGGAAAAATACATGGTTAATATATGGTTTGAAAAAAATAATGGTTTATTGGTTCCAGGGCTTATTGTGCCAATATAGTTTAAAAATGTCTGTAAATAATATGTTGGCACTGGTCACCTCAGCAGAGGTGCTGGTGCCTTCTGGCTTCAGTTGCAGAGAAGCCAGAAATGTTGAAGTCAGTGGAAGTTTTACCATTAATACTAGTAGGGTCATGATTTCAGCCAACGTGTTTTTTGTGAGGGATGTTAGTCTTTGAAATTCACTGTCCTCGGTCCAAAATAACCCCTTGTTGACCTTCAGGGCACACTGCAGTGCCCAGCTCTTTTTCTCAGCTTATGTGGAGCAGTGAAAGAAGATAATCTGTGGTTGGAGTGGTGTGTTCTTTGTTTTGTCTGCCTTCCAGGTTTTGTGCAGGATGTCAGATCTATTTATTTCTGTGTTGTTAATATGGGCCAAAGACACTTAGAGCTGTTGCTAATGTCCATAGAAATCCACAAAATATACTTCATATGCATTTATCTGTGTGTGCGTGCAAACTCATGCCCTGACTAGGCAAACAATTCACAGATAGTTAAATTGAATCCTTTGCTTATTCATTTTTTCTATAAAAGATTAGATTTTAAGGCCAGTAGGGACCATTATGATGATATAGTCTGACTCCTTGCATAACACACTCCATTAAACCTTACTGAGTATTTTCTGCACCAGTTGCATAACCTCTGAACTAAAGTGTCTCCTTTAGAAAGACATCCAGTCTTGATATCAAGACTTCAAGTGATGGAGAATCCACTATGTCCTAGGTAAGTTCTCTAACGGTTAGTTACCCTCCCTGTAAAAATGTGTGCCTTATTTCTAGTTTGAGTGACCAGATAGCATAAATGAAAAATTAGAACACTTTTTTTTTTGGGGTGGTGGTGGTTTATAGTTACATACATATAACAAAGCTTCTAATATCGGGATGCTTCTGATAATATTGGGATGTCTGGTCACTCTATTTTTAGTCTAAAATTGCTTAACCTCATCTTCCAATTATTAGATCTTATTATGCCTTTTCCAGCTAGATTAAAAAGCCATTTCCTATTAGAAATCTCTTCCTTGTTTAGGTATTCATAGACTATGATCAAATGCCTTCTTAAGCTTCTTCTGGATGAATATTAAATCTCACTGTATAAAGCAGGGTTCATCAACCTTCAGCACACGATCTGCTGGTGGGCCGCAAGACATTTTGTTTACAATGACTGTCCACAGGCATGGCTCCCCGCAGTTCCAAGCAGCCGCAGTTCACAGTTCCCGGCCAATGGGAGGGATGTCCCTGCAGCCTGCACTTCTTCCCCCAGCTACCATTGGCCGGGAACGGAGAACCGCAGCCACTGGGAGCTACAGGGGGCCATGCCTGTGGACGGTCAATGTAAGCAAAATGTCTCGCAGCCTGCTAGCGGATTACCCTGATGGGGCATGTGCCGAAGGTTGACAACCCCCGATATAAAGCATGGTTTCCAGACTTCATATCATTCTTGTAGCTCTATTTTGAATCCTTTCCAAAGATTTATGTTCTTTTTGAAATATGGACACCAGTACTGGGCACAGTATTCCAGCAATCGTTTTACTGATGTTGTATAAACGGGTTATACCAGGTCCTACTTCTGTTTGTTGTTTCTCTCTGTTATATATCAGGTTAATATGATGAGCATGTTATGACTAAGAAAATATTTCCATGTCAAATTGTTAAAGTTTTTTACATTTCTCACTCAGCTACGGTTACTTGATTTTTTTTTTAAGCTAGGAGAAAATGAAAGCTCCTACTAAATATTTTGTGCGGTTGCTGGTGAGTATTTGCTTCAGGTTGGGAGGATGTCTATAAATGAGGACTGGCTTGTCTCCTAAGATCTGTGAGAGTGAGGGATTATCTTTAAGGATAGGCTGTAGATCTTTGATGATGCAGTAACCGCACACCATACAACATAAACACTAATCCAGGAATCTATCCTTGCAACAAAGCCCAATGCCAGCTCTGTCCATGTATCTATTCAAGTGACACCATCATAGGACCTAATCACATCAGCCACACCGTCAGGGGCTTGTTCACCTGTACATCTACCAAAGTGATATTATGCCATCATGTGCCAGCAATGCCCTTCTGCCATGTACATTGGCCAGACCAGACAGTCTCTACGCAAAAGAATAAATGGACACAAATCTGACGTCAGGAATCATAACATTCAAAAATCAGTGGAAGAACACTTCAACCTCTCTAACCACTCAGTGACAGACTTGAAAGTGGCAATTTTGCAACAAAAAAACTTCAAAAACAGACTCCAACGAGAGACTGCTGAACTCGAATTAATATGCAAATTAGATACAATTAACACAGGCTTAAACAGAGACTGGGAATGGTTGGGTCATTACACTAATTGAATCTATTTCCCTATGTTAAGTTCTCCTCATACTTTCTATGGGTCATCTTAATTATCACTTCAAAAGTTTTTTTTTTCTCCTGATGATGATAGCTTATCTCAATTGATTAGACTCTTCCTGTTGGTATGCATACTTCCACCTTTTCATGTTCTCTGTATGTATAAATATCTCCTGTCTGTGTGTTCCATTCTATGCATCCGAAGAAGTGAGCTGTAGCTCACGAAAGCTCATGTTGAAATAAATTTGTTAGTCTCTAAGGAGCCACAAGTACTCCTGTTCTTTTTGTGGATGCAGACTAACACGGCTGCTACTCTGAAAACTGTTATTTAGGGATGTGACTCCCAAGTATCTTAGTCACATGGGGTTCTTGCCATGCTTTTGGGGACATCACAGTTAAAGACAAGCAAAATACTCACCATTATTATTATTTCATTAGTAAGAAAAAAATAAGGACACAAGCAATAAACGATGGTTATTTCAGTTACAATCTCTTCTGTATGTCTGTGTAGACAGCTTTCAACAGAAATTATACCTTAATAGATAGAGGCGCTCTTCTCTATGTAAGATGATGATAAAATATATTATTTTCAAAATCAGTAGAGTCCTGTTTGTGTATCATAGATAACTAAAGCTAAACTAAACTTTTGAAATTAAGACTCTTATATTTGATATAAGGTACAAATAACAGTAACTGTTTATTTGCATCTTTCAAATGTAGTTAAAAAGGAATGTAGAACAATAAAGCAAAAATAAAGCTGCATCCCAGAGTCTGTATAAACATATGTAATAACTATGGTTTTATGGCTAAGGAGGTGTCATCTTTTTGACACTTTTGATGCTGGTCACTGGTTGATACACAGCAGAATATCCTAGGAATTCCCTTAATTAGCTTGAACATTTCATTTCACTAAATAAGCAACCAAAAACAAGAGCACACAAGCTATCATATTGTCCAAGTTTCTGATATATGAAAATAATTATATCACTTAAAATCAGTAAAGACAAAGTCAAAATTGTAATAATCTAAAACTATAATTAATTTTGCATCAGCATTGAAGTCTTCTTCCTACATTAATTACATGAATAATTCAATGAAGGAGGTAAAGCATAGAATGATTCCCATAACAACCCTGTTCTATAAATCAAAGTAAAAAAAAATGTGGAGGGACTGATTTGCTGTAAGTCAGAGGCACCTCTGGATGATGCTGCTTGTCGGTGGCATTTCGGCGGATGCTCGTCTGCCAGCCAGTACGCGGGTGCACTTAGATGCCCTGGTGGATGCCATGGCACCCACAGGCACCGCATTGGGGACCCCTGTGCTAGGTTCTGTACAGACATATAGTGAGAGATGTACCTGCCCTGTACTAAAGAGCCAAGTATATAAATAATATCCTAAGAGAGACTAAAGAGCTATGACATATAGAAGCAGAAGAGAGAAGGACTCATAGCAATTCTGTGACAAAGCTAGGAATTGAACGCGAGGCCCTGGAGTCCCACTTTAGTGACTTAACCACAAGACCATCTTCTCTGCCTTCAATTTTAGATTGAAATGTTTAAGACAAATGGGGAGTGTTTGGGAGAAAATGAAAGATACATAAATACTTACCTGTGAGAGATTTAGATAGACTATACCTACAAATATCAACTTCAGTTAAAGCCCAAAAGTAAGGAAAGGACAATTGGATGAGGGAAAAACAATTGGAGAGGAAAATATATTTATCATCATCGAGTTGGAGAGTGAAAGATGGATGCGAAATGAAGGGAACAAAATAAGGAGAAAATAAGTGGTTCTAAGACAAATGATGTAAGAGGTGGATGTACTGTATATTATCCTGCGGTAGATGACAGATGTTTCTAACCCTAAATGAAAAAGTATTTCTGGGAGTAGAGGAATTTTACATTACATCTTCAAGAAAGGAAATGATATATAATGCAGTATGGTTGCAAGAAAGAGCTGTCAGGCATGAACTTCTGATGATGTGTCAAAATACAAGAAAAAACAGTGAGCAACAACAACCGTGGCAAAGAGGGATTAATCAGAAATGCATTTAACTGTTCTCAGCTAGATACAATAAATTACACTGAGGGCCATCGTGAATATAAGTGGGAAGGCTATAACATTTTCTGCAGGCAGAAAGAAAATAAAATTATGGATTCTGAGATTGTTTTAAACTGGAATCAAAGGCTCTTGTTTAACAACTATGTGATCAAATAAATCATTTCCTGCTTTTATCTAGTTAAACTCAATAGCAGATGAGTAACGATTACAGGTGAGCAAACAGTTCCTGAAGTTGCACCATTGTGGCTGATGGGCATGCTAGCATTGTCTTTGAGGAGGGCCGGATCTAGCCTTTTATCAGGAAAAAATAACCACAAATATTTTTGTGGCTTTTGAATTGTATTTTGATCTCACCTGTGTTTCCCCTCTTCATCCCCCCTTCCCTCCAGCAATTATACTGTGCTGATTGTGCTATCAGTAGACACTAGTACCTCTCCCTTAGAGGCCATCAATAGGCGTAGGCAGACTGAATAAAAGATAATCCAGCCTTGAGCTGAATTATCTTTTCTGAGTAAGCACCAGTAGGGATATAGGGGAAATTGATATGCATCTGTAACCAGGTCTCTTCCTCTGCCCCCCTTGGTGCAGCTCCCTGCTGTCTCAAAAAGCACTCTGAGCCTCCTGGATGCAGCATCTGTGGCTTTATTTACACACAGTTCCCACCACTAGTGATTCTATTTACAGGTCTTGGTCTTGGTCTTGGTCTCCTCCTCCTCCTCCTCTACAGGGAGTCTACCCCAGCCTGGAGACTGCCGTACCTCTGGCTGTTCTCTTTCCCCCTTCCTCTGGCTGCCAGCCAGCCTTTATGGCCCTTGAGCCTGCAGGCCCACAGGGGCAGCGCGTTCAGAGGCCAGGCACCAGGCTTCTCCCCAGCCCCAATCCATTTCACCTGATTGGGGCTGGCTGAGCAGGGGCTAATTAGCTGCCTCTGCAGCAGCACCCTGCTACATACCTCCCCGCTTAAGCCGGTGCCAGGCCTGATCGCCCTCGGCCTCTCTTCCCTCGGCCCGGGATATTACTATGCAGTGGGGCTGCCTATCCTATGGAGAGGCCCCCAGGGCCAACCCTTTGGGGCTTTGGCACACCCCACCCACAAAAGGTACATTGGGTAGGGGGTGGGGCACCCCACAGGTCCGCGCTTACCCAGAGGTCCTCACACCATTCACACGGCTGGGCCGGCCGCTTCAGAGGCTCCGGAGGGTCCTCCTCCCGT